>NC_084489.1:15046666-15413333 GCF_030035675.1 Rhineura floridana
TGGCCCTGGTAAGCCTACTGTGATGTGCAAACCAAGACATTATTTGCATCAGCTTTGTTCAACCTGGTGCCCTCCAGATGTTTTGGACTACAACTTTTATCAGTTGTAGCCTGCACAGCTGAAAGCTAGTAGCAGAAAGCTTGGAGGAGAGGTGAATATTTGCATATTTAAGTTGCTTTTCCAGAAATATTTCCTACCCCAAATCAATTTCATGAATTCCTGAATTAGATACTCAAAATCATCAAGGAGTGAAAGCATTTCATTGATGCAGTATTTGTTCTCTTTTCAGTTCTTTATATGATAATTATATGGAAAAACATGTAAACAGGAAGTTTAAGCTCCTGGAATCCAAACTTGAATGCACTTCTTCTATCCCTTCTCAATAAACTAAGAGCAATGAATGACAGTAAGTAATTAACTGGTGAGAAATACGGTCTTCCCATGGTGGAAGGCATGCGCTATTCATAGTTTTAAAATAGCATCATATTTGAGGGGAATGGAAAAGAGAAAAATATACACGTACATGCATAAAATATTAGTAGTTACACATTCCCTTCATTGTGCTGTTTGTCATTCTGTAGTTCCACCTAGTGGCTGAAAAGACTGTCACACTGTATGGACCCATGATTGCTTTGGATGAAAAATGAAAGGCATGGAGGAACTCAAGTGCTCTTTGAGATCTGGAAAATGTTCTTCTTGATCCGTATGAGCACCATCCAGCCTAAATCATGTTCTTTTAAAATCCTCTTGGGATACTTCGGGATGTGCTCAAATCTCTCCCTCTGAAATCAGTGGAACTCAACAGTATTTAAATAAACAGGCAGTAACTTTCAGAGCAATCAAAGCCTCCAATATGCAATCCTAGTTGGATGAGGCAGAGATATCCCTACATCCACCCCTGCCTGGATCCTCTGTCCTCCATTGGTGGGGGATCTCTGCCAATGAGGAGCGCCCCAATTCTGCTCACTCAAATAGTGGACAATAGCCATAAGAACCCCCCCCCCAAATTGGATGTTTGGGGAAGCGGGGACAGAGCTAGTTTGTCACAAGATTCACTGGATCTTGAACTGGCACTGCTGCAACCATCTGAGCCTCTTCACTGTGCCAGCCTAGGAGCTGGTGTAGAAAAGAGTCACTCTTCCTCACCCCCATCCAACCTGGCTATAGCTAGCGGCAGAACTGTGGATACACTCCTATCCTAAGGCAGCAATCCTATGCACAATTATCTGACAGTAAATCCCACTGAACTTAAATGTCTATTCAGAGGTAAAACACATTGAGTTCTATGAGACTTACTCCCCATTAAGTAGGAATAGGATGGGAAATGGCTGGCACAGAAGGAGATATGAAGGCCACTTCACACATTACATGGCAGCTAACACATAATTGGCAATTCCAATACAGGGTGAAGAGCTACCATCATCCCAGGCTCCTGGGCTTTTCTTCCAACATGGTACATATAAGTTAAGCATACATCAATGGTGTGCATACATTATATTTGTAGCTGAACAATTACAATATTTTACAGCCATACCATAAACACATAATGGATGAAGCATCCTTAAGGCACATCCTACCTCCGGTAGGATCATCACATTTCAGGACATTTTGTGTCCATGGGCCACAAGTCCGTAAAACAGATTCTGTATCTAGACTGAAGCACTAATTTAAAATGTGATTTACAATTGAGACGTACCCATATCAGACACAACCCCACTTACTATATATTTTGGCCAGTATGTGCTTACCACCCCCCAGTCCCATACAAACAGCAAAAAAAGGACTTTGATTGAATCTGTAGTGAACTTTTTTTAATGGCTGGTAGCCATATTTCCCTTAATGGTTCACAGGTTTTGCAGGTCTGGCCAAGAGGCAGACCTCAGTGCTTCAGGAAGAGACCTCCTGTGCCTCCAGCTTGTTATACTGATTGCCAACATCCTTGAAGTCAAACTTTAGTAACTGCCTCTGTAATCCCCTGCATGTGAGTTAGGTTATCTATATGTACTTACAGCCGCACATGAACAAGGTGTGTACCATTTGTGGGAGCAGGCAAAGTTCAGCCACTACAGATTTCTGTTCCTATATGCCTTTTACATTTTCAGGACATTCTCAACTCTCAAAAACATGATGATCATGATAATTAATAACATGTACATCCCACTTTTCCTCCAAGGAATTCAAAGCAGTGTTCTTGCCCCCCCCCAAAGTAACAACCCTGTGATGTAGATTAGGCTAAGAGAAAATTACTGGTCCAAGGTCACCCAGTGAGAACATAAGTAGAACCTCCTGGGGCAGGCCAACGGTCCATCTATTCCAGCATCCTGTTTTCACAGAGGCCAACCAGTTGGGAAGCCTGCAAGCAGAATCTGATTGCATCAGCACTTTCACCACTTGTGATTCCTAGCAACTGGTATTCAGAGACATACCGGCTCTGACAATGGAGGCAGAAGATAGCCATCATGGAGATTTGAACCTAGGTCTCCTCAGTCCTTGTTCATCACCCCAAACACTAGTCCACACTGCCTCTCTGGCTTGTCCTGACAGGAAATGAATGAATATATTGCCATACCACCACCACCCACTTGAGACATGACTCACTGTGTGAGGAGACATTTAGTGGGCTGTTGATTTTATTTATTATTTTCCTGCTATGTTCCACTTTGTCCCCAGTTAAGGGTCTCTTGTATCTTGAACTTGTTACAAGGTATGAAATTAAAAGAATGGCCATTCAGCTTGAGAGCAAAGTGACATTTGGTTAGTCCTAGTCAAGGATGTCTTGCAGCCAGAAATTTCAATATGCTATGTGGTCAGGATCCAAAGAAGAATACAAATAATTCCACAGGAGTTTGGATGTATATATCTTACCCTTTAAGACTTAAAATGCACTCTCTCCTCATTCTACATGACTTTTGAATCCATAGGGAGTTTTCAAAATAGTTTGGGATAAGGCATAGCATGGGGATGGGGTAGAAACCTGTTCAAAGCAACAACAGCAGCAAAAAAGCAAAAATTCCACAGGGTACACCAAAATTAGGTCTTTGTACCACAATCTATATTTGCAGGGTTGTTTGGACACTATACTCGAATGCATAGAAAGACAAAACATCTGAATAAATCAGTAACCATAAAGCCATAGAGCACCACGAAATCCAAAGGTTTCACTAATAATTAGCCAGAAGACATGTTCTCGTGATTCTATATATTTTAGAGCTTAGTATCTTTCTTCATAGAACACTGGAGACTTTCTGTGTCGTACTGTAGCAAGGACCACAGGAATATACCAGCCACAACAAAATCCCATACAAATTAAAAGGCACTAGCAAGAACATACCTTGTGTTTAATTCTTACCTGAAGAGTGAAGTTGAGGTCCTGAAAATGACACTCAAAATCTTCCAGCAGAGTAAACTGAGATGCTGCCACTGACTCGCCATAAACAAAGGAACTGGGAGAGACCACTCTGAATGAGAGAAAGATGAGATCATATATGAGTGCAAAAAATTACCCTCACTTTTTTCTGTTGCACAAACAGCTCCCACTTCTAATAGCCATTTTTAAACTGCCTATTTCTCTTCAAGTGTCTTTATATATATATAAAAGGAAACATAAACAGAATCCTGACTGTGAAATTAAACAGAAAGGCACACAGTTAGACCTCCTTGTGACCTGAACTATCCCAGAACATTTGACCCTAACCTTTGGTCTAGCTGAGTTGAACCAAAACATTTAACTTGACCTAAAAATAATGCCTTTCTTCTTTTTTTAGGTAGTTTATAGTGCCATAATTAATGCCTAATGTTTCCATGCTGTGGAAGAGCAATAAAGAAAGAAGCAAAACACATACACACAATCCTATTATCATATCCTGCTTTCAGAGTCTGGGAAGTTAGTCCATAAGAAAGAAACATTCTGCTCCCAGCTTTACTTGTAAACAAGGAAAAGAATGTTTTTTTTCATACTGGAAGAGATGCTTGAAATAATCTAAGGAATTTTGTAAGCGTGCACATGCTCATTCGATAACCTGCTGCTTACCCAGTGATGGATGAGTCCACTTCATGCATCAAGGGAACAGACAGGATGAGAGAATTGTCACTGAGGTTGTGTTCCAAGTTTCCACTGTGTCAAAAACAGGAGAATCAAGGTTGCTGTACCAATGACCTTTATTTTACACAACTGACCAATATAATTCCTTGAATCTAGTTTTGACATTAATATCACACACACACACACATCTGTATGATTTGTCATTAAAAATATCATTACCTGTAAGCTGTGTGCCTTTGTACATCACATTTACTCCATTGCAAAAGCAAAATGAGAGGGGTGGCTTTCAAGTGAAATATGAAAAGTGATATGCACACGAACAAACTAATATCAAATTTTGTCAAAATCATTTTGGTGCTCTGTCTAGCCTTGTGATTCACTGGCTATTGCCAGGATATACTGGATCTGCCCCCCCCCTTTGACAGTAATAGCAGTTAACAAACTAGGCTCCCCATTTTACAAAATACGAGGAGCCTATATAGTGTAGTAGATAGAGTGTGAGAATAGGACCTGGGAGGCCAGGGTTTAAATTCTCACTCAGCCGTGAGAATTTTCTGAGTGACCTTGGTCTAGTCACTGTCTCTCAGCCTAACCTACCTCACAGGGTTGTTGTGAGGATAAAACGGACAAGAACCATGTATATGCCACTTTGAGCTCCTTGGAGGATAGGCATGATATAAAGGTAAAAAACAAATAAAACATTAATAAATAAATACAAAGGGATGCCAAGGATACTGAGGGAGCCTCAAGCTGAAAGTAAGGCTGCATATATGAATGTTCCTCCATCTAAAAAGCTCCTTGCATCTACAAAGCAGGTATGTCAAGAAGAGAGTATCATTAATAATTCCTTTTTTTATCAGACATGTTCTTTTTCTATGTGCAAGAACCTTCTATGGGGGAGCATTCAAATATGCAATTACGCCACCTGAAGTCTGAAGTGATACCGTTCTAGAAAAGCTTTGAATCACTTGGTTCTTCTTAATGTAGAAACCGATTTTAATTCTGCAGTGTAAGACCCTACAGCATGTACTACTTAACATTCATTAATCTGTGGGAGAAAAGAGGAGGTCCTCGCTGGACTTAAAAGAAGTGGCGTGTCTTATATAAACCATCCTCAATATGGAGTTAATAGATAGAATCTCTGTAAAAGGACCCTATATACTAAAAGTGAACTCATTTTTCCATGTGTGGATCCCTTATGTTGCCAAAACGGCAGCATTCCACACACAGGAGATTTGGAGTGCGTTTCCAGCAATATGCTGATGATACGCAGCTCTACTTCTCCTTTTCATCTTCTTCAGGTGAGGCGGTTAATGTACTAAACCGCTGCCTGGCCGCAATAATGGACTGGATGAGAGCTAATAAACTGAGACTCAATCCTGACAAGACTGAGATGCTGCTGGTGGGGGGGCTCTCTGCCCAGATGGATGATGTCCGACCTGCCCTAGATGGGGTTACACTCCCCCTAAAGGAGCAGGTCCGTAGTTTGGGGGTCTTATTAGATCTGCTCCTGTCACTGGAGGCTCAAGTAGCCTCGGTGGCACGGAATGCGTTCTACCAGCTTCGGCTGGTAGCCCAACTACGACCCTATCTGGACAGGGAGAACCTCGCCTCAGTTATCCATGCTCTGGTAACCTCTAGATTGGACTACTGTAATGCACTCTACGTAGGGTTACCTCTGAAGACGGTTCGGAAACTTCAGCTGGTGCAGAATGCTGCGGCCAGAGTCCTTACTGGGACTAAAAAATTTGATCGTATAACACCTGTTCTGGCCCAGCTGCACTGGCTACCAATATGTTTCCGGGCCAGATTCAAAGTGTTGGTTCTTACCTATAAAGCCCTTAACGGCATCAGACCGCAATACCTGGCGGAACGCCTCTCCCGCTATGTATCTACCCGGTCACTGCGCTCGACGTCGAAGGCCCTTCTCCGTGTCCCAACACATAAGGAGGCACGGAGAATGACAACTAGAGCTAGGGCCTTCTCAGTGGTGGCCCCCGAACTATGGAACGCTGTCCCTGACGAGATATGCCTGGCGCCTTCTCTGTTATCTTTTCAGCGCCAGGTAAAGACCTACCTCTTTGCCCAGGCATTTTAAAAATTTTAAAATTGAATTTAAATTTGGAAATTTTAATTATGTTTTATTGTGTACTGTATTGTATTTACATCCGCATGTATTTTAATCTGTTTTATTATGCTGTTCACCGCCCTGGGAGCTTATTGCTATAGGGCGGTCTAAAAATGTAATAAAATAAATAAATAAATAAATAAATAAAATAAGAGAGAGGTATCAGAAGACTTGGAGAAACAACCAGATTTTCAGAAGTACAAACAATATTGGTGGGTGGGGCAGACTAAGGAGAGGAAACTAAAAACAGCCCAAAGACTGGGGCCATGCAGCCCGGGGTTACTGTTGACGGGTGCAGAGGAAAGGGGTGGTGGTGGAATGGAGTACCCTAAAATAGAACATGACAGACTGGCTGGCTAGCTGGCACCCCAAATAGGAGCACTCCAAACTGCAGTCTTTTGTTGCGGGTCTCTCATGTGCTTTTAAATAACTTCATACAATCCCAATGGTACAACAACAGGCTAGTCACTCTTGCAAATAGTAAAGTCATCTTATTTCAATGTCTGAAAAACCTCTTTCCCATTGTACGCCTCCTGTGTCTTATCAGCAATGCACAAAGCTGCCTCATACCAAGTCAGACTATTGGTCCCTCAAGCTTAGTATTGCCATCACTGACTGGAAGCCACTTTCCAGGATTTCAGGCAAGGGACATTCCCAGCCCTAATTAGAGACACTGGAGATTTAATCTGGGACCTTCTACATGCAAAGCAGATGCTCTATCACTGAGCCATGGCACTACCCCAATGTATAACATTCCCCAAATGAACAAAAGCACCAGCCATCTGGGTACCCTGGATAGTGGAGTTTGCTTTGTATATCAATGCAACACCTTAAATGGGAACTAGCATGGAAAATAATATTAACTGCATGATCTGAGTAATGTGACCAGTACTCTTGCATTACTGATGGAACATGGAAGCCAGATCACCAGAAGAAAGGGTTGTGGTAGTTCTTTTAAAAAACAGAGGATTGCTATATTAGATGCCAGCTGGGGATTGTGTCCTTTTGTGCATCTACCATCACATCTACCACCATCAAAAAGCGAAAGCAGGAACCTATGCTTTATTTATTTATTTTATTCAGCTTATGTCCCACCCGACTAGCAAACAGCTCTCTGGGCAGCAAACACTTTAGAAGTGCTGGGTCTACGAACAAAAGTTCATGGAGCTGAGCAATTATTCCCATGTGAATATAACTACTTCCCGTGGCTAATCACAGATGGGTTTTGCTTCTTTATGGCTTATAATCATGGGAAGCGTGCACTGTGCATTATAGTTTTCAACACTCTGTTTATCAAATCCCTATGTGCCCATTATGAGGGATCTATAGTCAAACAGAGAATTGGCCTAAATGCTCTTCTAGCAGACTTCAAGGTATCCTCAGAAGCAGAAAAACATTCAGCACAGCAGCCTCATGAGGGCTCTCAAATCAGGAAAGGGGGAGCATGAGACGCCAAAAAGCCTTATGTATAACTCTGTAAATGCCAGCATATGGATCATCAACACTGAATAAAAATTGTCTGCTTTATGGCTTAAATCCAATTGCTTATTTCACTGAAGCACTAGAAAATGACTGAAGAATTAAATTTAGTGAAAACAAGAATGGAATAAGTAAATCTCTCCCAGCTTTGGGATTTTCTGGATCCTGTCACAATAGATAGCACAAGAAGGATTAGCTGTACCATCTCAAAGTGGTCCCTAGCCAGCCAGGATCATTGATTATACATCATGCCCAAATGTGGCTATGTTGACTCATCTCCATACCAAGAGATATTGGAAAGGATGCATTTTGGGCCAGTTTTGATTGGTGCTTGAAAATGGAATAACCTCTTTTATGTGCTGCATCTTAGGCCATTACAGAATAGGAAAGATTAAGCTGACACACCAGGTTATTTTTTATGAGCTATTATCAGATTTAATGTCACAATCCCTTGGCACCACAAAGACTGTGCAGATCCTAAAAACACATGTATGAAATCATGCTTAACGTTTCCCTCACTGGTCTGAGCGGAGAGTTTTAGCACTAAATGCTGTAATCCTAGGGATACCTCTGAGGCAAGTCCTAGTAACTGATTCATTGTTCCTGTCTCAAAATCTTTCACTGTTTTCTCATAAGGAAATTAGCAAATTGGCTGCAAGAAAGCCTGTGTTATGGACTCAGAAGATGCCATGTGAAACTACCTGCCACAAAAGTGTAGGGTGTAAGTGGTGCATGAATCATGTCCAGAATTAAAAAAGGATCTGCACTGGAGAGGGCCCAAGATGCAACTATTACATATCCCACAGCGCAAGACAGAAGAATACCAATGGCCAGTTTTAAAGGTGTTCAAGGCTACATTCAAAAAATCAGCAATTTTGAGACTGACTGTGTCAATCACTGAATTTGCTAATTATATACCACATCAGTGACCATTTATGTTCTTCCCTAAAAGGAGAACAGAGATTATTCTTAATGTGTTGGTTTCAATCCTTCCAGGACTCCCCCTGAATGTTATGTCTTTCTGAATATTCTGGTCAACTATACACTAACACCAGTCCTCACTCCTTGGTCCCTGTGCAAATTACATGCTAAAGTGCAAATTATATGCCACGTTTTAAGAATGAGAAAAAGAAGAGATTTTCACTAGCATTCAATAAATATTTCCTTCCAAACATGTCCATGTCTAGCTAAGGATGAACAAGCCAATCTATTTCAGGCCCATGCCAATTTTGCATGTGTTCATTCATCATTCCATCCTGTTTCTGTGTCAATCTGCCTGAAGATTAAACATGAAATATACATTACCTGTGAGCAGTGACAAGGAATGAAAGGATGTCCTCTTCCCCAGACAAATGAGTAGTGTCAAAGATAACACTGAATTCATACTAAGGGAAAAAAGAAAGTAGTATTTAGCAATTTGTGGATATTGTTCTTGAAAGATATGACCCATATTCAAATTAAATACATTCCTTCCAGCACATTTAGCACAATTTTTCATATTCCAGATGTGAAGTGCTTACAAACTTCCACAGCTAATGAGCCATACATTTCACTCTAAACCTAAGCCCTATTGCATACATTATTTTATTCACATGTAGGACATACCTGAGAACAGACTAGAGTGGGGCTGTGCCTTTACCCTACCCCCAATGTTGCATCTTCTTTTGTCTGTACAGGAAGACCACTGTGGAAGTGCCTGGAGGAGTTCCATATAACTGGATGTGTGACTGTCCCAATTGTGTGGAGCCTCCACATGCAAGAAAGTGTTTGTGTGTTGGCCTTCCTATATGGACAATAGCACTCAATGCATTGTTATTAAAAAAAATACCTGGCATCAGAGGTGGGGCTAAAAGTATGGCCCCTCACTGATCTGTACTTGAGTATGTCCTAAATGCAAGTAAGACATGCATAGGCCTTAGGGCTACAACATCTATTTATTTATTTATTTTATTATTTAATTTGTATCCCGCCCTTCCTCCCAGCAGGAGTCCAGGGTGGCAAACAAAGCGCTAACAACACTTTAAAACATCATAAAAACAGAACTTAAAATACATTAAAACAAAACAGCATTAAAAACATTTTTTAAAAAACATCTTTGAAAAAGGGTTAAAAACATTATTAAAAAACATATTAAGCAATTCTAACACAGATGCAGACTGGGATAGGTCTCAACCTAAAAGGCTTGTTGAAAGAGGAAAGAGGAAATATGTGCATGAAAGAAGGCTTTTGCATAGCTGAAAAGGGAATCATGGAAATGGATGCTCGAGATGTGACTCCCCTACTGAGTTCAGTAGCCATGGCTATCACATATGCCACCTATTTGATCATCAATAGGGTGATTCACATGAACACACACACACACACCATTGTTCTGAAATAATACATGAGGGACGCCTCAGGCCTATATGGGCCACTCCTACTCCATGATGCACAACCACTTAGCACATTCAGAGCTCTATACGTGTACCAACATATGCATGTAGAGATCCTCCATGTAAAGTCCAATAAAGACCCCCTCACATGGAGGATCTTTTCACCTGAAATCCCTTTTTAATGAGCTCTGAACACATAGTCAATGAGGGCATGCCACCCTAGGTGCACTGACAGTGGAGGCAAGGCTTGCCTGCAGGGCTGTGTGGTACCCCCAATGCATTATTACAACACATGAGGCAAATGTCTGAACACCCCTTATGACAGAGCTCATCATTCAAATGGCAGAATGGGAGAGCTGGATTTAGTTCTCCATGTCTGCCCCTCCCTCCAAACAGCTGGCTGGCCACTTATCTGACATGCCAGCATGTGTACTGCACATCAAAGCCATTATGCTTCATCAAAGCAAACATCCACAGTTAAGACAAAATATTATTGTTGTTATTATGATTAATAATTTGTCTGATACTCTGCCCTTCCTCTTGCAAGAGGCCAGGGCAGCTTATGATGGCTTGGCAACATAAATGTGATGTGACTTGGATGTTGCAGATCTATCAAGGATTCTGAGAATACACATTGATCTTTTGACTATATATGGAGTGGGAGAACATGATAACTTACACCGTAATTTTTATGACATCTATATTTTGTTTTTGTAGACCAGGAAAGAGAACCTGCAGCCTTCTAGATGTTGCTGACTCCAACTGCCATCAGTCCGGGTTAGCAAGGCCAGCGGTCAGGGATATGAGAACTGTAGTCCAGCAACATCTGGAGGGCCACAGGTTTCCCACCTTTGTTGCAGGAGGATGTATCCCAGAAGTAAAAAAGCTATTCTCTGATCCAGTGCTATTGACATTGGGTTTGTCATGCTAACTTGCATAGGCCTCTACTACAACACAAAGTAGCTATATCTCTGTACCACAATAGAGGCTCCCTGCCCAAATTCAAGTGACTGGGAATAGTGAGGAACAGGAGAGAACTGAGAACTCAGAAAAGATTTGGCTACCGACTTCACTGGTTGTACACAGAGAACTTAGCTTTAAAGCATTGAGCGGCATTGTCAGATTAAAAGGATATAGGCCCAGTAGCTAACTGGACAAATATGACAAATAAAAACTTGGAATGAAAAAATAATAATAAAGTGTATGTTTATTGGCTCTGTGCTACATGGTACGTATCTGAACTTTACATATTTGGATAGCAGGAGAAGATGCAAAATAATGCAAGTAAACTAAGGACAGAAATGGTGGATAGCCCTCTTTCAAATGTCTGCCAAGGAAGGGCCAAAGAATTATTTCCTGACTGCTAAAAAGAACTCTCACTAGAATTCCAAGTCAACCTCAGTTAGGGCTTCATGGCTATGAACAGCTGCCACAGCTGCCTATCACTGAACTCTGTTTGGTGAGGAAAGACCAGTGTCACTTTACAAAAAGAGCAGAGAGGTGACCACAGCATCTCTGTGGTCAAAGTGCAAAGCCACACTGTACTTGGAAAGTAGTCCAAGACCCACAAGTTCACTTGTTACACAGATAAGCTCATAGCTATTGAAAATCCTAACTCATTACCTTTGACTTTGATCTCATGAAGGGAAAGCCCACACTGCATTTCAGGAAGTCAGAGTCTGGTTCCAGCAACTCGCACGCAATGCCCATCTCTTCCTGAAAGAAAGAAAAATGCTTCAGCACATGAAACTGTGGTGGAGAGAAGAAAGCATTGGGCTGTATCTGGGCTAAGTTAGCTGCACTTAATTCCCACTAAAATCAATGGGATTTAAATTATTTTCAAGCAATTTATTAAGTCAGTCAACAGACCTCACAGTAAGACTTATACATCCATTAACATATAAAAATATTAATAGTAGACATGTGCTTTGCTATATTGTTTTTAGTGCCTGCTAAAATCTTTTCTTTTAGGCAAGCTTATCCAGGCATATAACTTTAACAAGTAATTTTACTGTGTATATTTATTTTAAACTGCTGATTTTATTTATATTTTGATCAATTTCATGTTTTCAACATTTTTTAAAAAGGAGTATTTTAAAATGAATATTTCATATTGTTTTAGTTAAACCATTTAGAGATTTTTTGTTGATGAAGAGGTATATAAATTTTGTTAAATAAAAATAAAATATAAAATCCCCAACAAGATCAAATAGCTTTTGACAGGTAGAAAAACATGGTTACATTTATTTGAATAAGATTTTAGTTTGTGTCTTCATTACTCTCAACAGGAATTTAGTTACACTTCCTGTAATACTCTTATTTATATCACAGAGAAGAAAATAGCTAGCATCTTTGTAAAATATTCCAGGATATAAAATGGTTACTAAATGGTCAAATGACCATTCATTATAATGGAAACAACATGCAGCTAACTTACTCTGAACCCAACCTATTGTTTACTGGGGGACCAGTACTAGACCATTAAAGGTCATAGAAAAAATAAATATTCAGTCCTGCTTTTCTTGGCAACCTTGACTGTAAACCTTAGCTAATAAAGAGCATGAGAAAAGAAGATACCTCCCTAGATTTGTTACATGTCTCTCTCTCTCTCTCTCTCTCTCTCTCACACACACACACACACACACACACACACACACACACACACGAGTTTCCACTGACAAATCAACTGAGTCAGTATAAGGTAGCCTCCTATGCTCCTGTTTCCTTTCCATTGTACCACCTTCCCAATCTGCCCTCCTGTAACCTTGATCCAATATCCTTCCCCTTTGGAGAGATACCTTGTTTCAGACACTGGATTGCTTGCCTCCTGATTGTCCATTCTGTGGATTTTGCCACAGTGCTCCATCCAGTTCCAGTTCCAGTCCAGCTGGAACTTGAACCCCAGCTCTGCAAATCCTTAGTTGGGTGTCTTGACCCTGATGCCAAAGACCAGCAAGGACTCTGACACAGCAGAGGAGGAACCAGATGGATCAGGAAAAGGAGCAGCATAAACCAAGGCAGTGTACAATCCAGCATAAGCCTCAGCCAGGAAACCCTTGAGCCAAAACTCCCTAAACTGGGACCCCCAAAAACAGCAGCCCCTGAGGCAAATTATCTTGAGGAACCAGCCCCCTTTATACTAGGGGCCTCACTCTCCCCAGAGCCTGCTCACCTGCACAAGCAACATACCAGGCAAGAGTGGAGTAAAAGGTGACAGAGTGCTAGGCCCCAACCCAGAGGATTACCCCTTTAAGACTCTCTCTGCTATTCAAGAAGGGAGCGGATAGGAGAAGGGGCCCAAGAGCATTAAAAGGTCCCAACTGAGCTTTAAACCTTGTCAGAGCAAGTTGTCAGTTTGGAGCTATACAAAGTTCTGCAACTCCAGCCCCCCTCTCCTCCTTCCCTCTGCCACCCACAGGCACCCATTGAAATCCATGGGCTCCTGTTGGTAGTGAGAATAAGAAGCTGCCTTCAGCTCAGCATAGAGATCAACAGATTCCAGCATGCTCTTTTCTCAATGTGCTTCAGCAACACTTGACTAAATTATCTAAGGTTGAATTATTATTAAAAGTGATCAATTTTGGTTTGAGCAAAATCTAAAAAGGACAGATGAATATACTTGCTCTACACCTCCAAGTGATCCTAGAGCATCCCATTTTCAAACTTTAGAAGACCATCTCACATCTCTGCTCATATTTTAAATGGTTTTAGAAAATTCCTCCATATAATTTTGTGTATGCCTACAACCAGACTGATGATCACCAAACAGCTTACTGTGGTTTTCCATGGATGTAGTAGTATAATGTTTGGTTTGGTTTTAGCCTAACTCCCACATTTCTTTTCATCTAGTATTTTTATTTATATTCTGAATAGTTTATCAGAGCTACAGTTACCTTTGGAGAACATTATCCAGATTTTATTTGAAAGTGTACATAACCTGAAGAGCATAGCCTACTGTAGGTTACACACACATACTGTATGTTATACTTTATGTAACTCAGAATATGGCAGATTTCTATATACACCTATGTATACATCTTTTTCAAGGCCCTCATACACACATATCTACAGATGTGTACTTCATGTACACATATGACCACTCCCACCTCAATCAGGGTTTTCAGATGTGTGTAGACATATGAACCCAGTTTAGTTGTGGATACTAAACAAGTAAAGGGGCTTCCAATAACATGCCCAGTAACACGCTCCTACTGTAAGGGTGGGATATAAACAACAACAACAACAACAACAGTCATACCCACAGATCCCTATCCATACACTGGCCGTACACCCCAGCCAATGTGGTTTGAATCCCTGTGAAGGTAATAGTATGTAAAAAGGCCCACTTCAGACTGAGGCTAATCACATACTGCATGGCTGATGCATGCATTGACAGTTATTTGGCATGGGGCTAGCAAGACCCATTCTCAGAAGTCCTTTTGCACTTTCAATACCCATAGATATAATGAATAAACAGAGTTAGGATAACATCCAAACTGTATGTACTGACTACAAGAAACATCACAGTTGCTCACAGCAATAGTAAGATGTGGACCTGCCCTAAGGCTCTTCATTTCATGTTATTTGCAAGCAAGATGTCTGCTCTACTTTTCTCCTTATTGTTTGTTTTGTTCATCTCATGACAGGATGAATCTTTCCTTAATGGGCTTCACATGGGCTTCAGTCTGACAGTTAATGCTGCTCAGTTCACAGGAGGGATTCAACACCTGAGAAGGGTCAGGAACTATAACCTTGGGTGAAAAACTTGTTTGTCACTCAGCTGTGCGCCGTGATGAAACACATGTGAACTAGTGTTGAAATGAATATGCTTTCCTAACTTTAAACACCTCTTACACATTACACCCTGAAAATGGAAATGGACTGCCTTCAAGTCAATCCCAACTTATGGCTACCCTATGAATAGGGTTTTCATGGTAAGCAGTATTCAGAGGAGGTTTACCATTGCCTCCCTCTGAGGCTAGTCTTCCTTAGCTGGCTAGGGCCTGCTCAGCCTGCCACAGCTGCACAAGCCAGCCCCTTCCTTGTCCACAACTGCCAGCTGGGGGGGGGGCAACTGGGCTCCTTGGGACTATGCAGCTTGCCCATGGCTGCACAGGTGGCAGGGCACGTAACCCCTGAGCCACTCACTATGGGGGTGATCTTTAGCTGGCCCTTTACACCCAGGAGACACGAGCAGGGATTTGAACTCCCAGACAGGCTCTCCTCCCCACTGTGCTATACCAGCTGTCCTACTTGTCCAAAAATACATTTAGGCAGTTCAACAAAATCAATTAATATACACATTGGGGAAAAAAATAAAAAGAGAGATTTCCTGGGCAAAATACAGCAGCTTATATATTGAAAAAAACATACATTCTTTTGATAAGTTCCAACAAGCTGATAGCTATAAGCATTCGGGGAGAGGAAGTTTAAAAGATAATGGTAAAGATAAACAACAGCTTGCTTAGAGCATTTTGTGTTAAAATAATGAACATCCCTTTATATTGCTTGATACAGTTTTAAAAGGATAAAATAAAATGGTAAAATAAAAAGGTTGTGCACTCAGGCTTTGAAAGAAAATATTATCTGATGGGCCATTCATTAAAACAGTTAATTAGATGCCCCTATTAGATATGATACAAATGTTCCTATTCGTGCATTCAGCCTAATCACAGGTAGTAAATGCATGTAAGGGATTGAGGATGCATGTGCTGTCCAATCTTCACATGTTTAGTGTGAAGATCTAAAAAGGACTTCTAACTCCATTTAGCTAAGCACAGTTAGAAGTCTCCTTGAGATCATTAGCCCTGACAGCAGAAGATTGCCAGGTTCCTGCCCCCCTACATACACTAAGCTGCCCCATGATGAGGCTGAATACCAGTATAGGGTTATGCTGCTCCTTCAAAAATGTACTATGACAATTGGCAAAACTTCTGACACTATATTATTTTTGGTTTGGATCCAGACTAAGTTAGCCATAATTTACTCCCATTGAAATAAACAGGACTTAATGTTATTTATGAAGCACCTAAAGTTTTCTAGGCACTGTATGAAGATTAAAGGACAACACAATCCCTGCCAGCAAACTTACAATCAGACATGATACAAAAGGGGGGGAAGGAATGGGAGAGAATATAATGGGGAAAGAAGCAAATGCAGGCACTATTTCTTCATAATTCCCAGAAACATATACGCTACCCCCATGTCTGATTCACTGTTAGAAAGTACATCAGTGCAAACTTCTCCACATTTGTTCTAAGAAGGGGAAGGGGAGTAAAAAAAAAATGAGGAAAGAGTATTTTCTTTGGCATTAGAATCAGATTTCCTTCTCTCTTCCATGATCTCATTAGTAAGTGCTGAAGGCATACCCATACCCCCAATTCAGGAAATTCTAGTTTCACGTCTCGGATCCCCTGCTTGTTTAGGGAGGGCTATTTCAATAAAATTAATTACTGAAAAGCTGGCCCCCTTCACCCCACACAGCCGAGCCTATTTTTGGATCATGAGATCACAGGCATTGACGTACACAGGAAGTCTCCAAGTGAAGGAAAGGCAGGGAAAAGAAACAGCCCTGGGGGATTTTAGCATAGTCCATCTCCCCTCAACAACTCTCTTCTACCTTTGTAACTGCAGTAAGAAACATTAGCACATGGGGAAAGAATCCAGTGTCTAAAGTACTGTAGCTAATGTATCCAATGTATGACAGAGAGTGGTAGATCAATCTAAACAAAAACAAAAACCCTAAACCAGAAATCCTTGGATCAGAGTGTGTATATCATATCTATATCTGTATAAAGACATGCATATGAGAAAATTGAGGTAGTCTAGCAGGAAGGAGAATATTAGTACATTATGCACTGCCAGGAAATCTAAAATAATAATAATAATAATCCACAAACATTAAAATAATTTGACAAATTGCTTGCATTCATTTTCTAAATTAAAGCTTTTATGTAATTTAGCTACCTGGAACTCAATCTAAAATCAGATAAAGGCCAACCCAGTTCAGGCTTAATTCCTTTAAAGGTTTACTTACAATTTGACACCTTTAGATGTGGGAGTCCAATTTTAACAGAGAAAGAGGAATATCAGGGGCAATCCGCCTCAGGCCCTGAACAGCTGTGCTAAACTAGAAATTAGATTATACAGCCACTTTATACAGCATGGATTTTTCACATTCCGCAATGTTAAATTGAAAATACCCCACATGCCATTCTGATGCTTCCCATAAACTCATTTCAAAATAAAACCTTCCAAAATTTAAGAGTCCTGAACTCAGAAACGCTTGCTTAACAACCCTCTAAATTTTCATGCTGATTCACAAATCAGTCGAGAGTTCAAAGTCTAAAGAGAGAGAAAAAAAACCCAGACCCCTTTTGGACTTTTTTCTGTCAGAGTTCTATAATCCGTTGAAATTAATTAAAAATCAGCCATGTTCACAGAGTACCTGTAATCCTATTACTGGATTATATACTCTGACCTTCATCTTCTGCAGTTTGAAAGTTAAAAAAATGCCTGGCTGATTTTTAATTAATTTAAGAAATTTTGCATTGAACTTAATGATGTCAGGAATGAACTATATCAACTGTTTTAATATTGTTGCTTCCTCCCTGCTAAATCAAGATCAGCACAGTATATGTCTTGTTTCTATTATTTGGGCTGACTGCAGGTGTTGCCACCACTCACCATATGCTCAGAGGCATGTTACCAAATTCTTCCAAGCTACACAGGAAGTGGATTGGCCTGTGAAAGACCAACCCAAATGGTGTTTGCATTTTTACAAATTTGTAGGGCAGTACAATATATCTCAGAGAAGAGGTCTGGTCTCCTGCTCCCCTGGTACATTCACTATTGCTGCCCAATTTCTCTGCTTTTTAAAGTTTGATAGAAATATCTGTGGGCTATAGGTACATTCTTAAACCGCAAGGTTCTTTGCCTATTAGTGATTCAGTAATGTTTAAAAAGGAACAATTGCCCTTGGACTCAACCCGTGCGGGTCCCAAAGAGCAACTCCAAGCTCCGAGAGGTCGCGGGGTGAGGAAGGGCAGCTGCCACGGGGGGGATTCCCAAGCCTCTTCTGTCCTGGCCCTCCTTCGCGCCTCGGTCTAGCGCCGTCCTGGGGAACCCCTCCTCCCTTTTGGGGCTTGGTGCCCTGCTCACGGGCTTTCCTTGCCTCCCATGGCGCGGCAGTCCTCACTAGCCTCCCTCCCTCCGTCCCTCCCTGCAGAGGCGGGCCGCAGAGCCCAGCAGCTAGCTCGCAGCAGCATCTCGCTGGTGGTCCTGGGCCACTTGACCTTGGTGCTGGGGGTCACCGTCCACGGCTCCCTCCTGCGCTACGTGGCCCGGCCCGTGCACACCATCACCTCGGAGTACACCGTGGCTAATGTCATTGCGGTGGCTTCTGGGCTCTTGAGCATTGCTGCCAGCGTCCTGGCGATCCTGGTGTCCCGGAGCTTCTCCCACCGTTACCTGGACACAGCACTGGTCCTCTGGCTTCCTTCCTTGTTGATGGCAGCAGTGGAAGCCGATTTGTCTGCCTGGTATTGCACAGCCTCCCTCTCTCTGTGTGGAACTGGCCCCTCTTCAGCCTCCTACAAAGTGGACCTGCTTCAGGCAGCTGCCCCACAGGAGGTGGCTGCAGAGGAAGGCTCTGAAGGGGAGCCTCACCACCAGCGTCTGGTTGAAATGGACAAGGAAGAGTGCTGCCTTTGAGGGTGGAGGGAAGAGAGCGACCCACTTTTGCTGCTAGACTGTCATTCATGCTCTTGAACAGACAGATGGGCTTGTGTTCAAGGTGCAGAAGCTGGCCAGGCAGGAATCTCCCCCAAATTGTTTTTTTTAAGTGTTTTTAAATTTGTATATTTGTTTTTAATGTTTTTAATTGTTGTAAACCGCCCAGAGAGCTTTGGCTATGGGGCGGTATACACATGTAATAAATAATAATAATAATAATAATAATAATAATAATAATAATAATAATAATAATAATAATTGCAGAAATGTCCAGGGTCAGGTTTATGCAAGTTCAGTCCCCTTACACACTAACTAAAAGGGGGGGTATGCACTCGCATGCACGCACATGCACACATTGGGATGTTCTTAAATCTTTTCATTAACTTTGGAGGTTTGTGTGAGAAAAAGTGATGTGCAACATTTTTTCCTGGTGAGCTTGGTGGAATGAAAGAGTTAAAAATCAAAGTAAGGGGAGCTTTAGCTTAACTATTTTTAAAAACAAAACAAATTCCTAGCTGCTTCAAACTAGTGGCAGCAACTTCAGCCTGACCACTGAAGGAAGCCATCTTCCCCACACCCACCCCACTACACCTGGAATAATGCATTGTGGGAAAATATGCAACACAGCTGCCTGCAGGCTGCAGATGCTTCAGGCCACTGCAAGCTGCTGGCATGTATGTATGTGTGTGTGTATATATATATATGCAGGGGGGGGTAAAGTGTTTTGCCACACATCCTGAAGATCCAGCATCAGCTAGTTAGCTCTGTTTTGGATAGAACTTTTTCTTTTACAAATTCTCTGCCACTGCCAGCACCTACTCCTGCCAAACTATGAATTATATTTTCTATTGAAGCAGTTTGACTAGGGTACCTCAAATCCCAGTCTCTTGCCTCCTTCTGAGCTACTGCTTGTTAGGGATGAGTTGAAAGAGACTGAAGAAACTCAGGAGATCTGTTTTTATATATATCCCTCAGCAACAACAGATAGGCTCTCCAGCATCACGGAACTTCTCAGACCAGGAGCATTATGGGAAACAGTGGGAAAATTGCAACTGGAATAGTTTGCAGTTCCCTTGTTGGTCTAGCAGCCCTGATGGCAAAGACAAGAGGGAGCCAGCGCCTGACCCACAGGGCTCTTGAAATAGCAATGCTCAAAGAACACCCTAACTTTCACCTACTCACTCACTTTCCATGTTCTGAAGAGTTGTGGCTCAATGATAGAGGACATGTTTCTTAAACCTCAAAGTTTTTTTCCTATTAGTGCATTTCTCTGCTTTTTAATCCGGGAGGTAAGAAATGGGATCCTGTGCAAGCTTGCTGAGAATGGATTGATCATTTGCATGCTTATTGAGTTCAATGGTATTTACTCCTGTGCAATCATGCTTAAGATAGGTAAAACTGACCATGGGGAGGAGGAGAGGGAGGGGGAAGGAGAGGATTAGAGGAAGAGGGGAGGAGCAAGAGGGAGGGGATAGGAGGGAGGAGAAGGGAGGGTGGGTTTGGCCAGTTGCATACTTTTTGAGTTCAGTGGGATATATTTCTGTGCAATTATGTTTGAAAATGGAAATGGACTGCCTTCAAGTCGACCCCAACTTATGGCAACCCTATGAATAGGGTTTTCATGGTAAACAGTATTCAGAGGTGGTTTTACCATTGCCTTCCTCTGAGGCTGAGAGACAGTGACTGGCCCAAGGACACCCAGTCAGCTTCATGGCTGTGTGGGGATTCGAACCCTGGCCTCCCAGGTCATAGTCCAACACTGACCTGGAGGAGGGGCAGGGAGGGTAGGAGGAGGGGGAGGGGAGGAGATTGGGTGGGTGGGCACTGGGCAAAGGGGAAGCCCCTTTCATTTCCAAAAGGAAAACATTGTGAACAGCATCACTGCTTTTCAGCATTTCCCCCACTGTTTTATTCTACAGCAGGCACATGTAGCCTGCCACCCAAATTTAAACTAAAGCTGTCCCTGGCCACATCCACACCAGGCCTTTATTTCACTTTGGACAGTCATGGCTTCTCTCAAACAATCCTGGGAAGTGTAGTTAGTGAAGAGTTCTGAGAGTTGCTAGGAGACGCCCTGTTCCCCTCACAGACCTTCAATCAGAGTGTTAAACCAGTCGTCGCCACTGGAGCTCTGTCAGTGGAATAGGAGTCTCCTTTCAGCACCCTTCACAAACTACATTTCCCAGGATTCTTTGGGAGAAGTCACAACTATCTCAAGTGAAATAAAGATCAGTGTGGGTGTGGCCCCAATTAGGCAAGCCCAGCAGCTGTGAGTCTGGCTTTTAGAACACTGACAGTTGGTTCTTACTGAGCATGCCCGACACTATCACAGGGTTCCAGCCAAAATTTCTTAAATTAATTAAAAATCAGCCAGGCTTTGGGACTTCCCAGGAGGATCACTCCGCCTGTGCTGCCTCTGGGACGGGCTCCCATCTTGGTGGAAACTTTTTCAGTTTTAAAACCAGTCAGAAGGGCTTTTTGACTGGGGAAAATTTCTTCCGGATAAGGAAGAAACGTAGAGATTTTCCACAGAGCTTTGTTGTGTTTGTTGGAGGCTGGAATTCTGTGAAAGGAGGTCTTCCAGCAGCTCGGACGGAGCTAGGATTTTCAACCAGCTCAACTGATTAAGTGAGCCGTTTTTTTTTCTTCAAAGAAAAACGGATTAACAGGCAAGCATTCTCCTGTCTTTTCTCATTATTTTGTTATCAATACAGCTAAAGAGATTTGTCAAAGAACCAGCAATTAAGAAACCCTGGGTGAGTCATAGCTTTCTCTTTTATTCACGGAGCTAAGGGGAAGAAAATAGAAATAGTTTATCTTTATTTTTATTGCAAAAAGCTGGCATGGAATTCAGCATTATAAAGATTACAAACGGCTGAGGGGTTTCTAATTTAAAGAGAAATTTTTTTTTGATTTATAAGACTTTTGAGTAATATATGTCTGGGACTATTTTTCCGGTTTACTTTTTTTTTTTGACGAATCTGCTCATTCTTCCTGCTACTAATTATTTGGATGCTGTGAATTAAAGTTGTTTTGGCACTTTTGGACATACAAGAGATAAGGCAGTTCGTCTTGTCTAGAGGGTGACGTCAGCTGGCTTGAAAGATTAACTCCTTTGTAACTGGATAAAGAAATAAACTGTTCTTTGCTTGGGACATAGGAAATTGAAGGGATTGTGTTTTTTTTGGTTTTAAGAATGACAATCAAGAAGGTGGTTGAGATCATGGATGTACAAGAAGGGACTTTCTCTTTAGATATGTTTCAGAAAATAATGAATGAGATTAAACTAACAAAACAAGAACTCAGACATAACAGACAAGTGATGATAAGTGAATTTGGCGAAATGAGACAGGAGCTGAAAGAAATTCAGGATTCTATGAGAAAGGAGAACAAAGATAAATTTGGAAAATTAAAAAAGGATGAAAGAAAAATTAAAGGGAAGGTTCAAGCCCTGGAGATTGGATTAAATATGGTCTTGGAAAAAGATTTGGATTTCCTGGCTGTGACGGATCCTGGAGACAAATATTACTGTTTGGAATTCAGCGCTGTCCCTGAAGGAATTGGTGAAGAGATTGGAGATAAAGATATCATCGGTTCGAAAAAATTCATGGACTGGAAGGATTTGATGGAACTTGAAATGGAGAAAGTTTACAGAATTAATTCCTGTTTTGTGACAATGAAAAACCCTTCAAGAGATGTGCTAGTGCATTCTGTAAAAAAGAGGAACAGAGATGCGGTTCTGCAACAATACTTCAGTGATACGTTCGGAAATGATGGCAAGAAAATATTTGTGATGAAGGAAATCCCTATCAGACTCTTATTATATGACTATGACAGCAAGATTATTGGGTGCGTAAAGATGGAAGATGGAAGATGGAATCAACACGGATAAAGGAAGAAGAGCGATTTGAAATTACTGGATTTAATAGACTTGAAGAGTTGGATTAATTGACATGTCTATCTAGAAAAAAAAAATTTTTTTTACAATAATTTTTATTCAAATTTTCATAAAACATACAAAACAAAATCATAAAACATTCAAAGACAAAAAACAAAACAAAAATGATTAAACAAAAAAATAAAATGTTGACTTCCCATTTGTCGCAGATCAAATCAGTTGTAGGTCTACAATATATAACAATCCTGTCTCTTAAATTATATTATAAAATCACTTTCCTCCAGTAGTTATCTTAATTAATCATCAAATCTCATAAACATTACTTTATTCTTTCCACAAAAAGTCAAAGAGAGGTTTCAATTCTTTAAGAAATATATCTATCAATTTTTCTCCAAATAAACATGTCGATTAATCCATCTCGTTAATAATAATAATAATCTTATTGTCATAACCATAGTCCAAATAAACATATCAATTAATCCATCTCATCAAAATCTGTTAGGTCCAATAATTTCAATAGCCATTATTCCATTATCCATATTAATTCCATCTTCCATCTTCAATAGTCCTGTTAAGTCCAGTAATTTCAGTGTCCAATCTTCCATTATCAGTATTCCATAATAATCTTGCTGTCATAGCCATAGTCATATAATAAGAGTCTGATGAGAATTTCCTCTATCCCAAATATTTTCTTGCCATCAATTCTGAATAAGTTGCTGAAATATTGTTGTAAAGTCATATCTGTGTTCTTCTTTTTTACAAAATGCACTGGCTCATCTCTTGAGAGTTTTTCCACTGTCACATGGCTGCAGTTAATTCCATAGATTTTCTCTATATCAAGCTCCATCACGTCATTCCCGTCCAGAAGATTATCCAAGCCATTGATAACTTTATCTCTAATATCTTCATTAATTTCTTCAGAGATAACGTTAAATTCCAAACAGTAGATTTTATTTCTAATATCCATAAACTCCAGATCTTTTTCCAATTCCACATTTGTTCCAATCTCCAGGGCTTGTATCTTCCCTTTATTTTTTCTTTTCTCATCTCTGATCTCATTCTCCTCTCTCACAGGATCCCCTATTTCTTTAAGCTCCTGCGTCATTTTGCTCAGTTCAATTTTCAGCTCCTTACTGCCCTGTCGCAGGGTTTGTTTCGTTATCTCAATCTCATCCATTATTTTCTGAAACATAATTACTTCCAGATTCTCAGCCACTTTCTTGATTGCCATTTTTAAAACCACGAAAACAAAACAAAACAAAAATAAAGAACCACTTCTTATTTCAGCAACAATTGGGTTAATATTCCAGGCTTGATGACATCACAGTATAAACAGAGCAGCCTGCCTTATCTCTCTATGTTCAAGAACACAAAACAAATTTAGTTCCCAGCATCAAAACAGTTAGTGGCGTCGTGAAGAAGCAGATTCGTCAAAATAAAATAGACCAAAAAGAGAATAGTCCCAGACAATATAATGTTCCTCGGAATAGAAATCCCTCTTCTGTTTATATCTTTAGAATGCACTTCCAGGACAGCTTTTTGCAATAGAAACAGAGATAAGCTGTTAATTTCATGAATAACAGAGAAGAGTTATAGCTCACCCAGAAGTTCTTTAAAGCTGATTCATTTGACAAATCTCTTTTTGCTGCAACAATTTAAACCAAGTAAAAAAAATAATAGAAAGAAGGGTGCTTGCCTGTTAGTCCGTTTTCTCTTTGAAGAAAAGATAAACGTATCGCATTAATCAGATAGAGCTTGTTCGGAAGTCCATCCGGCATTGCTGGCTGGACCTTTTCTCATAAATTAATGAAATCCAGTCCTCCCAACAAAAACAGGCTTTTGAGGTTGATCTCTACATTTCTCCCTGCCCGGGAGAAATTTCATCAGTCAAAAAAAAAATGTTCTGACTGATTTATATCTGAATAAGCTTCTTTTGAGGCGGGAGCCCGTCTCAAAAGCAGGCACAAGCGAAGTCACCCTTCCCGGAAGTCCGTCTATCTAGAAAAAAATTGATGGACATATATCTCAAGGATTGGAAACTTCTCTTTGACTTTTTGTAGAAGAATAAAATGATATGATGTTAATGAGATTTGATACCAACTAAGATAACTGTTGGAGGAAGGTGATTTTATAATTTACCAAGAGACAGGTTTGTTATATATTATAGACCTATAGTGAACTACGACAAATCGGAAGTCAATCGTTTTTTTTCTTTTTCTTTTTATTGTATTAGTTTTAATTTGTGTTTTTCTTTTTGTATTGTCTTGATTTTGAAAATTTGAATAAAAATTAATTGAAAAAAAAATCAGCCAGGCTTTTTTTAAACTTTTAAACTGCAGAAGATGAAGGTCAGAGTATGGGGCAACGTCAGTAACAGGATTACAGGTACTCTGTGAACATGGCTGATTTTTAATGAATTTCAACAGATTATGAGAACTCAAAAAGTCCAAAAGGGCTCTGGGTTTTTTTTTCTCTCTTTTTAGACTTTGAACTCTCAATTCTTTCTGACTGTTTTGTGTATCACCATGAAAATTGAGAGGATTGTTAGGCAAACGTTTCTGAATTCAGGACTATAAATTTTGTGAGGTTTTGTTTTGAAATGAGCTTATGGGAAGCATCAGAATGGCATGGGAGGTATTTTCAATTTAACATTGCAGAATGTGAAAAATCCACACTGGGTATAGTATACAGCCACTCTCGTGGCTGTATAATTCTCATAAGATTTTAATCTTCCATACCAAGCAATCTTCACTCTGATATTTGAATGCTTTTGTATGAGAAACACATACATAAGACGTTCCAAGAACAACTACTTAGAACTACAATTTTTACCCTTAATGCTATAAAACTAATCACACAATACAACTGCAAAGGAAATATACATGCACATAAATAACAGGAGGATTTAATTAAATGATTAAATAATTAAAATAAATGTTGGGTGTGCTTTAGCTTGGATTCCTTCATTGAGCAGGGGGTTGGACTTGATGGCCTTATAAGTTCCTTCCAAATCTACTATTCTATGATTCTATGAAAGTGAGGAAGTGGTACAATTGAAAGAACAAAAGTGCAATGGGAATATATAGCTGGATTTCACAGAGAAATCCATTATTCAAAATTTGAAAATAGAATTAAAAGAAACCACAACAAAATTTCCCCAATGGGTTTTGGACAAGTCGGTTAAATCCATTTAGGCAATGAACACTACTCTAAAGATTGAGTTCCCAGCATATTATCAGCATACATTGCCTGGGTAAATATAAAAAACTTCAAAACTTCAAGTTCCAAACTGATAACATTAAAGAACATTTGCATGGTGGGAGAGAGGAAGAAGATGCCAACAAGAGTTCAAATAGGTTTGCCTTTCATTTGTGTTGACTTCCCTAAATGTTAACTCCTTCTAGTTCTGCAGTTGAAAAGGAAGTGACCCAAGCTAAATTGCTGTTAAAATGGGCTGGATGTGAAGAATATCCGGCCCTGTCTGGAAACAGGAAGCTCTGGAAATGTGTGTGTATTTTTTTTAACAAAAAAAAAAACCCCTCAAAAGATGGTTCTGAATTCTGCAGAGCAATTCTGCAGATGCAAGGTTCTAAATTATTGCTTGGGATAAGCAACAAAATGTCCCTGTGTTCATCCAAGCAAAGCCATCAAAATTTTATGTGTTCGTTCATTGCTGTTTGTAATACTGAATGCAGTTTTAACTCAGAGGTGGAGCTACTTCAGGATTTTCTTTGCATGCTCTCTAAGACATGCTGATGTAAGATTATCATCAGCACAAATGCCAGCTCATTCATTTCTACCAAAAAAGGAAAAGTCTGTTCCCTCTAAAAGTAAGGCCCTTGTGATTAAATGCCATTAAAGCTGAAGGATTCTAACAGAGGCTCCTTTAAGAAAGCCCTGGCAAGAATCTCATTTTGGACTCACTTTTCTTTTCTCTGTCTTTTGAAATCCTTGCTGGGCTTCTTTACTTTTAAAGGCGATTAAGCTATGAATAAAAAAACTTGGTTTATTAGGAACAGCATCTCATGCTATGGAGTTTCCCATAATGACTGGATTTATCAACTAGTGAGTTACCATGTTAAGGAAGGAATAACACCTGAGCTGCTGTAGGTGGTTCCAAAAGACAGCTAAAGAGCTATGTGTGTTTTGGTCGTTCAATCAAAACCCTCAAGGCAAAACTGTATGTTTCTGAGCTCGATTCAAGGTGCTGGTTTTAACCTATGAAGCCTTACACGGCTTAGGACCACAATACCTGATGGAATGCCTCTCCCGACACGAACCCACCCGTACACTACACTCAACATCAAAGGCCCTCCTCTGGGTGCCTACTCCGAGGGAAGCTGGGAGTCTGGCAAGAAGGGAGAGGGCCTTCTCAGTGGTGGTCCCCAAATTATGGAATGATTTTCCTGATGAGGTGTGCCTGGCGCCAACACTGTTACCTTTTCGGCACCAGGTCAAGACTTTCCTCTTCTCCCAGGCATTTTAGCATGTGTTTTTAAATTACTTTTTAAAAATGTGTTTTTAAATTTGTATATTTGTTGTAAACAGCCCAGAGAGCTTCGGCTATGGGGTAGTATACAAATGCAATAAAATAAATAAATAAATAAACCCGCAACCTTAAAGGAAGCTTTCATCCAGTATAAATTCTCAGATTAAAGCTCTAAGTCACCTCTTCTTTAATAATAATTTGAAAAGGTTGATTGGTAGAGCATTAGATATAGTCAGTGCAAAGAACTAAGTAGAAAGAGGAAAATGTGGGGTGGCAGGGAGACTGTGTGTAGAGCCCTATTTATGAATTGAATCAATGTGCCTTGTTCCTGCTATCACAATTCTAATTAGTTCCACGTATGACATTCAACAGTGTGAATGTCTGCAGGGAGGTTGCCTTCATGTATTCATCTGTATCTATGAAGGCTTCCACACAAGCTGGACCTGGAACTGTGCACGATAAGGATTCCAGGTTGCATGGAAGCCTTCGGCAAATGCTCCAGTATGTTTGCCCTATATGCACAGGGTGCGGGGTTCAGCAGAGTGTTCAAAATCAGGGGTGAAGCTAGTGATCAGCCCTGCTCATGCATTGATTCAACTTTTTTACTTATTAAAATAATTTGTATGCCATATTTCAGTCAGAGAATACCAAAGTGCTTCACAGAACAATAAAATGTACAATACACAGAAAAATCAAACTTTCCAATACGGCATTCCAATAAAACATTACCACTAAATACAAAACTGAAGATGCTGAGGAACTGCTCTTAGTGACTAAGAAATGCCTGGGTGAAAAGGGAAGTTTTTAACTGATGGCAAAAGCATGCAACTATTGGGGACTACCCCCCACCCCCAGATATATTCATTCCATTGTTTACACCAAGATTGTGAGTGTTTAAAAAAAATTGCTTTCAAATCTGCATCATCACCAAAAAAGGTATTATCAGAATTAAACACAACTGTTTCTACAGGAAGTTAATATTTGTACTCTCAGCATTAACAGTAATAACTGACAATAACTGCAAGAATCATCTGTCATTCTACAAAGTCAAATGAGTAAATATGCCACTGAATCCAAAATACAACTTAAAACATTTGATGAAATACATAGTTGTACAGTATAGCTGCTTTGCGGGAAAAGTTCTACTACTCTTTTATCAGATGTATGTGCACCCTGCATAGGGACTGGCGGTGATGGAAGTGCAAATCCATGGGTCATTTTTACAATGGCTCTGCACTGATGCACATCTGAACTATTATGCTCTGAACTACATACAGGCTGATGTAATTCTTGTGCTGCTGTCTATGTGGTGTTAGTAAGAGTATCTAAGAACATCAGGCAGGCTTTTGGGGAGGGCTAGATTTTATCTTCATTGTTTTTAGATTTTCAATGTCTAGGTATTATATGCCTATGTTGTACGTCGCCCAGAGTGGCTGGACAGCCAGCCAGATGGGTGACAAATAAATAAATAAATAAATAAATAAATAAATAAATAAAGAAAGAAAGAAAGAAAGAAAGAAAGAAAGAAAGAAAGAAAGAAAGAAAGAAAGAAAGAAAGAAAGAAAGAAGATGAGAAGAGTCTGATGTATGAGGACAGTGGCCCATCTAATCCAACATCTTGTTCGCACAGGGGTCAACCAGATGCCTATGAGAAGCCCACAAGGGGACCTGAGTGGGATAGTACTCTCCCCTCCTGTGGTTTCCAGAAACTGGTATTCAGAAGCATACCGCCTCCAACAGTGGAGGTAGGACATATCCATCAGGGCTGGAAGCCATGGATGAATCCTCTTTTAAAGCCATCCACGTTGGTAGGCATCTCTGCCTCTTGTGGGAGTGAATTCCATAGTTTAACTATACGCTGTGTGAAGAAGTATGTTCTTTTATCTGTCCTGCGTCTTCCAACATTCAGCTTCATTTGGTGTTCACGAGTTCTAGTGTTACGAGAAAGGGAGAAAAACCTTTCTCTATCCACTTTCTCCATACTATACATAATTTTATACACTCCTATCACATTGCCTCTTACTTGCCTTTCTTCTAAACTAAAAGGTAAAGGTGTCCCACACTTGTAGTGCGAGTCGTTTCCGACTCTTAGGTTGACGTCTTGCGACGTTTACTAGGCAGACCGTATATATGGGGTGGGATTGCCAGTTCCGTCCCCGGCCTTTCTTTACCCCCCAGTGTATGCCGGGTACTCATTTTACCGATCACGGATGGATGGAAGGCTGAGTGGACCTCGACCCCTTTTACTGGAGATTCGACTTCCTCCTTTCGTTGGAATCGAACTCCGGCCGTGAGCAGAGCTTCGGCTGCGTTACCACCACTTACCACTCTGCACCATGGAGGGTCTTTTCTAAACTAAAAGGCCCAAAATAGTCCAGAACCATACCGTTCCCAGTTAAAGGTATTCAAGATTAGTTTCTCACTTTAGTGACAGGGAGCATGACACAGAGAGGCAGAGGGCTTTTATGAGAAAGCTGAACTCTAAATAACAATGGAACTACATTTTACAAAGAACACAGGGCTGTCACTGAAAATGACAGCCCCATGAATTATCAGCATTGTTTGCTCTCCGAAAGCTTAGTTAAAAAATAACAACTATTGGGAGATGAAACACTTCATCAGCTGGGATGGAGTTGGTAGGATGAGGGTGGGATATTCTACTAGGGCTTATTCATACTGTGGTTTTGATTAACAAATTCAAAGCTCTTGTTCCATTAACACACTCACACTCATATAGCCTATTCATTCATTACAGCGATATAGGGCAGTTTTAAAAGGCAACTGTGTCCTGCTGCCAAGCAAAAGAAACTTCATTTCTTATGAGCCAAAACTAACACATCTCGCATACTGTGAAAGGCCAATAAGAAGCCTCTTTATAGAAGTTACTTTATATGAAACAGATCACAGACACTATTGAACTAGTATTAATGGCCAGTCTTAATATACAGTCCACACTTGACAGAAGTAGAAATAATTTTGCTGAGTTCTGTCTTGGTTTAAATCATAACGATTTAAATGTGTATGATTTTCTTCTGTAAATACTGGAAAGGATCCTTTACCAACACTACATTGGTTACGCTACAAAAATAAATTCTGCTAATATTCAAGGGACTCATTTATCTGCCATCCCATTGGCCTCTTTTGTAACGCTATGACAAACCATGGCTTAGCGAGAATGAGGGTGTGGGTACCTAGAGTGAAAATCATGGCCACTTTGCTCCTTTCCTAATCTTGCCGCTGCTGTGCTACCTAGACTTTAGCCATGAGTTGGTTCAGCATTACATGTAAACCTGGCTTGTGGTTAGTTTCCTCCAAACAAATCATGAGCAATAAACAAAAAAACATACCTTGATTACTGCTTCTGGTTTTGGGGATTTGGACAAACCATGAGCCCAGGTTTGCATGTAACACTAAGTCTACCTCTGAGTAGCATGGCAGCAGTGGACACAATTTTCACTTTTGGTACCTGTGTGCTTGCTCATTGATTTAGCTTTACATGCAAACCAGGCTACTAAGACAATTCATATTGCAAGTAGATTTCATTAATTTGCAAACATTATGGGTTGCATCCAACTAACTTCTACTCAGGGTAGACCCACTGAAATAAATGGACCTAAGTTAATCATGCCTAATAATTTCAGTAGGTCTACTCTGAGTATGACTAACGTTGGATACAATCCTATGCATTGTCAGTGTGATGAAGTGGCAATAATGAGAGTCTAAGCACTGAAGAATCTATTAGCACTATGCTGAAATAGGTATATGTGTCTGCCCCCATATACCATTTTTAGTATTGTTAACAGAAGCTGCAAAATGTTTACATTTTCAAAACGAGAACGTCACATAGCAAATCCAATTGGTTCGTAGCATCATTAGGAAGCCAATTCAGAGTAAGAGAAATTTCCCTTGTCCACACTCTGATTTAGCTTCATACTTACAATGTCAGCAAAATCTGATTGGTTACATAAGGTTGTATCCAGAGAAGACCCACTGAAGTTAAAGGACAAGACTAACTTAGGTTCATTATTATGAATGGGTCTACTGTGAGTAGTAGGACTAGTACTGGATGCAATCCATGGTGCCATGATGCTATTACAATAGTGAAATTATCCCTGACTGACTCAGTCAGTTACTGAATCAGTTACTTAGAGGGGCAATGAATAAGAATGAATCAGGATAGAAAAGATAACAGTTTGCTAATTATCGCATGCATATACAGGCAAATCCCACTGTGTATCAAATATGAAAACTGTATTAAAATGTGTGTTTAATACATCTCTATAAATAAAACCAGTCATTAGTTTTTTTTCTTCATATTACCCAGTTCATGCAGCTACAAGTTTCTAACTCACGGATTCCCCACTCAGTATTTATACTTTTTGAACTTCAGTATCAAATGAGCAATGAGAGAGCTCCTGTCAACACACCTCAGAATTAGCTCAGTTCCCCATGCTTTCTCAAAGAACCTGAGAAAAACCCTGGGTACTAAGCTAGGAATGTTGGCACATCTGAGGGAGCTCCCCTTCATTCCTAGCAGTCCTTCCCTTCTCAAAATATATTTGTCCTTACAAAAAGGTAGGAATGTGGGAACTAGCTGATGATTGAGTCTTGTAGACCTCCTCCTTCAGGCCTCAGTGGTACCACGCTGCAAAAAACAAAGTGGTATTATAAATCCCTTTAGTAGATGTCTTCTGTGAAGTGAGGGTGGCTGTCAGCTTTTCCTGTCCATAGCCCAACTTTCTTAGATGCTGTTGCTCACGTAACATCTGCATTTGAGGATGAGACATTGGACCAGGGTGGCTGTAATAATATCTGGTGCAAACCTAGAAACCATGGTATCTTAGGCTAGTGGAGAACAACTAATATTGAGTTGTGTTCAACAGACTACTCAGAGGAGGCCCATTCAGATTAATGAACCTAAGTTAGCGATACCTATTAACTTCAATGGATCTACTCAGAGTAGAGTTAGCATTGAATACCACCCATTTATTTCCAGAGCTGGCACTATCTCTGAAGCTACTGTCTGTGACCCCACAGGGAAAGTTCAGTTCCATTCTCATTTAAAGGCAAACTACCAAATTCATACTTTCAGAAAAAATACACAGACCGAAACATAGCCATCTTTTGAAAAATTTGCACTTCTCTGAATTTTTCAATGCAGTTGTGCAGTCAAGTAATAGGTACAAAAATGCATCTACTAGGGTAAAGCGTGCATAAAAATTCATATATTCATGAAAACAACATACAAAATACATTATATAACAGAAAATGGAGACAGCTTCCAGGGCCCATAGGATCTGGCATTTGCCCCACCATGCTGAATACTGACTCCAATTACATCTGAATCTTTTGGGAAACCCTGGCAATCAACCAGAGCTGGGGGGAGGGGACATATATCTGATACTACAGTCAATCCTAATGTAAAGCATCCACTCCCATGCTTTCTGGACATCTTGTTCTCAAGAAAAAAATGAAAAATTTGATACAGATTTCTACAGATGCAAAGACAATCCCTAAACTGTAGCACCAATAGACGAGCTCTGCAGATACTCTCCTTTCTGCCACCTCGCACAAGGCCAGTTTCAGAGTCCTGGAGCAGAACCAGCCCAACCATTAGTCAGAGAGAGACAGCTGCCTTTGATGGAAGATGCTGACCAGTTTGGGGAGACAGCAGCAGAGCCCCACTAGAAATTCCCTTCTATTAGAGGGCAGAGCTATGTATATGCCATGTGGGCTGCCCTGCATTCTCTAAACTAACCTGTTGCCTTCAGATGTGGTGGAGGATACTATCCCAACACCAGTGTTGAAGTAAGATTCAACAGCCAGTCTAGTCAGTTTCTATATGTGGAATTGGGGCGGAGGGGGGAGCGGGATCTTGTTCACCACAGACAGTAAAATGTCTTGGTATGATCCTGGAGACCCCCTTCCCTTTGCAAGCTGATTCTGCCTGTGACCAAATGAATTTCCCAAAAGTTAAGATTGGCCCATCTTGGCACTTGGAGAAGTGTGTTTTTAAAATAGCTTAGATATGTGCACACTCACTCGTGCATTTATAAAGTCATAAGAACATAAGAAGAGCCTGATGGATCAGGCCAGTGGCCCATCTAGTCCAGCATCCTATTCTCACAGTGGCCAACCAGGTGCCTGGGGGAAGCCCGCAAGCAGGACCCGAGTGCAAGAACACTCTCCCCTCCTGAGGCTTCCGGCAACTGGTTTTCAGAAGCATGCTGCCTCTGACTAGGGTGGCAGAGCACAGCCATCATGGCTAGTAGCCATTGATAGCCCTGTCCTCCATGAATTTGTCTAATCTTCTTTTAAAGCCATGCAAGCTGGTGGCCATTACTGCATCTTGTGGGAGCAAATTCCATAGTTTAACTATGCGCTGAGTAAAGAAGTACTTCCTTTTGTCTGTCCTGAATCTTCCAACATTCAGCTTCTTTGAATGTCCACGAGTTCTAGTATTATGAGAGAGGGAGAAGAACTTTTCTCTATCCACTTTCTCAAGGCCATGCATAATTTTATACACTTCTATCATGTCTCCTCTGACCCGCCTTTTCTCTAAACTAAAAAGCCCCAAATGCTGCAACCTTTCCTCGTAAGGGAGTCGCTCCATCCCCTTGATCATTCTGGTTGCCCTCTTCTGAACCTTTTCCAACTCTATAATATCCTTTTTGAGATGAGGCGACCAGAACTATACACAGTATTCCAAATGCGGCCGCACCATAGATTTATACAATGGCATGATGATATCGGCTGTTTTATTTTCAATACCTTTCCTAATTATCGCTAGCATGGAATTTGCCTTTTTCACAGCAGCCGCACACTGGGTCGACATTTTCATCGTGCTGTCCACTACAACCCCGAGGTCTCTCTCCTGGTCGGTCACCGCCAGTTCAGACCCCATGAGCGTATATGTGAAATTAAGATTGTTTGCTCCAATATGCATAATTTTACACTTGTTTATATTGAATTGCATTTGCCATTTTTCCGCCCATTCACTCAGTTTAGAGAGATCTTTTTGGAGCTCTTCACAATCCCTTTTTGTTTTAACAACCCTGAACAATTTAGTGTCGTCAGCAAACTTGGCCACTTCACTGCTCACTCCTAATTCTAGGTCATTAATGAACAAGTTGAAAAGTACAGGTCCCAATACCGATCCTTGAGGGACTCCACTTTCTACAGCCCTCCATTGGGAGAACTGTCCGTTGATTCCTACTCTCTGCTTTCTGCTTCTTAACCAATTCCTTATCCACAAGAGGACCTCTCCTCTTATTCCAGGACTGCTAAGCTTCCTCAGAAGTCTTTGGTGAGGTACCTTGTCAAACGCTTTTTGAAAGTCTAAGTACACTATGTCCACTGGATCACCTCTATCTATATGCTTGTTGACACTCTAAAAGAATTCTAATAGGTTACTGAGACAGGACTTTCCCTTGCAGAAGCCATGCTGGCTCTGCTTCAGCAAGGCTTGTTCTTCTATGTGCTTAGTTAATCTAGCTTTAATACTTTCTACCAGTTTTCCAGGGACAGAAGTTAAGCTAACTGGCCTGTAATTTCCGGGATCCCCTCTGGATCCCTTTTTGAAGATTGGCGTTACATTTGCCACTTTCCAGTCCTCAGGCACGGAGGAGGACCCGAGGGACAAGTTACATATTTTAGTTAGCAGATCAGCAATTTCACATTTCAGTTCTTTGAGAACTCTCGGGTGGATGCCATCCGGGCCCGGTGATTTGTCAGTTTTTATATTGTCCATTAAGCCTAGAACTTCCTCTCTCGTTACCACTATTTGTCTCAGTTCCTCAGAATCCCTTCCTGCAAATGTTAGTTCAGGTTCAGGGATCTGCCCTATATCTTCCACTGTGAAGACAGATGCAAAGAATTCATTTAGCTTCTCTGCAATCTCCTTATCGTTCTTTAGTACACCTTTGACTCCCTTATCATCCAAGGGTCCAATCGCCTCCCTAGATGGTCTCCTGCTTTGAATGTATTTATAGAATTTTTTGTTGTTGGTTTTTATGTTCTTAGCAATGTGCTCCTCAAATTATTTTTTAGCATCCCTTATTGTCTTCTTGCATTTCTTTTGCCAGAGTTTGTGTTCTTTTTTATTTTCTTCATTCGGACAAGACTTCCATTTTCTGAAGGAAGACTTTTTGCCTCTAAGAGCTTCCTTGACTTTGCTCGTTAACCATGCTGGCATCTTCTTGGCCCTGGCGGTACCTTTTCTGATCTGCGGTATGCACTCCAGTTGCGCTTCTAATATAGTGTTTTTAAACAACTTCCAAGCATTTTTGAGTGATGTGACCCTCTGGACTTTGTTTTTCAGCTTTCTTTTTACCAATCCCCTCATTTTTGTGAAGTTTCCTCTTTTGAAGTCAAATGTGACCGTGTTGGATTTTCTTGGCAATTGGCCATTTACATGTATGTTAATTTAATAGCACTGTGGTCACTGCTCCCAATCGGTTCAACAACACTTACATCTCGCACCAGGTCCCGGTCCCCACTGAGGATTAAGTCCAGGGTTGCCATCCCACTGGTCGGTTCCATGACCAACTGGCCTAGGGAATAGTCATTTAAAATATCTAGAAACTTTGCTTCTTTGTCATGACTGGAACACATATGCGGCCAGTCTATGTCCGGGTAGTTGAAGTCACCCATTACTACCACATTTCCTAGTTTGGATGCTTCCTCAATTTCATATCTCATCTCAAGGTCTCCCTGAGCATTTTGATCAGGGGGACGATAGATCATTCCCAGTATTAAGTCCCTCCTGGGGCATGGTATCACCACCCACAACGATTCTGTGGAGGAGTCTGCCTCTTTTGGGGTTCCGAGCTTGCTGGATTCAATGCCTTCTTTCACGTATGGAGCGACTCCGCCACCAATACGTCCTTCCCTGTCCTTCCAATATAGTTTATATCCAGGGATAACCATATCCCACTGGTTTTCTCCATTCCACCAGGTCTCCGTTATGCTCACTATATCAATGCTCTCCTCTAAGACCAAGCACTCCAGTTCTCCCATCTTGGTTTGGAGGCTCCTAGCATTAGCGTACAGGCACTTGTAAGCAGTGTCTCTCTTCAAGTGTCTTTGGCACTTGTGGTTTGGCCTGTGGTAATTTTGCTCTTCTGAATTTATATCCTGTGCCCCTGCTCTCACAATGCCTACTTCTAGGCCTACCCCTTTTAAAATTTCATCATTTCTTTGGTTTTTATCCCAGGGGGGAGGTTTATTCCGAACCGGACCTTCCTCAGCTCCTGTCGGGTTTCCCCCCTCAGTCAGTTTAAAAGCTACTCTGCTACCTTTTTAATTTTAAGTGCCAGCAGTCTGGTTCCATTCTGGTTCAAGTGGAGCCCGTCCCTTTTGTACAGGCCCGGCTTGTCCCAAAATGTTCCCCAGTGCCTAACAAATCTAAACCCTTCCACCCGACACCATCGTCTCATCCACGCATTGAGACTGCAAAGCTGGGCCTGTCTGGCTGGTCCTGCGTGTGGAACCGGTAGCATTTCAGAGAAAGCCACCTTGGAGGTCCTGGCTTTCAGCATCCTACCTAGCAACCTAAATTTTGCTTCCAGGACCTCACGGCTGCATTTCCCCATGTCGTTGGTGCCAACGTGCACCACAACCACTGACTCCTCCCCAGCACTGTCTACCAAACTATCTAAACGACGGGCGATATCCGCAACCTTCGCACCAGGCAGGCAAAACACGCCCATCACACACTCCACTGTCTATGTTCCTAATGATCGAATCACCCACTACAAGGATCCCTCCACCCCCTGGAGATATATCCTCAGCATGAGAGGATAGCTGCTCATCCCCCAAGGAATGGGTCCCTTCTAAGGGATCGTTTCCCTCTTCCTCAGCTGGATGCTCTCCTTCCCCGAGACCATCGTTCTCCACGATAGCAGGAGAGCTATCATCGCTGGAGTGGGACACAGCTATAACGTCCCTGAAGGCCTCCTCCACACACCTCTCTGCCTCTCTCAGCTTTTCCAGGTCTGCCACCTTGGCCTCAAGGAAATGAAGTCGTTCCCGGAGAGCCAGGAGCTCATTGCACCGAGAGCACACCCACGACTGCTGTCCAACAGGCAGATAGTCATACATGTTGCAGGCTGTGCAAAACACTGGAAAGCCCCCACACGCCTGCTGGCTTCTTACCTGCATAGTTTTGTTTGAGGTTTATTACGTGAATAGGTTGGAGACTGTGGTTTAGTTGAGGTCAGGGAACAGAAGGGCAGAGTGGGGGGCCCTGGCCTCCTTGCCCTGCTGCTGAACTCGCTCTGCTGCTTAACTCGCCTTGACGCTTTGTCAGCTGGGGCTTCCTCTAGCTCGTGGAGCGAGGCAGGACAGATGACAAACAATTGGAAGGTGAGCTGAAAGTTGTCTTGGATTTAGCCAAATCCAGACCTGCAGGCCAGCGCTAAGCATGTATCTTACTAGACTTCAGAACCCTCCTTGATGCACATAAAAAGCACAACAAGTTATCAGAAAATCAATTCAGAAGTGATCTAAAGAGAAAGAGAAAAATAGTTAAGGGACTAATGCAGGCCTGACAAGACTCTGAAAAAGGATACTGTCAAACTGATATTTAAGATAAATGAGTTTCCTCTGCTTGCCCTTTAATCTGAGCTTAATCCTTTTAAACCAGGATATCTGCAACCAGTTATAGTATATGCAGTAGGCTCTTACATCTGAAGGTCAAACAGCTTGGATGGCTTTAAAAGAAGATTAGACAAATTCATGGAGGACAGGGCTATCAATGGCTACTAGCCATGATGGCTGTGCTCTGCCACCCTAGTCAGAGGCAGCATGCTTCTGAAAACCAGTTGCCGGAAGCCTCAGGAGGGGAGAGTGTTCTTGCACTCGGGTCCTGCTTGCAGGCTTCCCCCAGGCACCTGGTAGGCCACTGTGAGAACAGGATGCTGGACTAGATGGGCCACTGGCCTGATCCAGCAGGCTCTTCTTATGTTCTTATGTTCTTAAATCACAAGCAGCTAAATTTCTTATATATATTTGTAATGCTGACTCCCCAGGGAAAAATAAAAAGGAAATAGCAGCTGATCAAGGATACATTCTCTAGAAATCTAAATGTTACCGATGGACCATTAATGAGCTAAATTTGAGGAATAAAACAGGTTTTTATATATATAAAGCACTAATAGGCAGAGGAATAAGAATCTGCAGTTCTTGAATGAATGACATGGTGCTCCCATGTTGTAGTCTTTCCAATATAAGCAAGTCCTCAGCTATGGCCAAAATTGGTATACATGGTCTCATGTACACTATAAATTTAAAGCAGCATTATACCACTTTAAACAGTCATAGCCTCCCCCCCCAAATCCTAGGAAGTGTAGTTTGTTAAGAGTGCTGAGAGGTGTCAGAAGGCCCCTCCCTATTCCCCTCTGGGAAGAGGTGTTGATTGTTAAAGCACTGAGAATTGTTTAAAGTGGTAGAATACTGCTTTAAATGTATAGTGCAGATGGGGTCATATTAGAAATGTGACTGATGAAGGTTGTGTGTGTGTGTTCATGTAGAAAGCCACCTTCTTTTCTCCGTAGTATTTTGCAAATTCATACAAGGAAAGATAAATAGCAGTCCTCTAAAATAAAGCTCAAACAAAATGAAAGCAACTGCATGGAGTCGAAGCTGCATAGAAGAGAACATCCTTTTCCATACAGAGACCACAAATCTTCTTAATAGCATCTTTGAATCTGTTAAAGAAAAACCCCTAAAGCTCTCGTAAGGAGTAAATGCCTGACCAAATGGAATGAGAGCACATAAGACAGGAAATCAGGCCTGTTGGTACAAAACAGACATGCCCCAAATTATACGGTAGCATGTCCAATTTGGAAAGGATCACTTTTTGGAACTACCACAACCAGGATTATGAAATGACCAAAAGTTATGCATGTGGATGTCATATTGCTCTATCATTTTAGGCCAAATATTTCTTTATCAGTGCTCTAAAGCCTGGTCTATACATGCAGCAGAATGTGGTGGTAGAATAGCCTGCTCCACCTCAGACTGCAGGTGGGGGTTTTCTTCTGGAATGTCTCCATAAATGGAAAACTCCCTCCAAGCAGAAAATCAGTGCAGCAGAGGCAAAGGGCTAGGCTAGAAATGCTTTCCTTGATGTGCTAATTTTCTGTTTGCACACTTTTTTGTTATTACATAGAGGGGGCTATTCAGAAGTGGTATAGCCCACTTTTAGTACAAAGTGGTTCAGCCCATTCTACCTCATTCTGTAATGTGGGTAGGCCCAGTCTAAATCTAATGTGTAACTTGTACATGCATATGTGAATCACCAGCCACACCTTTCTCTAAAAATCCCTGCTCAAACATGGGTTCAAATTTTTTACCTGTAGCTGTGCCTGATTAAGTATATCAGACAAAATACACAGGATATATTATGGCATTTTATTACTGTAGAGCTACATGGAGGTTTAACAATTCCTGCTAGCTTTTAAATAACTCAGCACCATCCCACCATGCAGAACGATTTCTGCACTTTTTAACCTAACATTCCGGCACTCTATATTATTAACGTAATAGTTTTCAGATGAATTTACTATCACCTCTATTCAGCAGACAGAAACCATCTAAAAGACAATATCTAAAATGGGATAGGAAAACAGATGCAACTCTGGAAGGTAATTTTAACATACAAATAGCCAATCATTCAACATTAGGGTTCTAATACATGTAGCAGTTGTCCAGATGAGGGTATTTTGCCAAGGTCAGCTTTTCAAGCCCTTGCATATTTCAACATGATACATGCACCTGTTATCAACATGACTATAAAAAGTATCAAAATCCTAATCTTAAAAGGCTGATCATCTTCACTTTAAAATGTAAGTATTATTTAGCTTGTGATAAAAATAAAAATAAATACTCAGTTCTCAAACACAATGCTATACAGCACTGCTCAGAAATAAATCTCATTGAGTTCAGTCGGGCTTACTCCCATATAAGAAGGTTTAGGACTGTGGAATCAATCTGGAATTCAGAACATAATAGCATATGTTTTGAATGTACAAGGAGAACCCATTCTCATAATCTGATCACAACTGCCTGCATTTAAGAATGTAATGCATTTGAGAATCAAATAACTGGATCCATTGTAGGCTTCTATGACTTAAAACATTCACTTATTAAATGAGGAAAAATGGCACAGGGAATAGTTTTTATTGCAAGCTTTTTTATCATAGCAGGCTCAAAGGTGTTTGTAGCACATACAAATGAAACTGATTTTGTTACATGAGCAAACTTAAGCCTAGTTCTCACTGAAGTGGGAAACCTGTGTCTGGACTGTAAGGTGTATGTGTTGGGGGGCTGATAGAACACTCCTTCACAAAATAACATTGCTACACATGAGAAGATTAGGTTAGAACCGATATCTGGTTTTTGTATGGAAGAGCCCCCATCTGCAGTATGAAGACACAGGATTCTTACTTTCACAAGACCCTTAGCGCGGGGTTCGTTGGTCACGTTTGCTTTGAGACAAGACTCTTCCATGAACTAATATCTTACTTTTGTTTATTTTTTTATCCTGTAGAACCAACGCAGCAACTACCTCCAATGGCTGGTCATGATGCTGGCCCAGTTGCTCAGCTGTGCTACAGACCCACTTTTCCTACACTCTAGGTCCTTCCCATCATGATCCCCTCTCACACACATCCCCTTCTCTAAGCAGCAGGGAGAGCTACTTTGCCTCAGCCACATTCCACCTGGCTTCAGGTTTCACTTGAAAGAGACTGAAAAAGCATCCCATGGCATCTAACATACTCCACATCCTCTGTACAACAAGCACTTGCAAAACGGCAATTTAGGATCATTTCAGAGACGAGAAGCTTGTTCATTGGCTATATATTAGCTCTTATAAAAAGAAACCTTGCCTGGATGTTCCACTTGTCCAGTGAGGAAACTGGCCCTATCAAAGTATCCACTTTCCTCATATACTTCTTTGGGTAATCTACTGACAGTTCACAAAAGATTTCAAATCAGACACATGGCACAGGCCTTCGTTGCCAAGCTATGTCTCATTAAAACATACAACCTCCCAAGCTTTCATTCCTCCAAGGAAGCCAAGGCATGTTACTCCTGCCACTTTCCCATCTACAATCTGATAGCTCCTCTGATTATGCCAGATCTACCAGGAATCGTACAAGCGACTTCCTTTTTTAATATAACACCTTTCAAGCCTCATCCCTTGACTCCAAAAGACTGCTTTACTGGCTATGTGAAACACAGCTCATTCAGTGTGCTTGATGGCCTGTCTCTCAAGGCTACCTGGGCTAGTCATATTATATATATGGAATATGCCCCCCTATTCCTTTGTCAGCCCCTTTGTTACACCAGTATCCAATAATATGTATGCTGAATCTTCATGGTTGGTCCTTGCATAACTATCAGGACTCTCTCTAATAGTCTCTCTAATAGCCCTGGGCTCCTGCTGGGAGGAAGGGCAGGAAAGAAAGAAAGAAAGAAAGAAAGAAAGAAAGAAAGAAAGAAAGAAAGAAAGAAAGAAAGAAAGAAAGAGTTTCAGCGTAAAATAGCAAGTTTCTTAGCATTTCTTTATTTTTTTAATAAACAATTATTCTGCTTGCCCTTTGTCCTTTATTGCTATATTCTAATAAAACCTCTCTCTCATTTTGGACCTGATGTTGGGAGTGGGTTTGTGTCAAGCCCAAGGGAAAACTCCCCCTATTTACTTAGCTGCTTGGTATTATGCTATGTATTTTACTTAAGAGAAATCTTACTCACAGGGACAGGAGGGCCCTAGCTGGTTGCTTCCTCACCCTGGCAGACATTTGGCACCTAGCTCTGGATTTTCTCCATATATTATACAGCCATGAGAGTGGCTGTATACTATACCCAGTGTGGATTTTTCACATTCCGCAAAGTTAAATTAAAAATCCCCTCATGCCATTCTGCTGCTTCCCATAAGCTCATTTCAAAACAAAACCTGACAAAACCTATAGTCCTGAACTCAGGACTAACAACCTTCTAAATTTTCATGGTGATACACAAAACAGCCAGAGAGAACAGAGTTTTCAAAGTCTAAAAAGAGAGGAAAAAATCCCAGAGTCCTTTTGGACTTTTTTCTATCAGAGTTCTCATAATCTGTTGAAATTCATTTAAAATCAGCCATGTTCACAGAGTACCTGTAATCCTATTAGTGACGTTGCCCCATACTCTGACCTTCATCTTCTGCAGTTTAAAAGTTTTTTAAAAGCCTGGCTGATTTTTAATTAATTTAAGAAATTTTGCATTGAACTGAATGATAGTGTCAGGCATGCTCAGTAAGAACGAACAGTCAGTGTTCTAAAAGCCAGACTCACAGCTGCTTGGCTTGGTTAATCAGGGGGCCACACCCACACCAGACCTTTATTTCACTTGAGACAGTTGTGACTTCCCCCAAAGAATCCTGGGAAATGTAGTTTGTGAAGGGTGCTGAGAGGAGGCTCCTATTCCATTGACAGAGCTCCAGTGGCCAGACTGGTTTATTCTGTGTAGAATAAAAAGGTGGAGGAAACTCTGAAAAGCAATGATATTGTTCACAATGTTTTCCTTTTGGAAAGGAAAGGGGCTTCCCCTCTGCCCAGTGCCCACCCATCCAATCTCATCCCCTCCCCTCCTCCTCCCCCCTGCCCCTCCCCCAGGTCAGTGTTGGACTACAACCTGGGAGGCCAGGGTTCGAATCCCTACACTGCCATGAAGCTGACTGGGTGACCTTGGGCCAGTCACTGCCTCTCAGCCTCAGAGGAAGGCAATGGAAAAACCACCTCTGAATACTGTTTACCATGAAAAACCCTATTCATAGGGTTGCCATAATTCGGGATCAACTTGAAAGCAGTCCATTTCCATTTTCAATCATGATTGCACAGAAATAAATCCCACTGAACTCAAAAAGTATGGAAATGATCAAACCCACCCTCCCTCCTCCTCCTTCCTCTCCCCTCCCTCTTGCCCCTTTCCTCTCCCTTCCTTTGCCCCTTCCCTCCCTCCCCATCCACCTCCAATCCCCTCCTTCCCCTTCCCCCTTCCCCTTCCTCCTTCCCATGGTCAATTTTACCTATCTTAATCATGATAGCACAGGAATAAAAACCACTGAACTCAATAAGCATGCAAATGATCAAACCTGCCCTCTCCTGCCTCTTCCTTTGCCCCTCCCTCTCCAATCCCCTCCTTCTCCTCCCCTCCTGTTCCCCTCTCCCCTCCCTTACTCATTCCCTCTCCCCTCCCCTCCCCCTGCTCCTCCCCCATGGTCATTTTTACCTATCCTAACCATGATTGCATCGGAGTAAATCCCATTGAACTCAATAAGCATGCAAATTATGACCTGCCTTTTCCCTCCTTCCCCTCTCCTCTCCCTTCCTCCTCCCCTCCCCGCTTCCTTCTTCCTCCTCCCCTGCCCAATCCAGCCCTCCCTCCCTTCCCCCCGGTCAGTTTTACCTATCCTAAGCATGATTGCATAGGAGTAAATCCCACTGAACTCAAGCATGGGAATGATCAATCCATTCTCAGCAAACTTGCACAGGATCCCATTTCTTACCTCTCGGATTGAAAAGCAGAGAAATTCACTAATAGGCAAAAACAAAACCTTGCGGTTTAATAACGTACCTATAGCCCACAGAACTTTAAAAAGCAGGGAAATTGGGCAGCTATAGTGAATGCACAAGGGGGGCAGGAGACCTGACCTCCTCTCTGAGATACTGTACTGCCCTACAAATTTGGCAAAATGAAACCACAATTTGGGTTGGTCTTTCATAGTCCAATCCACTTCCTGTGTAGCTTAGAAGAATTTGGTAACATGTGCCTCTGAGCATATGGTGAGTGGTGGCAACACCTGTAATCAGCCCAAATAGTAGAAAGAAGACATGTGTTGTGCTGATCTTGTTTTAGCAGGGAGGAAGCAACATTATTAAGACAGTTGATATAGTTCAGATGGTCACTTTAAATATGTCTGATTTACTTGGCAATTTTAGTGATGTTTCCTATAGGAAATCGTTTTCTTTTGTTTCTATTTCTGTGAATATGTGAAATACAGCAACACATATTGCAAACTTTACACTAAAAAAACTCCAAAAATAATTGTGGAATAATGGCACTGACTATTCTGCAGAATAGTCTCCAGTGGACCTCAGGAGTGTCTCAATTTGCACAAGTTAAAACAGTGGGAGGTGAAATTTATTCTAGCAAAATTCTAGGTGTGCTCTATGTTTTTAATTGACCATGCCCACTTTGCCTTAAATGAAGTGGTTTAGACATAGCAGGCTGAAAACATGCATCCTCTTTTTTCCAACAGCTAGAGTCATTGCTGAAGTAGCAACATATTGTAATCAGTCTGATTTTACATCATGCTGCAGTTTCAGATTCAACTGTTAATGCACCCAAAATAGAAACAGAACATAACCTCCAATTTGAAATTCAAAAGGCTGTCTTCACCATCATATGACATTGACAAATAAAAAGGTTTTGAAATTAAAAAAAATAAATTTTACAGAGATTTCTAGGATGGATAATGAGGGAAATAAAGTTTTCTAGTTTAGATTCTCTGTAGAAACATTACTAACACAGGAAAGAAGCAAAGTAAGAACACCGACAAACATACAAAAATATAATTCTCCATCTTTGTTCAGAGGCACGTTACCAAATTCTTCCAAGCTACACAGGAAGAGGATTGGACTGTGAAAGACTAACCAAATTGTGTTTGTATTTTGACAAACTTGTAGGGTAGTACAATATCTCAGAGAGGAGGAAAGGTCTCCTGCTTCCTGGTGCATTCACTATAACTGCCCAGTTTCCCTGCTTTTTAAAGTTTGATAGAAATATCTGTAGGCTCTAGGTACGTTCTTAAACCACATTTTTTTTTTGCCTATTAGTGAATATATATAAGACAGAAGCATGCACAACTAGTGGATATAGCTTTGTTGCAAGATGTGTGAGCTTGATCCTCTTGAACCCATTTTGAAGTGAAATGGTGGCATGTTACTCCTGCCACTTTCCCAACAACAAAGAAGGAAAAAGGTACACCCTGCCTCATTTCCAAATAGATCCAAGCTGCTTTGAGAACATTCCATTTTCTCCTTACAAGGCTGCTGGGGACTAAGATTATTTTTTTTTAAAGTTTGCATCTAGGAAAAGAAACAGGAGCATTTTCCCACATACTGGCACAAGCCACAAAGATCATGTCAGTGTTATCAGTGCTTTAGGCACTTAAATAAAACAGGAGGACATGGACTACTGTCCGGGCACCAGGCAACTGTAGCTAAAGATGCTCTGGTAGAATTCAGAGGTCACTGCCCAACTATCAACCATGATAGGTATGCCCTGTAGGTTTGCACAATCCACTTCCTCACTAATACTCCTTCCCCCTCCATTCACTGCTTATAATTACAACCATACCTCGCAGATAACTGTCCAGTCTCTGCTTTCATACCTCTAGGGAAGGAGAGCCACCACCTCCCATTGACTATGGTTCAGTATTATGTCTGAGCCCATGTAACCCATATTAGCTTCTACAACAAATACTAAAATCTGGTTTCAGTCTGTGGTTTAGAAGCTTAAGCTAGTTCATATATAATGCTGAACCATTAATTATTAAGTTTGGCAGAGAAATGAGGGGGGATTCACATAGGTGAGGGAAGAAATGCATAAGACTGCAGGACACTACTGATGTAAAACCATGGGTTTGGTGATCAGACAGTATCACATCCAGCCTACATCTCTGAGGACTGAAAACAAGCCAGTCCACTAGCTAGGAATCTAACCCATCCTTCAGGCTATGAAGGTTCCTTGTTCAGAACTCAACGTTCCAGACAAGGAAATGCTAAAAACTCTGCTTTTAGCCAGGACATAACACATGCTAGTTAAACACAAGTCTGACTCTGAAACTCTTATAAGTCTGATACCTTAATTGACTTCGATAAGCAAAGCAGAACTGGGAATTTGTTCTTTTAAAATGTTCTTAAAGAAAACAAGAAGGCAGTTTTGTTTTCAGATCCTGTTACTATTAAACAATCTAGATGAGCCAATAGATGAAAGAAAACAATTCCCAACCAGTTCCTGCTATAAGAGCATATTGATACAGAGCATGTAATTGAGTAAGGCGAATTTCCAAAAAAAGAATTATCCTGTTGGGATTTCAGTTCAGGATGACATTTATCTCTCAGCAGCATCTCAAACTGCCACTCTTAAAAGCAAGCAAAAGACTCTCTGGTGTGAAAGATGTAGCTCGTTTAGAGTAAAAGCTGATAAATGTCTAGGTCTTGTTACAAACAAAATAAGCCCAGAGGTCAATGCCTCCTGTTGCTGCAAGAAAAAGGAGAAATATCCAAGGCAGGAAAGGTTGTCTGTTGTTAATGACCAAGAGAGGGGCATTAGGCTCTTTCATTTAAACACAAACCTAACTTCAAAAGAGTCTAGGATCCCAATTTACTTGGAAGTAAATCACTGATTTCAGTGAAATTTACTTTCACAAGGACGAGACAATGTCTTGTTATGTCAAATACTAATGTACTCCAGTGGGTTACTTATCTACTACAAATCCAAATGGCAGGAAGAAGGCAAGGAGTATGCTTTGCTAACATTTTGACATTTCACTGGATTTACTTTCAAAGGACTTCCCCCCATACACACAGACATACTTCCAAAGTTTCAAACTAACCATAGGTTGGTTCCAGGCAATGTTCGTTGCACATAGATACCACTGAAATCAATTACTAATTTGAATCATAGTGGAATCTAAGTGTGACTAGTCTGGATTTGGCTCCACTGTTATGCACTTCTGATCTATGTGAGCTCATTAAAAAAAATAGCACAATAGCAACCAACCAAGAGTACAGAAGCATCCAAGAGAAGGGGGGGGGATTCCTTTATTTCTGGAATACCCATCAACAACCAATCTTGTGAAACATTCAGCACATAATAATCAAAAATGCTAAGTTAAGTACGCAGGATTGGCCATTTCTAAAATAGCTATGCTGGTACAACTAAGCAAATGATGTAGGGTTAAAAAGCAAGTATGCAGCCTTGAAAGCCCACTTCAAAGAATCATCTTCATAATGGCATGCATTTTAAGGACAACCTGTCCTTTGAGGCTACGGACAGCACCCATTCAGTCTATAGCCATTGCACTGATCCTGACTGGCTACAGAGTAGTGTGGAAACAAAATAGCTAAAAAATGAAGTATTTTAAGTATCAGTGTGCTCCTTCTCACCCCAGTGAAGAGGAATAGCGGCTTGCCAAGAAATGTCATTAACACAGCTTATGAAATTTCATCATCTAAAGGAAATGAGATCCAGCAACAATAACACTTGTATAGAAAGTAAATGCTACTCTAATAATTATTGAGCTGGGGCATAACTTTTCCTTTCAATCATACTATTAGATATTTGGTGTCTATGCACCTAATACACCTTTTGAGGAGTTTACATAAGCTCTTTGAAACAAAGAGCCAGTTATTGCCCCTACCTCCTGAAGCTGTGTAAATCAGATGAAAGCATATGGCATTTAATCTATTAAGCAGTGCTTAGGAGGCACATTAAAAAAAGAAACCAAAATGTGCGGTAGGCTATTGTATATCAAGAGTCCTAACCAAAGAAGATTATAAACCTGGCAGCCAGGGTGGTCTTTCTTCAGAGGTTTACCTCTGCTGAGAATGTGTTTCAGGTGGCAATGTGAGGAAAAGGAGAGCCTCTTCTCCTGGATCATATTCATAAACTGAGCAGTTGTTAAAAGATGCTGTACCATGTTCGGTATTATAAAAATACCAGAGAGAAATAGGAACTAATTTGGTTGGTCCTATTTCTTAGCAGAGATATAAAAATACAAGCAGCAGAATGAGAATAAACCAGCCCCACCTTTCTCTATATAAACAACAGACACAATCTTTTAGGTAAAAGAAAAGAATGTTTACTTACGACCTCATATGTTAGGAACATAGGCTCTAGCTTAGAAGAAAGAAAATAGGAGTCTCAGTTCATTTTAGTGGTTTAGTATTGATGCTCTCAGAGAGAGCATCTGTGCCATGCAGCCTCTCTCAATGGTGGATAGATCAGCAATGGAGAATATTCAAAAAATCCCCCAGGCCAAAGGAGGAGGAAGTCAGGTAAGTAACCCCACCCATTAGGAAGTTACATCATGGTAAAACAGGTACATGGGATATTCCCCAAATATCTCTTAAAGGGAACATGCAACATTTGCCTATTCCATCATACCACATGGCTTTTTTTCAGCAAGAAGGTTCTTTATCTAGGCGTCAAACACAGTACAGCTTTGTTGTTGTTGTGGAGATCATCCCTAGGTATGCATCACTAGGCTATGTTGTTATCAGAATCATGGCTTATTCCTTTCCTCCCCAGCTGCAAACCCTTCTCTTGTCCCCGCCAAACCAACCCAAAATATGTAAAGTGGGACATGGAAGACACAACCCACCTTCACACATATGGGCTTCACATGTTCAACTTACCATGTAAAAGGCACCCAGGCTCTGACAGATGGGTGGGAGTCATCTGCAATCTCAATAATCAAGAAAAGCTGAAGGCTTATCTTGACATCACACTGAGAGAGAAAGGGGCAATGTTGGCTGCTGGATTTTTATCCCTAGTTATCTCATTCAGCTAATCTCTCCTAGCAGTTGAAGAGCAGGGGAGGTTAGCTGAATGAGATAATTAGAGATAAATGCCTGTCAACCAGCAGCTCCTTCACACCACTCAGGATAACATCAAGGCAATCACCTCCAGCATTCTTCTATTGTACCCTGTCACGAGGAAGCCTCAGGGTTAAACTGGACGCTATGCTTAATGCATAGCATGCAGTGAAGTCTCTTGTTTTTTCTTAAATTAATTATAGCTGTGGAGAAGCCCAGCTGTTATCAGCATCATAGCACATGGGAAGGAAGGTTTATTCCTTTCCTCCCTGTGCTGCAAAAACCCTCCCCTCCCCAAAATTGGAGCCCTGCATGGCTATGAAGCTAAGTAAAAAAACAACCTTCCATTGGCATTAATGGTACCTTTTTTTAGTAAACCTGCAACTATGTGGGGGTGTTATTCAAGGGAGTTGCAACTGAGGAGAGAAGGGATATACCTCCCCATGCTGTAATCCAGATAACAATCAATATCCCCCTGTAACAGTAATTAAAGACAAGAGATACAGGTGAACACTACACATTAATCATACCATCTTATGTTTGATCCTCGGAATTCTTAATAGGGTTTTTTCATATGGTTAATCACCTTGTGCTTTATAGATTACAGCAAAGCTTTGACTGTGTAGATCATAAAAAACTATGGATCGCTTTAAAAGAAATGGGGGTACCACAGCATCTGATTGTCCTGAGGCACAACCTATACGCTGAACAAGAGGCAACTGGAAAGACAGAATATGGAGAAACCAATTGGTTCCCCATCAGCAAGGGTGTATTTTATCAACCTATTTGTTTAATCTTTATGCAGAACATATCATTCGGAAAGTTGGATTTGACCAAGATGAAAGAGATGTGAAAACTGGACAGAGAAATAGCAATAATTTAAGATATGCAGAAGATACCATACTCTTAGCAGAAACCAGTAATGATTTGAAACGAATGCGGATGAAAGTTAAAGAGGAAAGCACAAAAGCAGGACTACAGCTGAACATCAAGAAGACTAAAGTAATGACAACAGAAGATTTATGTAACTTTAAAGTTGACAATGAAGACATTGAACTTGTCAAGGATTATCAATACCTCGGTACAGTCATTAACCAAAATGGAGACAATAGTCAAGAAATCAGAAGAAGACTAGGACTGGGGAGGGCAGCTATGAGAGAACTAGAAAAGGTCCTCAAATGCAAAGATGTATCACTGAACACTAAAGTCAGGATCATTCAGCCATGGTATTCCCGATCTCTATGTATGGATGTGAAAGTTGGACAGTGAAAAAAGCGGATAAAAGAAAAATCACCTCATTTGAAATGTGCTGTTGGAGGAGAGCTTTGTGCATACCATGGACTGCGAAAAAGACAAATAATTGGGTGTTAGAACAAATTAAACCAGAACTATCACGAGAAGCTAAAACGATGAAACTGAGGTTATCATACTTTGGACACATACTGAGAAGACATGATTCACTAGGAAAGACAATAATGCTGGGAAAAACAGGAGTAGAAAAAGAGGAAGACTAAACAAGAGGTGGATTGATTCCACAAAGGAAACCACAGACTTGAACTTACAAGATCTGAATAGGGTGGTTTATAACAGATGCTATTGGAGGTCGCTAATTCATAGCGTCGCCATAAGTCATAACTGACTTGAAGGCATATAACAACAACAGTGTAATATGTAGTCAGTCTCTAAATCTTTTCCAGAATATCCTTCCTTGAAGGAAAAGTCCCCAAGAGAGCCTGTTACTTGAACAAAAATAACATTTGACTACTGACCCTAAGGAAAATTTCATTTGAAATATGTATTGAGATTTGATGAGATTTTAAAGAATAACCTTGCAGACTCTGACACTGAGGCCTGCTTCCACATACACACATACACACCCCTTTCCACCAACATAGATACAAGTAGAGCTTGGAAAAGTTACTTTTTTTGAACTACAACTCCCATCAGCCCCAGTCAGCATGTCCACTGGATTGGGCTGATGGGAGTTGTAGTTCAAAAAAGTAACTTTTCCAAGCTCTGGACAAGTTGTGTTTTCAGCAACACCTCTCACATGTTTTTGCCACTGAGGATCAGTATCTGTGATTATAGACAAGAAGGAATAGCATTAGAAATAGCCAGAAGAAGAACTAAGCGTTTAAGCTCAGCCTTCCTCAACATGGTGCTCTTCAGATGTTTTGGAGTACAACTTCCCTCTTTCCTAGACAGAAGGGCCAATGTTCAGGGGTGATGGTAATGAATTACGCTGATCAGTGCTGGTATTCTGAATTGTCTGAACTCAACTTAAGCTGTAATATGTACAGATCAGGACTTCTCAGTGCCTAAGATACAGTATGGAAAGAAACTCTCTGAAGTTACTGCCTCTGTTATTCACCTCTTATGCTCAACATGATTAGTTTGCATTAATACTCTCAACATAAGAAGAAAGCTACAAGCCATTGGAAAATCAAGTAACAATTCTTTTCTTTCACTCCTTCAACCAAACCCGTGCCTGTGAGATTAAGACCAAAAGAACCTATATAAAACTTGCTTCTATACAGAAGCTTTTATTTGAGTTTATAAAATAGCTTAACACGGGAATCAAACAAATAGGGGAATTGTCACCCTGGGGATAAACAAAAGTAGTTAAAATTCCACTATTCACAGTAGTTGGATCTTAAGATAAGGAAGTTCACAAAAGGAAAGCTACCTTCCCCTCCTGTCCCTGAGGTACCCCAAAAAGCATCTCTAGATGATCAGGGGACCCTTCCAGAACAATATGGGAAAGGGTGTGGGGAGCTGTTGAGAGAGAGGAGGGAATGTGATGCATTTCTTCCATAAGTCTCTTTTAATTAACTTAATTAAGCCCGATTTGGGACAATTCCCCTCTCAGCCAGCAGCCCCATGCATCCCACCTCACACAGTTCAGAAGACTCCCTGGCCCTCCAGGAAAGATTTTCAGGGAGTGCAGGTGACTTGCAGGGTGGAGGATGGGACAAGAAACATTCTTTACATTAAATTCTTTAAGTTAATTTATCTTAGGATCCAAGACCATGACTTCAAATTAACAAAAACATTGCTTTGCCTGTCATCAAGGCTGGTTGGCTGTTCCTACTTTTTGCCACATTTTGATGAAGAAGAGCTCCCTGGAGAAGTTGAAGGCTACGTTTGTGTCATACGCATCGTCCCCAATGTTGGAGATGGTGATGTTCAGCGAAACATTCTTCACGGCTCCCAAAGCCAGATAGGGAGCCCTATCATCAGCACTGTGAATAGAAATAACAAGAAGTTAACACTTTCCTACTAATTCCCATCTTTTCTTAATTCACAGCAGAGAAACTTGACAACTCACTTACAAAATCTAAACCAAAACATCTCTCCTGCTACAGGGAGATAAGTGGAAACAAAAGAAATGATGTGCCTGGCTCTGCTCCTAGTCTGTCGCTGTGTGGCCAGGCCACTTTGCAAATCAAGATATCATATTTCATCCACCTTCAGTGCTTGTTAAGAGTTATTTTCCACTAAAATGAATCAGAAAAAAATGAGACTATCCCATCTACACCACACTGAGCTTTTTTTGGGAAAGGAAGGATACGTATGCTGTCAATAAAATAACAGAAGCTCTTGTAGGCATTATATGTCTCTTCCCATAGCCACACCTTCTACAGCAGCAGCAGCTTGCTGGATGGGGTCAGTCATACCATGAATATCTGTGATTATCTCTGAATCTGAAGGAGAAAAAGCAGAAACTGGAAGTCCAGGTTGATGCACTATTTGACTGCTTTCAGACAGTCCATGGTAGACATAAGAGAGAAGGCCTTTTTGATAGTGGCTCCATGACCACAGGGCTCCCTTCTGGGTGTTTGCAGGCGGTTCCTTCTTTGCAGCCCTATAAGCAGGCATTAAACAATGATCTATTTTAGGTAGTTTTTTTCATAAAAGATGCTGTGGCCTATAGAGCAGCCTTCCCTGACCTGATATCCTCCAGGTGTTTTGGACATCAACTCTGACCATTTGGACATGCTTTCTGTAGTCTAAACCATCTATAGGGCACCAGGTTGGGAAAATGCTGCTATAGGATTTTAATTGGCCTCAAAGCTTTCAAGGCTTAGCTGATTTTAAATTAAATTACGCTCATTAGGTATTTATTATTATGGCTGGTTTTGTGGTTTTTACTTTTTGGTTTAAGATGTTGATTTTGTAATATGTTTGTTATTATTTGGTGGGGGTTGTTTTGTATTTTAATAACGTATGGAAACCATCTTGTGAAGATAGTAACCATAAAGGGAGAGACCATACAAGCCCTGGACCAGTGCCTGGACTTGGTGGTGCACTGGATAAGGGCCAATAAACTGAGTTTGAATTCTAGCAAGATGGAAGCACTATTGGCTGGTGATTCCCAAGTTCAGATAATTGGTCAGTTGCCTGCTTTGGATGGGATCATACTCCCTCTGAAAGAGCAAGTTCATAGCCCAGGGTGCTCCTGGATCCATCTTTGTCTCTAGAGGCCCAGGTGACCTGTGGCTAGGAGTCCCTTTTACCACCTTCGGTTGGTAAGACAGCTAATGCCATTTCTCGACCGGGATAGCCTGACCACTGTTGTTGATGCACTGGTAACCTTCAGGCTGGATTACTGTAAGGCACTCTTGTTGTAGCGGTGATTCCAAGCGTAAGCCTAGTGACCGGTTGTACCCGGTTGTGAGTCTGCCCTTGAGGTTGGTCCAGAAGCTGCAGCTGGTGCAAAATGTGGCAGCATGACTGCTCTCTGGGGCAGGATATTGCCAACATGTCACCACACTGCTGAAACAATTGCACTGGCTGCCCATTAGCTACTGGGCTAAGTTCAAGGTTCTGATTTTGGTGTACAAAGTCCTATACAGCTTGGGATGAGGATACCTGCCTTTAACAAGCCTTTTAAGTAGAGACTTTATCCCAGCCTGCATCTGTGTTGGAATTGCTTTTAAGATGTTTTTAACGCTTTTAAAAAATATATGTTTTAAAAAATGTTTTACAATGTCTTTAAAGATGTTTTGTTTTAATATATTTTAAAGTCTGTTTTTATGATGTTTTAGAGTGTTTTAAGTGTTTTTGTTTGCCACCCTGGGCTCCTACTGGGAGGAAAGAAAGAAGAAAGAAAGAAAGAAAGAAAGAAAGAAAGAAAGAAAGAAAGAAAGAAAGAAAGAAAGAAAGAAAGAAAGAAAGAAAGAAAGAAAGAAAGAAAGAAAGAAAGAAAGAAAGAAAGAAAGAAAAAGAAAGAAAGAAAGAAAGAAAGAAAGAAGTTGTGTCTTCGGGATGAGATCCATTAGCTGGTGCTGCTTCGAAAGCATTCTGTATCAATTCAAGTCCATTCTTTGCCACTGTCTGCTGCTTTGATAGGTCAAACTTCCCCCTCTACAAAAAATTCGATATTAATATTGATATTTTCTTTCAAAGTATTGATATTTTAAAAGGAAATATCAATACATGAAAGAAAGTATCAATATTTTGAAAAGAAAATATCAATATTTTAAAAGAAAATACTGATAGTTTGAAAGAAAATATTGCTAAAGGCAAGGAAAGCAGTTTCACTGCTGCTGCCTCCTTGACTGCTGTGAGGCTGTCAATTTTCACATTAGCAAGCAGAGACCGGCTGATTTCTTTTTGGAAAGGAAAAGAGTACAATAGCTTTCAGTGCCCCACTCCCACTGCCTCCTCGGTAAGCCTAGAGTCAACATGGATGAGATTTGTCTTGCTTCCTCCCGCTCGGAGTTTGGATTATTTGAGTGGTGGGGGGTGGCACAGGGAAAGAGAGAGAGAGAACTGTACTGCTGTGCTGTGCTGTGAGTAAAATAATTAAAGAAAAATACATTTGAGGGAATATTCGAGGGGAAACAATTGGAATTGGCGAAAGCCACTGAAGTTTGGAGCAAACAGGATCACTCCACAAAGATGGAGAATATGCAGACCATTGAAAAATCCAATGATAAATCCAAATTCAGCAAAATTCTCACCCATCCCTAGTGTATGTATATGTATATGTAATATTTATATGTATATAACATGTGCAGTGTTGATTCAGATCTGCATAATAATGCCAAGAGAGATATGTGTTCTTTTGAGCAGGGAATGTGCTGTATAAATAACCTTAATGTTAGCCAGGCAGTTGAGCTTTGCCTAGGACAGCAAAACAGTTCACATCTGCTGCATCCCAGCCTCCATGTTTCTAATTCTTGCTAACAGGTTTTCCAGATGTTGAGTCTAGATGTAGATCACTTTCTTGTTTCACCTATAGGCTGAGTTTCTGGTTATAACCTACAGCTTGGATCTTGACACTACCTCTGCACCCTAAGTTAATCTTGTCTGCATCTTGTTGAATACATGTTCAAAAGGGCCTCTCCCCCCTCTCCTGCTTTGCTAGCAGCCCAAAATCAATGGGCATGCCTAATACTATATGAAATCAGGACATAATAAGCATCTTCCTATCCCCACCTGGGAAATTTGATCTCACCAGACAAGAAAAAAACCTATTATTCATTGGCTACCAGCTGAGTGCTCAAAGGCTGTATATAGCTCAGATTTAACTCTATTCTTTTTGTATTCTGACTAAAGGTATGACTGCATGTTGCCTTTCCAAATACATGGAACCTCATATGGGGAAGCATATTTGGAGTAGGGTATTTGGAGCAAAAGGGTTAAGCACCCTCGCGGCTTTTTCACTCCAAATCACCCTCCTGAAGCTTCTGATGGGTTTCAACATTTATTTATTTATTTATTTATTTAAAACTATATCCTGCCCTTCATTAAAAAAAATCATTTCAAGGCTGTTCATAGCACAACAATTAAAAATGCAAATGACAAGTTTTTGTTACATGCATATCAGTAGCAGTGTATGTGGTGGGGCAGAAGCATAGAACCACTTTCCTGACATAACCATTGCTGTTACTTATCTGGATGGAGGTGGAGCTGCACAGTGGCAAGGATGGAGATATGTGTCACCATCAATCCAGTCCTCCCACTGGAGCAGCCATGCATCCCCAATCTCACTGCTGCTCCAAGCCAGCCCCATCAAGGTAAGCAGCAGCCTCACCACATGCACTACTACTGATGCATAAGAGCTCAACCCAGAAGACAACCCTGGCTTAAACAGTGGTAGCTAGCATGGTGCCCTACAGATATTGCTGGACTATAACTCCCATAATCCCTGGCCATTGACTATGCTTGCTAAGGCTGATGGGATCTGGAGTCCAACATCATCTGGGGGCACCACTTTGGCTACCCCAGCTAACAAAAAACTCTTTCTGTTTGACCAACATTTAAGTATTCAACTATTTAAACAATATGTTCACACTGAAACTACTTATTCCCACACATACAAAGAAGCAATGCTAGAATTTTTCAAGGGGAACAGCTGCAGCAATAGGGGACTAAAGAAGTCCTGCCCTGGGAGTGAGTACCTGAGCATCTGGGTGCTTGCTGCTAACTCCTTTGGGTTGCTGTCCCTCGAGACAACTGAAGTCCCTAGTAAGTGCTGCAAGGACTGGGACCCCCTGCCTGACCCTGACTCCAGAGAGAGGCTGCAGTAAATCTTGCAGCCTCTTGCATCAGCTCCTGGCTGGGGCAGGAGACATAAAAGCCCAGCTGCCCTTGGGTGGCGGGTCTGTCACCAGCAGGGTTGCCACCGAAGAGCCTTGCCCCTTAGGAGCCCCTTGAGGGGTCCTGAGGGTGAGGGCGCTACCCCCTTCTATTACCTTTTCTTTTTCTTTTTAATTTGTTTTCTTTTAAACCAATCTAGAGGAGATTGGTGGTGGGGAGGGCATGTGGTGCATGTGTAGTTCCTACAAAGGGTGGGAGCCTGTACAGTGAACTGAATAAGAGGAGAAAGTCGCCAGATGCCTTCAGGCTGAGAGTCTGTAACTGGCAGAAGGCTGACCCTCCCTGGGTGTGAGACAGGAGGGAGAGTAGATGGGCCCTGTGTGAAAAGGTCTGAATGGGTGTGACTGTTCCCAATTCTCGCACAGGCCTATTGGGATAATTGGCTCCAGCAGGTTCTGTTGGTGGGTTCATGTTGGGTGCATATCAGGTGTTTAGGAGGACTCTTAGTACGGAGGAACATGGGTGATGCCACCCCAGTTTCAGTGATTACGGGCAGAGGGAAATATAACCATGGGGATGTGGTGAAACCACAGAAGATGAGGGCAAGGCTATCTGCACCTTGTTCCTTCCTGCTGCTCCTCTCATGGATGGGTTCCTCGTTGCTCATCTGCTGTGCCCACTGGCCTGTGTGTGTTGTTGTTTAATGCCAAATCGGTACACAATAAGACCACTCTCATCCATGATTTGATTGTGGATGAAGGTGCCGATTTGGTGTGCATTACCGAGACCTGAGTGGGTAAGCTTGGAGGAGTTGATCTGACTCAACTTTGCCCATCTGGATACTCGGTGCAACACCAGCACAGGCTGCAGGGATGGGGGGAGAGGAGTTGCTGTGGTCTACTTCCATCTCTGTCATTCTGTCTTGGAGCTGGCTGTGAGCGCCTGCACCGGTGTCAGGCCAAGGAGACAGTAAACTATGGTTGCTGTCTGGCAGCTTCTCTGACTGAGCTGGCGGAGGCCATCTCGGCTGTGGTGTTGGAGAAGCCCAGAACGATAGTGTTGGGTGATTTCAATGTCCATGCCAAGGCTGCCTCTAGTGTTCTGGTTCAGGACTTCATGGCTTCCATGACAACCATGGGGCTGTCTCAATTTGTTACTGGCCCATTGGGCAAGGCACACCCTCGACTTCGTTTTTGCTCCAGATGGAGGAAGGGGTGGTTTGGAGATAGGGGGGTGGATGTCACCCCATTGTCATGGTCAGACCACTTCATGGTGAAGTTTAGACTTATGGCTCTGATCCTTCCCTGCAGGGGTGGTGGACAGATTAAGATGGTCTACCACCAGAGACTAATGGAATCCACTGGATTCCTGAATGCCCTGGGGGAGTTCCCAGTAGATAGAGCAGGTGAACCTGTTGAAGCCCTTGTCAAGCTGTGGAGCAGCGAGGCATGTCAGGCTCTAGACACGGTTGCCCCCGAGCGCCCTCTCCGGCACTGTGGAGCCCAGCTTACACTAAGCTAAGGGAAATGAAACAGGCTGGACGATGGCTAGAGTGCAAGTGGTAAAAGACGTGCTGTGAGGCTGATTGGGCACGAGTAAAACATCATAACCATGCCTACTGTGTGGCGGTGAGGGCAGCGAAGAAAGCCCACTTCTCTGCCCCCATTGCATCCTCAAGTAGCCGTCCGATGGAGCTTTTCCATATTGTCAGGGGTCTGTTGACATCAACTCCAGGAAATGGAGTTTTAGACCCTTCGGAGGCCCACTGTGAATTGTTTGGAAGGCACTTTGAGGCTAAAGTTGCTCGTCTCCGTAGCAGTCTTGATGCCCCCTCCACATCTACTGTAGTCCCCAATGAGGTGTCCAGTGCAACGTCTGCTGCAACTTCTTGGGAACAGTTGCAGTTGATGCAGCTTGATGACAAGATGACAAGATGCTTGTGATGATGCGGCCAGCAACATGTCCTCTCAACCCTTGCCCTTCTTGGCTTATTAAAGCTTGCCGAGGGGGTTTGACCAGGTGGATCCAGAGTGTGGTCAATGCATCATTGCGGGAGGGAGTGATTCTAGCCGCCATGAAAGAGGCGGTGATCTGACCACTCCTGAAAAAGCCCACCCTGGACCCATTGGTTTGTGACAACTACTGAATGGTGCAAATACAGTAGGGCCCCACTCATACGGCGGGTTACGTTCCGGACCCCTGCTATAAAGTGAAAACCGCTGTAAAGCGGAACTCACTGAATAGGATGGCCCGCAATGTCCGAAAGCCGCTGTAAAAGAGGAACAAGCACCGTATGAGTGGGGCTTTAGTCTGTTGTTGTTATGTGCCTTCAAGTCGATTACGACTTATGGCGACCCTATAAATCAGTGACCTCCAAGAGCATCTGTCATGAACCACCCTGTTCAGATCTTGTAAGTTCAGGTCTGTGGCTTCCTTTATGGAATCAATCCATCTCTTGTTTGGCCTTCCTCTATTTCTACTCCCTGCTGTTTTTCCCAGCATTATTGTATTTTCTAGCGAATCATGTCTTCTCATGATATGTCCAAAGTATGATAACCTCAGTTTCATCATTTTAGCTTCTAGTGACAGTTCTGGTTTAATTTGTTCTAACACCCAATTATTTGTCTTTTTTGCAGTCCATGCTATGCGCAAAACTCTCCTCCAGCACCACATTTCAAATGAGTTGATTTTTCTCATACGCTTTTTTCACTGTCCAACTTTCACATCCATACATAGAGATCGGGAATACCATGGCTGAATGATCCTGACTTTAGTGTTCAGTGATACATCATTGCACTTGAGGACCTTTTCTAGTTCTCTCACAGCTACCCTCCCCAGTCCTAGCCTTCTTCTGATTTCTTGACTATTGTCTCCATTTTGTTTAATGACTGTGACAAGGTATTGATAATCCTAGACAAGTTCAATGTCCTCATTGTCAACTGTAAAGTTACATAAATCTTCTGTTGACATTACTTTAGTCTTTTTGACGTTCAGCTGTAGTCCTGCTTTTGTGCTTTCCTCTTTAACTTTCATCAGCATTTGTTTCAAATCATTACTGGTTTCTGCTAAGTGTATGGTATCGTCTGCATATCTTAAATTATTGATGTTTCTCCCTCCAGTTTTCACACCTCCTTCATCTTGGTCCAATCTCGCTTTCCACATGATATGTTCTGCATACAGATTAAACAAATAGGGTAATAAAATACACCCCTGTCTCACACCCTTTCCGATGGGGAACCAATCGGTTTCTCCATATTCTATCCTTACAGTTGTCTCTTGTCCAGAGTATAGGATGCACATCAGGACAATCAGATGCTGTGGCACCCCCATTTCTTTTAAAGCATTCCATAGTTTTTCATCATCTACACAGTCAAAGGCTTTGTTGTAGTCTATAAAGCACAGGGTGATTTTCTTTTGAAATTCCTTGCTCCATTCCATTATCCAACGTATGTTTGCAATATGGTCTCTGGTGCCTCTTCCCTTTCTAAATCCAGCTTGGACGTCTGGCATTTCTCGCTCCATATATGGTAAGAGCCTTTGTTGTAGAATCTTGAGCATTACTTTACTTGCATGGGATATTAAGGCAATAGTTCGATAATTACTGCATTCTCTGGGATCCCCTTCCTTTGGAATTGGGATATATATTGAAGGCTTCCAGTCTGTGGGCCATTGTTTAGTTTTCCATATTTCTTGACAAATTTTTGTCAAAATTTGGACAGATTTCATCTCAGTACCTTGTAGCAACTCTGTTGGTATGCTGTCTATTCCTGGTGATTTGTTTCTTCCAAGAATTTTAAGAGCAGCTTTCACCACACATTCTAAAATTTCTGGTTCTTCATCATATGGTTCCTCTGTGAATGAATCTCTTTTATAGAGTTCTTCAGTGTATTGCTTCCATCTTCCTTTTATTTCACCTTGGTCAGTCAGTGTGTTCCCCTGTTGATTATTCAACATCCCTACTCATGGTTTAAATTTCCATTTCATTTCTCTAATCTTTTGGAATAGGGCTCTTGTTCTTCCTATTTTGTTGTCCTTTTCTATTTCTATACAATAACTATTGGAATAGTTTTCTTTGTCCCTACGTACTAGTCGTTGTATAGTTGCATTTAGGGTTCTGACCATGTTTCTATCTCCTTTTGCTTTTGCTTTCCTTCTCTCTTTAACCATTTTAAGAGTTTCTTCAGTCATCCATTGAGGTCTTCCCCTCTTTTTAACTAGAAGTATTGTCTTTTTGAATTCTTCCCTGATAATGTCCCTGACTTCAGTCCATAGTTCTTCTCTGTCAACTAAGTTTAAAGCCTCAAATCTGTTCCTTGGGCTTTAGTCTAATTGCGTCTAATTGAGACCACTGTATTAGCGAATCGCTGTAAAGCAAATCGCCATAAAGCGGGGCCCTACTATACCCCCCTTTTTGGGAAGATGATTGAGAGGGTTGTGGCGCAGCAATTGCAAGTACTCTTGGATGAAACAGATTATTTTGACCCATCCTAGTCTGGGTTCAGGCCTGGTAATGGGACTGAATCAGCTTTGGTTGCCCTGATGGATGACCTTTATCGGCAGAAGAAGAGTGCTACCCTGTTATTCTTACTTGATCTCTCAGCGGCTTTTGATACCATGGACCATGGTAACCTTCTGGGCCAACTTGGTGAGATGGGTATTGGAAGCACTGTTTTACAGTGGTTCTGATCCTATCTCCAGTGTCACTAGCATTGGGTTGTGCTGTGGAGTGCCGTAGGGTACCATCTTGTCCCCCATGCTGTTTAACATCTATATGAAGCCCTTGGGAGCGGTCATCAGGAGATTTGGGGCGAGGTGTCAGCAGTATGCTGACGATACCCAGCTCTATTTCTCCATAACATCTGAATCGGGAGAGGCCGTGCAAGCCCTGGACCGCTTTCTGGGCTCGGTGGTAGGCTGGATGAGGGCCAATAAACTGAGTCAGAATCCTAGCAAGACAAAGGCACTGTGGGTTGGTGGTTCCCGAGTTTGGATAATTGGTCAGTTCCCTGCTTTGGATGGGGTTGTACTCCCTCTGAAAGAGCAGGTCCATAGTCTGAGTGTGCTCCTGGATCCAGCTTTGTCGCTACAGGCCCAGGTGATCTCCATGGCTAGGAGAGTCTTTTACCAGCTTCGGCTGGTGAGACAGCTGTGGCCATTTCTGGATCGGGATAGTCTGACTACTGTTGTCAACGCACTGGTAACCTCCAGGCTGGATTACTGCAATGTGCTGTATGTGGGGCTGCCCTTAAGGTTGGTCCGGAAGGTGCAGCTGGTGCAAAATGCAGCGGCAAAACTGCTCACTGGGGCAGGGTATCACTAACAGAGGGAGTAGTCCCTGATAGTCTCAAGGAGGCAGTAGTGAGACCTCTTTTGAAGAAACCTTCTTTGGACCCAGATGTTTTGAACAACTACAGGCCGGTGGCGAATGTCCCTTTTTTGGGCAAGGTCTTGGAACGGGTGGTCACCGGCCAGCTCCAGGCGCTTTTGGATGAAACCGATTATCTGGATCCGTTTCAATCCGGTTTTAGGCCCGGTTTTGGCACCAAAACAGCCTTGGTCGCCCTGTATGATGACCTTTGTCGGGAGAGGGACAGGGGGAGTGTGACTCTGTTGATTCTCCTTGATCTCTCAGCGGCGTTTGATACCATCGACCATGGTATCCTTCTGGGGAGGCTCGCTGAGTTGGGAGTTGGGGGCACTGCTTGGCAGTGGCTCCGCTCCTACTTAGCGGATCGTCGCCAGAAGGTAGTGCTTGGGGAACATTGCTCGACACCCTGGACTCTCCATTGTGGAGTCCCTCAGGGGTCGGTCTTGTCCCCCATGCTTTTTAACATCTACATGCAGCCTCTGGGTGCGGTCATCAGGAGTTCTGGAGTGCGTTGCCATCAGTACGCTGATGACACGCAACTCTACTTCTCCTTTTCACCTTCTTCAGCTGTTGATGTGCTGAACCGTTGCCTGACCGCGATAATGGACTGGATGAGAGCTAATAAACTGAAACTCAATCCAGACAAGACTGAGACACTGTTGGTGAGCTCTTTACCTGCCCAGATGGTGGATGTTCAGCCTGTTCTAGATGGGGTTACACTCCCCTTGAAGGAACAGGTTCATAGTTTGGGGGTCCTTTTTGACCCTTCCTTGTCGCTTGAGGCTCAAGTGGCCTCGGTGGCACGGAATGCGTTTTACCATCTTCGCTTAGTAGCCCAACTACGCCCCTATCTGGACAGTGATGATCTCGCCTCTGTTGTTCACGCTCTGGTAACTTCTAGATTGGACTACTGTAATGCGCTCTACGTAGGGCTGCCCTTGAAGACCGTTCGGAAACTTCAGCTAGTGCAAAACGCGGCAGCCAGGTTGTTGACGGGGACCCATTGGTCCGCGCATATAACACCTGTCCTGGCCCGCTTGCACTGGCTACCTATTTGTTTCCGAGCCAGATTCAAGGTGCTGGTTTTGACCTATAAAGCCTTACACGGTGTGGGACCACAATATCTGATGGAACGCCTCTCCCGCTATGAACCTACCCGTTCACTTCGTTCAGTATCTAAGGCCCTCCTCCGGGTACCAACCCATCAGGATGCCCGGAGGATTGTTATTAGATCCAGGGCCTTTTCTGTAGTGGCCCCCGAACTATGGAACAGCTTACCTGAGGAGATACGCCTGGCGCCTACGGTACTTTCTTTTAGGCGCCAGGTTAAGACCTGGTTATACTCCCAGGCATTTTAACGTTCATGTTTTATATTCAATGTTTTTTACTCTACCTTGTTGTGACCTTGTATGTTTTATTGTAACTTTGTATTTTAACTCTGCTGTTCACCGCCCAGAGAGCTATTCACTATGGGCGGTCTATAAATAAAATAAAATAAATAAATAAATAAATAAATAACATGTCACCCCGCTGCTGAAAGAATTGCACTGGCTGCCCGTTTGCTACTGGGCCAAGGTCAAGGTTCTAGTTTTGGTGTACAAAGCCCTATACAGCTTGGGACCAGGATACCTGAAAGACCGTCTTACCCCTTATATACCCAGTTGATCACTGTGCTCTGCAGGTGAGGGCCTCCTGCAGATACCATCTTATCAGGAGGTTCATTTTGCACAATATAGGAAATGGACCTTTAGTGTGGCAGCACCTACCCTGTGGAATTCCCTCCCCTTAAATATTTTTGAAGACTTTCCTCTTTCAAACAAGCCTTTTAAGTTGAGACCTATCCCAGTCTGCATCTGTGTTAGAATTGCTTTTTAACAATAAATAAATAATATGTTTTAACTCTTTTAAAAAAGATGTTTTTAAAGCTTTTTAAAAAAATGTTTTTAATGTTGTTTTGTTTTAATGTATTTTAAGGTCTGTTTTTATGATGTTTCAAAGTGTTTTTAGCATTTCTGTTTGCCGCCCTGGGCTCCTGCTGGGAGGAAGGGAGGAATATAAATCAAATAATAAATAAATAAATAAAAAGTTAATAATAAATAAGGACTGTGGGTCACTGTCTATATCTAGTTATCTCATGAAGTAAAATATATCAAAATTAGAGAAATGTTTAAGGAGTCAATGTATAGGATGCATTCTGTCACTTATTGGCGGGGGGGGGGAAGAGAAGCCTGATTTTTTGGAAAGCATGAACTAAATGTCTGAAGTGAAGAAACTGCCATCAAATTCATAGCTTTAGGGTACTTTATTGAAAATCTCATTGGTTTGAATCTGACAGAGGATTTCCAATCCTCATCACAACAGCAACAGGAGACTGAGCTTAGGCCTTCTTTTCCAAAAAGCAGTTTCCTGAGTCATTAAATCCCAGGACATCTGGAATGAATCAGGTATACTTTTGATAAGAACTGGATTAAGAAAAAGAACCTCTCTATTGGCAAGGGAATTCTCAAGCCCTGTTATGGGGCATGATGTCATTGGGTATGGATTGCCTGCAGTGATGTATGAACTACATTGCCAATGTGGTGCCATCCTTCTTTAGCATCTGCAGTTCATTAAACAGGTTGTGTTGCCATCATCAAAATGTGCTGGTTAAACTGCATTCTTCAAGAAACAACCCAGGCTTCATTGGGACACACGCGCACACACACACATATACACAGACACAATGTTTAAGGAAGTGAGAAAGCAAGCAAAATAGTAATTCAAGGAAAAATATATTACAGTTTTGTTTCATTAATGCATTAGCATTTATGTGGGTAGTCTAGTTCCTATTATTGTGAGGGATGGTTCATATGGCCATTAAACTCCAACCCAGACTTTTTTTTTTTAAGTGTGGATTGCTCTGTGCACATGTGAGCACTGTCTATGTTATCTCTGCTTCAAAGAGATTTTGGTTAAGAATTTGATTGTCAAAGCATTCCAATGGGGCTTAATTTATATTGGGCCTTAAACTCTTCAAACAGTGCTTTAGATCAGGATAAAATCTGTGCTTACATAAATCTAGTTATATAACAGCACTAGCAAGACTGAAAGAAAGGAAATTTGTCATCTACAAATACTTGGGTTTATCCAGGTTAAAATTTAAGCAGATGACTGCAAAAGTATGCACAATCCTTATATATAACATGGTAAAGCAACATGCTAACTCATGTGTTCAAGAACTCCAAGTAACTGGGACATTTGATGTAGCTGTTGTTAGTGATCCAGTACAGCCAACTGCAGTGGGTAATTAGATCTGGCTGGATTCAGAAGCGGCCAACCCTCCATGGACCATTTTGCCTTAAAATATATCCAAAACTCATACAACGGGATGACACAAACCTATGATTAAGTGCCAGGACAACTGAAATGGAATGGAATGAGCTGCTCAGTCCATCCCTCAGTAGAGGTAGTACACAGCCATCATGGCTAGTACCCATCAACAGCCTTTATTCTCCATGAATTTGTCTAACTCTCTTTTAAAGCCATCCAAGTTGGGGGCCATTACTACAACTTGTGAGAGTGCATTCCATAGTTTAACTATGCTTGGTGTATTGTGTGAAGTACTTTCTTTTGTCTGTCCTGAATTTTCCAACATTCAGCTTCAATGGATGTCCATGAGCTCTAGTGTTATGAAAAAGAAAAAAAAACTTTCCTCTATCCACTTTCTCCATACCATGCGTAATTTTATACACCTGAAAGGCCGGGGAAGGAACTGGCAATCCCACCCCATATATACAGTCTGCCTAGTAAACGTCGCAAGATGTCACCCTAAGAATCAGAAACGGCTCGCACTATAAGTGCGGGGACACCTTTACCTTTACCTTTTTACCATGTCCTTGCCTTTTTTTCTAAACTAAGCTCCAACCCCTTGATCATTTTGGCTAACCCTTTCTGACACTTTTCCAGCTCTACAATATCCTTATTGCCAACAAGAGCTGTACACAGTATTTCAAACATGGTCGCACCACAGATTTGTATAACAGCATTATGATATTGGCAGTTTTATTTTCAAACCCTTTCCTAACATAGATTTTGCCATTTTTACAAGTGCCACACATCAGGCCAACATCTTCATTAAGCTATTCACCACAATCTTGATCTTTTTACTGGTCAGTAACTGACAGTTCAGACCGCATAAGTACATATGTGAAGTAAAGATTTGCCTCAATGTACATCACTTTATACTTGCTTACATTGAATTACATTTGCTGTTCACCTAGTTTAGACATTTGTTTTGGAACTCCTCACAATCCATTTTTGTTTTTGCCTCTCCGAACAATTTGGTGTCATCAGCACATTTGGCCATGTCTCTGATTACTCCTAACTCCAGGCCATTCATGAACACATCTAAAAACATAAGACACAAAACTGATCCCACTTCTTACATACATCCACTGGGATACTGTAAATGTCCCTTTATTTCTCTCTGCTTCCTGTTTTTTAAACAGTTGCTGATCATAAGTGGATCTGTCCTCATCTGCTAAGCATGTTCAGGAATCTTTGGTGAGAGTTCCCGCGATCGTCAGACCCAAGGGCTCTGGCGATGGTGGGCCTTTGCAGCCATGCCGGGGAAGATCTGGCATGGCTTCAAAGCCCCTTCCCCCAGTGCATCGTGCCATGCGTGCCTGTCACGTAGGGGGCAGAGCAGGATGGCTATATAAGCCCTGCTCTGTCTCCCGTCGGGCTCTTTTGGCCTCATGTGAGACCCACCCACCCTCCCTCCCTCCCTCCCTTCAGGCAATACAAGTTTCACTGGTCGCCTCAGGGCCGGGTGGGGATTTTTAGCTCACTAGCCTTCGTTTGTTGGCAAGTTTTTTGCCTACCCTGTAATGCACCAATTGTATCAATCAATTTTTTGAATCAAAATTGGCAGATCCTTCCATTCCTAAGTCCAACAACATCTTGGAGGGTCACCGGTCCCCATCTCTAACATGAACTAGCCAGTACCATCCCAAGAAGGTGGAGAGAATTATCTCCTTTTCATCACAGAGAACAAGAATTCACAGAAAAATGTTATTTTATCCTCTGACATATGGAGTAGGAAATGCGCATGGTATGTAGCCTATGGATATATCACCTATTTATTCAGGGTCATCATTTTCCCTTTTCACATGAAAGAGCTGATGGCATATGGGTTTAGAGCAATGCTGAATGGTCACTCTCCAACATTTTCAAGTTGAAAAGTAAGCTTTTGAGGGGCGCAAAGAACACCTTGAAAACACTCCATCCTATACTTGTTTATTCTGTATTTTCATGCCTACTCACAGCTGTTGTTTCTCCATTCAGATTTTCCCTCCTTCACTGTTTATTCCAGAGAACACACAGTGAATGTGATGGCACTGCAAATGAAGCCCATCAGATCTAGCTATGTGGTGACAACAGTGAGAGTAAATGAAGCCATATTGTGCATTTGGAGCATCTTCAAGCATTCAAGCACTAATTCCACTCAGAGAAAAAATACTGCAAACAGCATCCTCCATTGGTCACACTTTCCAAGGTACATCCAACTGAGCATCTCACCTAGTGGTCCCTGTTCGGCTACAATGTACTGCAGTTCAGCAAATCAAGGACCAGTGTGGTCTGCTTGCCATCCAGTGTATTTCAGAAATGATATTTTCCTTCTCCTTGAGCGGATTTCAGTATCGACTTCTCTGCTCTGAGGCTTCCTAAACAGTTTTTTTCCTCTTGCTTTTATGATGATCAAAGTGCCTCACCTCTTTGTTCCTTGCTTGTCAAGATAACAGGAATAGGGTTGCCAGGTCAGAAGCATCCCAAACCCTGAGATTTTGGGGGCGGGCCTAAGTGATGTCATGGGGCAGGTCCAAGTGACATCATGGGGTTGGTCCAAGTGATATCATTAAGCATGATACATTAAGCAGTAGGGTTGGCAACCCCTGCCTGGAATGCCCTGCCCCTACCTTTTAACATCCAAATTTCTTTGCAGATTTGACCCTTCACTTCAGAAAGAGGTCTGAGTAATGAGTAAGAAGATTCTCTACCCTTTTCTGTCTCCCCTGTGGGCTGCTATAAACTCACTTTATCAGCCAACCCAATTCCAGTGAATATAAATAATTGACAGAGAGAAAGCACACATGATTTGGTCTACCTTCATAGGCAGCAGCTTAGGAACAACATCAATTGCAGACACGCTGCCCAGTATGTGAATTCTCTTTTACCACTATTGGACAAGAAACAAACAACAAGGTGAAACATCAGTGGGTTTAAAACGGTTGAGCGGAGTGCATGGAAGCATTGTTGATGCTTCAGTGGATGAAAGGGAGTGAGAATAAAGGTAAATGAAATGCAAATAGAAAAAGAAGAACAAAAGACAGTAATGATTTCTTAAATGCAATACCATACCAACCACAACAAGATTCCTATGAGTAAGGCAGAAAACTAAGCATCTCACAACCAGTCAGGATTCCTAACCAAAAACCAAAAATATGATAAATGAAGAAATATTTGTATAAGCATAACTATCAAATATATTTATTATTTACACAACCTGTAAAGATATTTGTAGTGTAATCCTACGTTTATTTATTCAGAAGCAAGTCCCAGTGTACTCAGTGGGGCTTACTCAAACAGGGACAGAACTGTAACCTCAAGTGATAAGCAACTTCACTCACCCAACCCAAAATTCAGAATCATGCCACTTTAAGCTGTTTTGCAACTGTTTATACTTGTTTTTATGGTTATAGGATTTTAAAGGGATTTATTTCTTATTGTGAGCTGCCTTGGTTTCCAGACTGCAACTCTACCTCACAGGGTTGTTGGAAAGATTCCCATATACATACACACTGGAGATGTAAAAATACATAAACCCCATATAAAAGTTTATTGTCAAAACCAGTTGATCATTGCAGAGCGTGAAAAAAATAAAATCAGTATTAGTTTCCAACATAATAAAAACAGGGATACCTAAGTAAGCCCTGCCTAATTGCTTTAAAAATAGGTTTGGAGAGGGAGAGAAAGATATACAACACAAACACAATTCTTTCCTATGTTCACTCAAAAGTCCCATCAATTTACAGCAAAATCCTAACCGTGTCTACTCAAAAGGAAGTCCTATTGAATTCAATGGGGTTTACTCTAGGTATGTTTACTCTGGAAAATCAAGTACTAGATGATGATGATAATGATGATGATGATTAATTGCATTTATATACTGCCCCATACCCTAAGCTCTCTGGGCGTTTTACAACAATTAAAAACATTAAAAACAAGTATACAAATTTAAACCATTAAAACCCATAACAACAGATAAGCAAGTTAAAAACACATGTTATTCAAATACTGTTAAAATGCCTGGGAGAAGAGAAAAAAGGGTTAAAGCTTCAATTTGGGAAGTTTGCAAAACACTGCCCTCTTCAAAATTTAAACCTAACTCCTAACACAGGAGAGAAAAAGACTGAAAGCTTACTTATTCAATCTGTGAGATGTTCAGAAAAGCAGGAAAAAGCATGTTTCTGAGTCTTAGCCAGTCACTGCCTCTCAGCCTCAGAGGGAGGCAATGGTAAACCTCCTCTGAATACCTCTTACCATGAAAACACTGTTCATGGGGTCACCATAAGTCAGAATCAACTTGAAGGTGGACAATTCAATTTGACTCTACATTTTTGGTTTTATCATTCCTTGTCAATCACAACCCTGATTTCTTATTGGCTAAAAACCTGAAAGGGCAAGGATTAGAGCAGAACTTAGAGCAACCAAGAAAATGTGGAGGGTGGCGGCTGACGTTTTGGTGTGTATCTCTGGAACCAGACCACCTAGAAACTTAATGTTTTTTAAATGAAAGCTGAAAGTTCAGAGATTAAGGTGAGTCAGACGGAGAGCCAGAGGGGACCCCCAAAAATCAAAGTCTCAGGCTAAAATATGGAGATCTGGCAACCCTAAACAGGAACCCATTCCCTCACCCCACCACATGCTTCAACTGCCCCACAAAAATGCAGGGATAGGGTGTACTTTCAAAGGGTACAGTAATATTTTAGAAATTCAGTCCCCTGGTCAAGCTCAACTCTAATGTGGATCTGTTCTACCTTGAGAAATCTGGAAGAATTCACTACTGCTAGCCAGTTGTAATGTAAAAACTGTAAGATCTAATATGCTTCAGCAAATTCTTCCTACGTCTTATTCACAAGGTCATGGTAATCATTTAGGATGTCATCTAGCTTTCATTTTTGTTAATGGTTTGTTTGTTTTTGCCATTCACTTGAAAGAAAAATTCCCCATGAATTTAATGGAACATGGCCACACCCTTGATAACTATAAATTGGTGATATGTCATGGATGAGTTGTCATGGACAGAATTGCCTTAGCAGGTGGATAGACTAGTTGTCAGTGGATGCAGGCTTATCCATTCATAATGACCATTATCTCATTCAGGTAGGTGAACTGGCCTACAGACACATTTTTTTACATTATTCTTTATCTACCCCCAAACAGAGCTAATTGTCTCCCTCTGTAATCTGGCAGTTAAAAATTCCCCCCAAAACCCAATGTTGTTTGTCTTCATGCTAATTAAGAACATTTATATGTAGCTGTGTATTTCAAAGAGTTTTCCCCCTCTAATTGTTCTTTTGTCTGGCAGACTCATCACCCAAAGAAAAGGGCTACACTAATCCAAATCAAACACATTTGCCATGTGTGCAGCAGGATTTCCTGATGGGGTGTTCTGTGGCTTTGATTCACATCATTTGTAGCAATTTCTGTGGCAGTTCACTGGATGGCTTCAGCAACCCTAACTGTTTATCAGGCTGATGACTGACGATGCGCTTCAAATTCATATTTTGTTAAGTGCCTTCAAGTTGATTACGACTTATGGCAATGCTATGAATCAGCAACCTCCAATTCACATTAAAATACACTAGTGTAGTGTATGTGTAAAGTGCCAAATACTTCAAAAGCCCCCCATTTGGAGCCCAGTCATGAGTTGGCTCCAAAAATGGGTTTATCAGGACTGGGCTTTATGGCTGAAGTTGTGATTGGGCACAAAACCAAATGATTGCTGCAAGTCTATCACCTGTTTTCATTCTCGAGGTATACACTTTTGATAAATTACATTCAGCATTGTTAATAATATGTGGGAATAATTCAGCCTTTTGGTGGCAAGGATATAAAATGAATGGGCCTTGGGGAAGATGCTGCAAGTCCTAGTGTATGCATAAGTGCCATATTCTCCCTGCAATACAAGATTTGCCAAAGAGAGTGTTTAAACTCCTGAAACAGTAAATCCAGGCTCAGCTGATATTGCACAGACTGAAAATTTGTGATGAAACCCAGAACACTATAAATGCACAGTTGTGTTTGGCTTTTTGTAATATAAATCTGACCTGGTAGATTTCTTTTTTTTTTTCCAATTAATTTTTATTCCAATTTTCAAAACCAAAACAATACAAAAAGAAAACAACACAAATCAATAACTAGTACAATACAAAAAGAAAGAAATATATATATATATATATATATATATAAAAAAAGAATATTGACTTCCGATTTGTCATAGTTCAGCTATAAATCTATAATATATAACAAACCTATCTCTTAATAGATTATAAAATCACCTTCCTCCAACGGTTATCTTAGTTGGTTTCAAATCTCATTAACATCATATCATTTTAATCTTCCACAAAAAGTCAAAGAGAAGTTTCCAATCCTTGAGATATATGTCAATCAATTTTTTTTCTAAATAAACATGCCAATTAATCCAACTCATCAAGTCTATTAAATCCAGTAATTTTAAATCGCTCTTCTGTCATTATCCATATTGGGTCCATCTTCCATCTTCCATCTTTACGCACCCAAAAATCTTGCTGTCATAATCATATAATAAAAGTCTGATAGGAATTTCCTCCATCACAGATATTTTCTTGCCATCAAATCCAAACGTATCACTGAAGTATTGTTGCAAAGCCGCATCTCTGTTCCTCTTTTCCACATGATACACTAGTACATCTCTTGAAGGTTTTTCCATTGACACAAAACAGGGATTAATTCTGTTAACTTTCTCCATTTCAAGTTCCATCAAATCTTTCCAGTCCAAGAATTTTCTTGAACCAATAATATCTTTATCTCCAATCTCTTCAATTCCATCAAGGAATCTACCTGGTAGATTTCATTTTAACCATGTGCCTAAACTTAGTTTACTAACCTTGCATACAATCATCTTACATGAAATCTGAAATTGGGATTCTTAAAGGTCACCTGGTGAGCTGAAATGGATGAACTGCTGTTGGAAAAATTTTCTTCTGTACGTATGCATTTCTTGGCTAAAAATATCTGGCTTGGGTGTAGTTCTTTTCTTGACATAAATCACTTGCTACTGTGCAACAAATTCTTTATTGCAACCAACAGTAAACTTTAAGAGCTTGTATTCCAAGATTGCCAACTATCCTGGACTGGTGTACAGCTTGATCTTTTTATCATTTCCGTTTCTTCACATGGGCCTCCAAATGGATTCTGCATTTTGTTTCTTAATAGAGATAGGCAAAACCCACACATCACAATTCAGAATTGGCTTGGTTCTTCCAAGGTTTTGGAGCATTCTCCCCCTGTGGCCCCAAAAGACTTGGATGCACAGGTTATCATTTCCTGCCATGGTAATCACGGAGCTGTAGCTAGAAAACTAAACACCAAGATTCCCCCCTCCCAAATAATACTCCATTTCAGGCCAAGGAGAGACCTTACAGGGCCTCTCTTGTATAGAAATGATGAAGTCTCGAGTACTTGTTACTACCTCCTCAAGGTAAGAACTTTTTCTTCCTTGGGGAAGGATGGGGACTGGCAGATAAGGAAACCCATTTACAAGTCAGACCCAACTTAAAGGGGATTGATCTCAATGAAATCTGGAACTCACTTTTTGAGCAAAGGAAGTTCACATTTCAAAGCTTCACACTATCCCTTCCACCAAACCAGGCCTAGAGTCAGCTCCTGACAGTGTTTTTCTTGGTTAAAAAAATGAGGTGCTGGTACTTATACCATGACAAAAGTGTTGAGGGTGCCAGTATCCTGCCCAGAGTCCGAGACACGAGATGGAGGTGAGGTTTGGTTTAATTCTCATTTTATTAGTGTGATGGTTACATCCAAAGCAGTGCACTTCATAAACCTCTCTACTCCGACTCACTACTTTCCCTAACTCGTCTACCTAACCAGTCTCTGCAGCATGTGGGGAGAGCCTGGGTGGGCACCTGCTTAAGTAGGGAAGGTCTTCACCGATAAACGATGGCTCCTCCAAAGTTCCACCCTCTGAAAGTCCCTCTTCTCATGTGGGGTGAGGGGGGCGAGCCTCCGATGGCCCATCCAACAGTGGGGCTTCACTAGGTGGGGCACGACCTCAAGGAGCGGGAAGCTGGTTGGTGGGGAAACGTATGAAGTGCCGGGCGGGGATTCCTGCGTGGATGGAGCTGGCGCACGCGAAGGGTCACTTCCCAATGGCTCAGGCAGGGAACTCGCAGATGGGGCGGGACATGCCTCGATAGGGGTGCTGGTCAAGGAAGTCTGCAGGCTGGCAGACTCCCCCCCTCCTTCAACGCCCCCAGGGACCTCATCCTCATCTGACCCCTGTCCCTGATCTAACTCCCCTTGTGCCTGGGGCGCAATATCATCCCCTCTCCATTTACCATCTCCCTCCACCCCCTGGGCTTGGGCTTGTCCAGGTAGGCGCCATGGAACTCTCTCAACAAATCCGGCGCATGGACGTCATCAGCTGGTTCCCATGAACACTCTGTCTGATCGTACCCTTTCAGTGGATCAAGTACTGAAGCCACCCTCGGCGCTTCCACAAGTCCAAAATCTGCTCCACTTCATATTCCTCTTGTCCATTCACCGCTTTGGGGGGTGGAAGCACCTCTGGCATCCTGTGGGGATCAGAAGGATGTTCCAGGCTAAGCAGGGAGCAATGAAACACTGGATGCATCTTGAGGAAAGGAGGCAACCTCAGATGAAAAGCCACTGGATTGATCTGAGCATCAACTTCACAGGGATCCACCTTTCGGTCTTCCCATTTATGGCAGCGCCCCCGTGTAGGCAGATAACACGTGGACAGCCACACCCTGTCTCCCACACAGATTTCGGGCCCCTCCTGTTGATATTGATCTGTAATTCTCTTATAGTCCACCTTCGCCCTCTCTAACTGTTCCTTCAACAACTGCTCCATCATCTGGAGCTCTTGCACAAAGTCCTTGGCTGCCAGAATGACGGGACTGACATGTGGGGCGGCAAAAGATCGAGGGTGGTATCCCAGGTTGGCAAAGAACAGGGTCAGGTGCGTGGTAGCATGCACTGCATTGTTGTAAGTGAATTCTGCTAAGGGCAAAAAGGACACCCAGTTGTCTTCTTGGTAGTTGACATAGCAACGGAGATATTGCTCCAACGTGTAATTCACTTTCTCAGACTGTTTGCGGGAGATGAGAAGATGACAGTCTCAGCTCACTCTGCAGGAGTTGCCACAAAGCATACCAAAACCAAGCCCTAAATTGCGGGCCTCGGTCCAAAACTAAACTGTCTGGGAGACCATGCAAATGATAAACATGCTGCACATACAGTTGAGCCATCTCTCGTGCATTTGAAAGTCCCAAGCATGAAATGAAATGAGCCATTTTAGGAAAAGCATACATCAACAACAACACTGTTGTCTTCCCCTGAGAGGAGGGGAGGTCAGTGATGAAGTTGATAGTTACCATCTGCCAAGGACCCCGGGGTGTAGGGAGTAGCTCTAAGAGTCCTACTGGTTGTCCCATGATGTGTTTGGCTCTGGCACAGGTGGGGCAGGACTGGACGTAGCACTCCACCTCCCACTTCATCCAGGGCACCAAAACTCCCTAGCAACTGATTGCAAGGTTTTAAAGACTCCAAAGTGCCCAGCAGTGGAGGAGTCATGACCTTGGCTCTCACGTCCCCGGGGTGCACGTACATAGCATTATAATGATACAGGACTCCCCTTCAGTGTGAAGACTTCTGCACTCCCAGAAGACTGCTCCTCTAATTCTGAACGCTTCTCCTTGAAAAAGGAGCTTGTTCTTGTGCCAAACACAGTTCCTCCAACCAGGAGTCCTGGCATACCCCTGCCACCATCTTCTCGAGGGGTATAATCAGTTGTGGAGGTTTCGGGGTTGGGTTCTCCAGGAATTCGGTTTGTGGGATAGAGCGTCTGCACACTTATTCTGCGCCTGGGGAATGTAATAGATTTTGAAGTAGAAGCGAGTGAAGAATTGAGCCCAGTGCATCTGTCTATGGTTCAACTTATGGGTGGTGTGGAGGCTCTCCAGGTTCCGATGATCAGTGCACATCTCTATCTCATGCTGCACTCCTTCCAAAAGATGTCGTCAAGTTTCAAAAGCATACTGAATGACCAACAACTCTTTTTCCCACACAGTATAGTTCTGCTCTGAACTTGTCAACTTCCGTGAAAAGTATGCACATGGCCTTGGACCCTTCCCCCCCCCGTGCTGGTTGTAAAAGCACTGCTCCGATGGCCATGTCTGATGCATCCGTCTGCACCACAAGGGGGAGTGCAGGGTTCGTGTGTTGCAGTATGGGTTCAGAGGCAAACTGAGCCTTCACCTCCTCGAAGGCTCCTTGCACGGCATCAGTCCAGTGAAAGGGACCTGAACCCTTCAGGCAGTCCAAAAGGGGCAGTCTTTTCAGTGTAATTACGATGAACTGATGGTAGTAGTTGGCAAACCCCAGGAACCACTGAAGATCCTTCTTTGTTTTGGGAGGCTGCCACGTAAGAACACAGTGGACCCTGTCTGGGGTCCATCTCCACTCCAGTGGGAGAAATGTGGTACCCCAAGAAAATCCAGCATGGTTAAGTCAAAGCTGCTCCAGCTTGGTGTAGAGACGATGTTTCCTGAGACATTGTAGCACCACCCACACGTCTTCATCGTATTCAGCTGGAGCGTTCGAATAGATGAGAATATCATCCAAATACACGATCACGAACCGGTCCAAATAATCCCTAAATATGTCATTCATAAAGCTCTGGAAGACCCCAGGACTAAACGGCATGACCAAGTACTCAAACTGTCCATATTGTGTCTTGAACGCTGTCTTCCACTCATCCCCCTCTTTGATTCATACCAGATAGTAAGCTCCCCTCAAATCCAGCTTGGTATAAATCTTGGCCGACTACAGTCGCTCCAGCATCTCCGTGATGAGCAGCAGGGGGTAGCTGTTGGGAATGGTGATCTTGTTCAACTCTCAGTAACCATTGTGTAGCTCCCTGCTCTTCTTCTTAACGGGCCCTGGGACAGTCGAATGAAGCCCCTCTTGAGATTAGTTTCCAGGACTTCCCTTAGTGCCGCCAGCTCAGGTTCTGACAAGGAGTAGATCCGCCTTGAAGGGATGCATGCCCCTGGCATCAGATTTATGGCAGTCATATGGTTGGGGAGGCAACTAATCGGCTTCCTTTTTGTCAAACACATCCCAGTACTCCTCATACTTGTCCGGCAGGATGACTCCCTCCTGCAGTGCGACTTCATCCATGACGTCGAGGGGAGGCTTTTTCCGCAGTTGGCAGTGCTGCTGGCAATACCCCGAGGTAAACACCACCACCGCTTCATCCCAGAAAATTGTGGGGTTGTGGTGAACCAACCCCTGGGAAGCGGGGCAGGGATGCCATGTAGAATGACAGTCTCTCCACATATCCCAGTATTTCTATTTCCAGCATCTCCATTGCCCTGGTAACAGTTCCTGACCTTAAGGACTGCCCATCAGTGGTCTCGATGGACAAGGCTTCTCAAGCATCTGGGTGGGCACACCATGCTCCTGGGTGAAATTCCAATCCATAAAACTTGAGGAGGCCCCACTGTTGATCATGGTGCTGACCTGGAGACTTCATCCTGAAGGAAGAGTCAACCGAACCGGCAGGTGAAGGGTGGGCTGCAAGGGGAGGGGCTACTGACGAGGCCACGGTGTCTGCTTCGCTCCCAACTCTTTGGCCTCTATGAGAGCTGGGATTTGAAGTTTTCCTGCACTGGAGCACTTTCTCCTTTGGAGGGGCATCCTCAGGCCAGGTGCCTCCTTTCCCGCAGTATAAACACAACCCCTCCCTCCTGCGCTTCTCCTTCTCCTCCTCTGACAGTCATAGTCTAACCCAGTGGTTCTCAATGTTTTTTGGTTCGCGGAGCACTGTAAAACATATAAAAAATTTCTGGTGCACTTCGTGTACAAAATTTAAAAATATATTAATATATTTTAAACTATGAATAAAAATAACTTAATAATATACTTTCATAATATTCATGGCACACCTAGCCACCTCTTGCGGCGCACCAGTGTGCCTTGGCGCACTGTTTGAGAATCACTGGTCTAGCCCCTCAAATTTGCATGGGCTCCACCCCCGATGAAGTTGAGGTTCCCATGCTAGGTGGGAAACAGGCACAGTGGAGAGGTGTGGGAGCCTGAGAACATGGAAATTCTGCCTTGCATTCCAAGCAGCGACCTTCAATCCAACTGTCTATCTGCAGGCATAACTGGATCAGCTCTGTCAGGCTGCCGGGCGGGGAGGTGCATGCCAATTCATCCAGCACGTATGGGCTAATTCCGTTCCAGTAGAGGTACATCAGAGCAGGGTCACTGTAATCCACCTCCTGGGCTAAGATGTGAAACGTGTTAGTATGTCCCCACAGAGTCCTTCTCCTGTTTCAAGGCTCCTAGCTGACAGGTGGCCGCCTCTTTACGCTGAGGGTCACAAAACATCTCTGTCATGGCTGCGACAAAGGCAGTATATTGACTCAAGACAGGGTAGTTTCTTATCAGAAATGGGGTAGCTCCCTTCCAGGAGGCTGATGATAAATGCCACTTTCACATCATCATTCAGAAACTCAGCTTGTCATACGCATATGTACAGTTCACACTGGGCAAGGAATGTGGCGAACTGGTCACTCTAGCCACCATAGCAAGGTGGTAGTCCCACTGGTGCCTTGACTCGGACAGGGCCGCACCTCCTTGGGCAATCAAGGCTCAAAGGTTTTGATTCTCGAGTTGGAGATTCTGGGTTTCTGCATGGAGATTCTGGAGTTTGACGGTTCTCTGAAGTTCCCCTTCGGTGGCGACGCTAGCTCCATGGTTTCAGTCATGGGAGCATCGGTGAAGGGAGGTGGTGGCCGAGTCAAGTTGTCCTGCCCAGAGTCTGAGACACGAGATGGAGGCGAGGTTTGGTTTACCAATTCTTGTTTTATTAGTGTGATGGTTACATCCAAAGCAGTGCACTTCATAAACTTCTCTACTCCGACTCACTACTTTCCCTAACTCATCTACCTAATCAGTCTCTGCAGAGTGTGGGGAGAGTTGAATCAGCACTAGAGCCTGGGTGGGCACCTGCTTAAGTAGGGAAGGTCTTCGCCCACAAACGACAGCTCCTCCGAAGTTCCACCTTCTGAAAGTAAGTCCCTCTTCTCGTGTGGGGTGGGTGGGCAACCCTCCGACAGCCCATCTGACAGTGGAGCTTTACTAGGTGACGGCGCAACCTCAGGGAGCAGGAAGCTGATTGGCGGGGAAGTGTTTGAAGTGCCGGGCAGGGATTCCTGCATGGGTTGGGTTGGTGTGCGTGAAGGGTCACTTCCCAACAGCTCAGGCAGGGAACTCGCAGACGGGGTGGGACCTGCTTCAATTGGGGTGCTGTCTGAGGATGTCTGTGGGCTGGCAGAGTCCCCCCTCCTTCAACGCCCCCAGGGACCTCATCCTCATCTGACTCCTCTCCCTGATCTAACTCCCCTTGCACCTGGGGCGCAACAGCCAGCACAAAATGGTTGCCATGGGCAGCAAAAAAAAAAAAGAGGTGGTAGTAATCCATACCAGTGAGTAGAGTCACCAAAAGGTGCTGGCTCCTGGTATCCCATGGCAACTGCCAAAGCCCTAGAAACCCAGCAGCAGGATTGATGCTTGTCCCAGTTCCCCTACAGCAGGATTTGAAAAAACTCATTTTAATTTCCCTCAATGCCCTGAAGTGACACTAGGACAAGCACTCTGTGGCATGGTGGGAAATAAAAATGGCAACTCCCAGCCACCACTGGTGTGTTTACGGCCAGGTGAGTCAAAGGGGCCCATCAATGAAAGAGAGGCCGCACCAGAGGGCACTCTGCCCAAGATACCTGCAACCAAACAGCATCTAAGAATGAAAATTTCCCAAAAGCATTATTAACAATAATACAAGTTTGTAACAGGTATGTGGGTTCTGACTATGGCCCACTAAAAACAGCATAAATCACTATTATTATTTTTTAAAAAAATAGTTCTGTGCTACTTTGCCCTTTAGGCTGCAATCCTAATTCTACTTACCTAGGAGTAAGCCCTGTTGAATTCAGTAGGACTTACTTCTGACTCGACATTGTTAGGATTGTGCTCTTAATCATATACTTGCAACCATTGCCACCTAACTTGTTCCAGTTCTGTCTGCTCAGCAGGCAGAAGGTTAACCAGTGCTACAGATATTGAGCTGGGTTATACAGATTTATGATGCACTGAATGTAACCTGCCAGATGGAAACTAAGGAGCCAGTCTAATGCACACATTCAAGAATCAAAGGCATGCAACTCCCTCCATGGGATGATGCCCACTCTGTAACTCATCTTACTTCCTGAAATTCCAGCTAATTAAACATGCTTCACAACTTTTTAAACAAGCTTCACAAATGCAATTTCCACCTCATTAACAAGAAGCTACATCTAGGTCACCCTAAAATCACTCACACAGAGAGACAGACACACACATCACTGATTCCTTTGAAGCCTCAAGCTCAGGATATTATAGCCCACAAAGACTCGTAATAATAACATGCTGACATGCCCAAAGCCATCTAACAGTACTGGTTCTTTCAAATAGCAATTTAAAAAAAATCTGAGCTTTTTTTCATGCTTCAGGATGTTGTACTGTTCAGGATGGCAGAAATCTAACAGTTCAGTACTATGTTCCTGGCATCTTCAGTGCTGCGAAGTGAAGTTTGAATCACCTCCCAAATCAGCTCAACTAAGATTCAGACATTTTGATTAAATTCACCCTTCATATGGAGCAAATTCTCAACTGGTTTGGGATTTACCTCAATTTCCACATACTGGAAATCTTGAGCAGTAGTATGATATGATTGGTTGTATTAGTTGTGAATTGGAATGTGCAGTCAAATGCACTCTGGAATTCATTTAAATTAATACAGTGCTGACTAGGGTTGCCAGGTTCAATCCCTGAGACTGATCCTGTATCTTTAGGAGAAGAGAAAGTCAGCAAAGTGCAGGTGTTCTTGCAACCCTGTAATGGGAAAAACCACATGGTGGAATTCTCCCTTCCCTCTGTACAACTTTTAAAGATACAAAAGACCTCTTGGAACCAAGATAGTCTGACCTCTACCTGATCTGTTCCTGACCTCTACCTGATCTGCTTTCCCTAGACTCCATCATGGGCTTATCCTCAGCAGGAATCGACAATTAACTTCTCAAAGCTAGTCAAAAACAGCTTGAAATCCAGCCCCAGGGAACTCTGTGTTGGGAATGATGATTCCAGCACACAAATAAAACCATTCACATACTACTATGGACAGAGAATGTCACAAACACTCAATATAGCTGTCTAGTGAATACCACACACTGAAAATGACATTTGTATATACTTGAATGAACGAATGAAGGAATCATTTATTACGGTCACAGACCAGAAGATTAAGATTGGTTTAAAAAGCCACAAAAATTTAAAAACCATTAAAATTAAAATATGTATAGAACACAACTACTGGTAACTATTGCAAACCAAATAAATACAGACTAAGTAGGTTGTTGGTCAGAGGACTGGCAGCATTTTTTCCTAATTTGCATTGTGATAAAAAAGAACTTTGCAACACTTTCAGTAACAGAGGGTGAGACATACCTTAAACAGAACAATACCAAATTTGCAGAAATACAGTTTCCACTACACCAGCTCCACAAGGACAAGTCCATTCGCTGACTGGAATTTTGTTAAATAGTCCTTTTAACAGTGCCGATGGCAATACACTGAAACGGGCAAGAGTAAATGCTCTCCTGTATTTTGCTATTAATAGTCAGTGAATACAAGTATGAAGCTGCAATGATTCCATAGTTGCTAAAATTATTATAGAATTCACCAATAGGCAAAAAAAGCTTGCGGTTTAAGAACGTACCTATAGCCCACAGATATTTCTATCAAATTTTAAAAAGCAGGGAAATTGGGCAGCTATAGTGAATGCACCAGGGGAGCAGGAGACCTGAACTCCTCTCTGAGATATTCGACTGCCCTACAAAGCTGTCAACATGCAAACACAATTTGGGTTGGTCTTTCACAGTCCAATCCACTTGCTGTGTAGCTTGCAAGAATTTGGTAACATGTGCCTCTGAGCATATGGTGAGTGGTGGCAACACCTGCCATCTCCAAAGATGGAGAATTATATTTTTGTATGTTTGTTAGTGTTCTTCTTACTTTGCTTCTTTCCTGTGTTACTAATGTTTCTACAGAGAATCTAATCTAGAAAATTTTATTTCCCTCATTATTCATCCTAGGAATCTGTGTCAAATTTATTTTTATTAGTTTCAAAGCCTTTTTATTGGTCAATGTTATATGATGGTGAAGACAGCCTTTTGTATTTCAAATTGGAGGTTATGCTCTATTTCTATTTTGGGTGCATTAACAGTTGAATCTGAAACTGCAGTTTGATGTAAAAATCAGACTGATTACAATATGTTGCTACTTCAGCAACGACTCTAGCTGCTGAAAAAAAGAGGATCCATGTTTTCAGCCTCCTATGTTTAAACCACTTCATTTAAGGCAAGGTGGGCACGGTCAATTAAAAACAAAGAGCACACCTAGAAATTTGCTAGAATATATTTCACCTTCCACTGTCTTATCTTGTGCAAATTGAGATACTTCTGAGGTCGACTGGAGACCATTTTGCAGAATAGTGCCATTATTCCACAATTAAGTTTGGAGTTTTTTTAGTGTAAATTTTGCAAAGTGTTGCTGTATTTCACATATTCACAGAAATAGAAACAAAATAAAATGATTTCCTATAGGAAACGTCACTAAGATTGCAAAGTAAATCAGACTTATTTAAAGTGACCATCTGAACTATATCAACTGTCTTAATAATGTTGCTTCCTCCCTGCTAAAACAAGAACAGCACAGCACATGTCTTTTTTCTGTTATTTGGGCTGATTGCAGGTGTTGCCGCCACTCACCATATGATCAGAGGCAAATGTTACCAAATTCTTCCAAGCTACACAGGAAGTGGATTAGACTGTGAAAGACCAAGCCAAATTGTGTTTGCATTTTGACAAATTTATAGGGCAGTCCAATATCTCAGAGAGGAGGTCAGGTCTCCTGCCCCCCTTGTGCATTCACTATAGCTGCCCAATTTCCCTGCTTTTTAAAGTTTGATAGAAATATCTATGGGCTATAGGTACATTCTTAAACCGCAAGGTTTTTTGCCTATTAGTGAATTTCTCTGCTTTTTAATCCGGGAGGTAAGAAATGTGCAAGTTTGCTGAGAATGGATTGATCATTTGCATGCTTATTGAGTTCACTCCCCTGCAATCATGCTTAGGAAACTGACCACGGGGGAGGGGGAGGAGGAGGGAGGGGAGGAAAAGCAGAGGGGATGACTGGGAGGGGAGCAAGCAGGAGGGGGAGGGGAGGAGGACAGATTTGATCATTTGCATGTTTATTGAGTTCAGTGGGATTTACTCCCGTGCAATCATGCTTAGGATAGGTAAAACTGACCGGGGGGAAGGGAGGGAGGGCTGGATTGGGCAGGGGAGGAGGAAGAAGGAAGCGGGGAGGGGAGGAGGAAGGGAGAGGAGAGGGGAAGGAGGGGGAAAGCAGGTCTGATCATTTGCATGCTCATTTGGTTCAATGGGATTTACTCCTATGCAATCATGGTTAGGATAGGAAAAACTGACCATGGGGGAGGGGGAGGGGAAGAGGGAGGGGGAAGGAGCGGATTGGAGGGGGGCAAAAGAAGGGGGAGAGGAGGGCAGGTTTGTTCATTTGCATGCTTATAGAGTTCAATGGTATTTGCTTCCATGCAATCATGCTTAAGATAGGTAAAACTCACCATGGGGAGGAGGAAGGGGAGGGGGAAGGGGAAGGAGGGGATTGAAGGCGGATGGGGATGGGGGAGGGGCAAAGGAAGTGGAGAGAAGGGGTAAGAGGAAGGGGATAGGAGGGTGGGTTTGATCATTTGCATACTATTTGAGTTCAATGGGATTTATTTCTGGGCAATCATGTTTGAAAATGGAAATGGACTGCCTTCACCTCGACCGGACTTATAGTGACCCTCTGAATAGGGTTTTCATGATAAATGGTATTCAGAGGTGGGTTTAGTATTGCCTTCCTCTGAGGCTGAGAGGCAGTGACTGGCCCAAGGTCACCCAGACAGCTTCATGGCTGTGTGGGGATTTGAACCCGGGTCTCCCAGGTCGTAGTCCAACAATCACCTGGGGGAGGGACAGAGAGGGGAGGGGGAGGGGATGAGATTGGATGGGTGGGCACTGGGCAGAGGGGAAGTCCCTTTCCCTTCCAAAAGGAAAACATTGTAAACAGTACTTTTCAGAGTTTCCCCCACCTTTTTATTCTACAGCAGGCACATGTAGCCTCCCACACAAATTTAAACCAAAGCTATCCCTAGCCACATCCATACCAGGCCTTTATTTCACCTTGGGCAGTCATGGCTTCTCTCAAACAAGCCTGGAAACTGTAGTTAAGTGAAGGGTGCTGAGAGTTGCTAGGAGACATCCTTGTCCCCTCACAGACCTTCAATCAGAGTGGCTGACTGTTAAACCAGTCTGGCCACTGAAGCTCTGTCAGTGGAACAGGAGTCTCCTCTAAGCATCCTTCACAAACTACACTTCCCAGGATTCTCTGAGGGAAGCCATGACTGTCTCAAGTGACATCAAAGTCTGGTGTGGGTGTGGCCCCCTGATTAGCCAAGACAAGCAGCTGTGAGTCTGGCTTTTAGAACACTGACACTTGGTTCTTACTGAGCATGCTCGACGTTATAACTGGGTTCAAGCCAAAATTTCTTAAATTAATTAAAAATCAGCCAGGCATTTTTTTAACTTTTAAACTGCAGAAGATGAAGGTCAGAGTATGGGACAAGGTCACCATTAGGATTACAGGTATTCTGTAAACATGGCTGATTTTAAATGAATTTCAACAGATTATGAGAACCCTGACAGAAAAAAGTCCAAAAGGGCTCTGGGTGTTTTTTTCTCTCTTTTTAGACTTTGAACTCTCAATTCTCTCTGAATGTTTTGTGTATCACCATGAAAATGTACAAGGTTGTTAAGCAAGCGTTTCTGAGTTCAGGACTATAGGTTTTGTATTGAAATGAGCTTAGGGGAAGCATCAGAATGACATGGGGGTATTTTCAATTTAACATTGGAGAATGTGAAAAATCCACGCTGGCTATAGTATACACCCACTCTTGTGCCTGTATAATAAGGATTTATTAGCAGCAATTATCTTGTCAAATACAGAATCCCTAAACAAGTTGGTTTGGGATTAGTAGCATGCAGATATTTCCCCCAAAGTGGTTCAGGGCTTAATGGGTCAGCCACAAAACAGATAGGCAACTTGTACATTATATAAAGAAGAGAAAATGACTATGGAGACATTTTTCTTTTTGGAGGCATTTTTCTTATAGTAAGTAGAAGCTGGGGTCATCCAATGAACCTGAATGGTGGGAGATCGAGGACAGACAAAAGGAAGTATGTCTTCACACAGCATATAGTTCATATGTGGCGTTCACTATCAAGAGATGTCATGATGGCTGACAACTTGGATGGCTTTAAAGGATTAGACAAATTTGTGATTGGTAGTATCGATGGCTACTAATAATGATAGCTATTTATTTCTTCCAATATTTGGGACAGTGTGCCTCTAAATACCAGCTGATAGGGAAGAACAGCAGGAGAGGAGAAATGTTCTCATGTTCTGCTTGTGGCATCTGGTTGGCCACAGTGAAAAGCAGGATGCTGGACTAGATAAACCTTTGGCTTGATCCAAAAGAGTTCTTATGTACTTATGAGGATAAGAGTTTGGGACACAGACCATGTATGTTTCCTTAAATACTTTCCATGACTAACTTCGCTTCACTGATTTGTATGAGACAAGGGGAAAGTTCTGCAATCAGGAAGGTTTTCAATTGCCACCAAATGTGTCTTGAGACCTCATATACAGGCACAGCTATAGATTAATTCAGGGACTGCCAACACAGCACAACTTGGTGCCTGCAAGGTCCCATACCCTGCTGAAATTGGAATGAAATTGGATGAAGAATAGGTTGTGATATATGCTTGGTTGTGTTGTATGTGGGTGCTCACAACACTTTCTCCAGTTTGCAAATGTGCCCATAGGCCCAAAATAGTTGGTGACCCCTGGACTAGTTTGAGAAACACAAGGCATTTCTGTATCACAGCCAATGTGTGACATAGTTTGCTATGATTTCTATTTTATAGATTTGGTAAGTAAGCTTTTGACTTGGCCAAAGCCATCTACTGAATCAGTTTGAGTTTGGGCCCAATTCCTAGTCCTACCCATTTTCTGCTGAACTGGAAGTTGACGATATCTAAGTTTTATTTCTGATTTCACCAATGGTCCCAATGCAAACTAACCTGTAAGTTCCCCCCCCCCCGCCGCCCCCGATCACCTTTTAGGTGTTTAACTGCAAGGACAACTTTCCAGAAGTAGAGACTCTCACAGCATTTATATAATGACTACTGTCATCAGATTCTCTAGTGCTGGTCTGAAATCACTAGTCCTACTGAAATGAAGGTCAAAGCAACTTTAATATAAAAATCATAATACTATTTAAATCACAGACAACATTGCATATTAAACTTATATAATTTGATTTAGCCCACTTCGACCATTTTTTTCAAGATGAATGAATTTCCTTTCCCTTCTGTCCCAATGCTTGTCAGTTAAAACAAGTTGGTTTTTTTCCAGAAAGAGTCCAAGTAAAAAAGTGTCACTCACCCAGATAGGAACAGTTTCCCCTGAAGTTTCAGATCAGCAGCACAGTCATCTGATTGACAATTCCTCTCAAAAATAGTCTATGAGAATTAAGAAAATAACATTACTAAGAAGTAACAAGTGAACAAAAATCACTTCTCTTTGATATAGTACTGCATTTCTGAAAAATACATCTCAAGATACTCCAGCAATTGAATCTATACTGTTATACAAATTTCTTGAAGAGTGTACAACACAAAGCAGTTTGAGGATAAACTATCTCAAAGGAATTTTTTTTGTACAGCCAGCAAACTTACGTTAGAATCAGGGGAACACCCTGGTTTCTCCTTTAAAAGTAACTAGCCCCCATAGTTGCACATAATCTTTGAGAGAAGTGCTGTACCCTAGTGCTTTTTAGGCAGAAGGTCTCAGGTTTAATCCTCGGCATCCCCTGGTAGGGCTAGAGAAGACTTCTGTCTGAACCCCTGGAGAACTGCTGCCAATCAGCAAAAATACTGAGCTGGTCTGACTCAGTCAAAGAAAGCTTCCTATGTCATAACATTAATGTCCTTGTAAGTAGATTTTCCTCCTCTAGGATGCACACCTTAATGTGGTGAGACCTAGACCAAGACTCCTAGCAGGGGCACCCAAGGCAGAATGGTCAAAGCTGAGACACCAGACTAAGATGCATCCAAACTCAGAGGAAGGCAATGATAAACCACCTCTGAATACCTCTTACCACAAAAACCCTATGAACAGAGTATCCAAAATGCAACACAAGATAGTGCTGGAAGATGAGACCCTCAGGTCAGATGGCTCTCAGCAAGATACTGGGTAGTGCTGTGACTAATGATGCCACTGGGTCAAAGCCGAATGGAAGCACAGAGGCTGATGTGCACAGATGCAAAAGGAGAGTCCATGAAGAACCAGAAATTTTAGAATGTGAGGTGAAGACTAAAGTAACGACAACAGAATATTTATGTAACTTTAAAGTTGACAACAAGGACTTTGACCTTGTCAAGGATTATCAATACCTTGACATAATCATTAACCAAAATGGAGACAATAGTCAAGAAATCAGAAGAAGGCTAGGAGGGCAGCTATGAGAGAACTAGAAAAGGTCCTCAAATGCATAGATGTATCACTGAACACTGAAGTCAGGATCATTCAGACCATGGTATTCCCGATCTCTATGTATGGATGTGAAAGTTGGACGGTGAAAAAGGTAGAGAAAAATCAACTCATTTGAAATGTGGTGTTGGAGGAGAGTTTTGCAGATACCATGGACCGTGAAAAACACAAATAATTGGGTGTTAGAACAAATTAAACCAGAACTATCACGGGAAGCTAAAATGATGGAACTGAGGTTATCATACTTTGGATACATACTGAGAAGACATGATTCACTAGAAAAGACACTAACACTGAGAAAAACAAAAGGGAGTAGAAAAACAGCAAGACAAAACAAGAGATGGATGGATTCCATAAAGGAAGCCACAGACCTGAACTTACAAGATCTGAACAGGGTGCTTTATAACACATGCTATTGGAGGTCACTGATTCATAGGGTCGCCATAAGTCGTAATCGACTTGAAGTAGATTTTGGCACATTAAGCTCATCTTGTGGAGTCTTGGGGAGCAGGGCGATTGTTTTACTATGGTAAAACCATCATCTAGATACCCACCTAAGAATCTGAAGTTCAACATGTCAAAATCTACTGAAAAAGTCAATTTGCGCTGACATCACCAGTAAAAAGAAAAATATAGTTTGACTCGGCTTTAAACATATGGTCTGAAACAGTGCTGGGAGATGCAATAATACAAAAATTGAGGCTCATAAAGGAAGTTATAAATAAAAAAAGCATTCCTTTGGACTCAATTGAATGTAATCAAACATGAAATCATTTGCCGTTTCTTGATAAAAGAAGCACTTCCTTACATCTAACCAGCTGGTATAGCACAGTGGGGAGGAGAGCCTGGCTGGGAGTCCAGAGTCTGTGAGTTCAAATCCCCGCTTGTGTCTCTTGGATGTAAAGGGCCAACTAAAGATCACCCCCACAGTGAGTAGCTCAGGGGTTATGTGCCCTGCCACCTGTGCAGCAGTGGGCAAGCTGCATAGTCCCAAAGAGCCCAGTTGCCCCCCAGCTGGCAGTTGCGGACAAGGAAGGGGCTGACTTGTGCAGCTGTGGCAAGCTGAGCAGGCCCTAGCCAGCTGGGGAGGACTAGCCTCAGAGGGAGGCAATAGTAAACCCCCTCTGAATACCGCTTATCATGAAATCCCTATTCATAGGGTCGCCATAAGTCAGGATTGACTTGAAGGCAGTCCATTTCCATTTTTCCCCTTACATCTAGTGATTATACAGGACCAGTTGCTTTTTGCTCTTAGCTGTTCATAGGGCACATCTAATGAAACATATCCAATGAATCCCAATGCAAACCCCTGATTTTGTTTCACTGATGACAATTAACATTCCTGACCACTTTCCAGGATTTAATTACATACAATGGCTAGAAGAAGACAAAATAATTGGCAGAGTATTTCCATCGAGAGCCATAACAGGTGAAACAAATGGGAGTGAATTCTTTAGGAGCTACAAATGTAAAAAGAAAGAATCCTTCGATTAAACAAAGCAGACATGCTCATGCAAGAGGTGACCAGCAACAACTGTAAAATGCCTTAGGCTGCCAGGAAGACATTCTGTTCCACATGGTGAGGATGCAGCAGCAGGCAAGGGACAGGCTTGGGATATGGAAGACCAAATACAAAACTCTGCTCATCCGTGACAGTCAATATCTCAACCTAAGCAGACTAACCAGGTTGGTGCCAGATAAACAATAAATCAGGAAAGAAGTGTAGACACTTCATATATAAGCACTTTATGTACTGATCAAAAACTGGCATATTAAAAAATTATAAAAGCCCCATCGTGATGAATATCCAGGCCCTGATAAGCAAACCAGGTATATTCTGAAGCCTCACATTTTTAGATGCTTCAGAAATCTTTCAAACAATGCCCTGCACAAAAAGCTAAGCTAAAGCAATATCCCAGTAATGTGGGACTTTGAAACTGATCAGAATTCCCTATTATGTCCAAACTTGACAGAATTCTGCTTAGTTTAAGGTATGAATAAGTCAGGATCAAACTGTTGTTTATTATGGCTGCCTGTTCACCAGGGCCGGCGCCAAAGAGAGTCCAGGTTGGACCCTGGCTGGGGGCCCCTCGATAGGGTAGGAGAGTAGCACTCCTCTTCCATAATCTGCAGCAGGATCGCTCCCACAGATCGCAGGGAGGGAGCTTCCAAGCCGCCCTCGCTCCACCTACCTCTCTCTCCTGTCTTTTGCGGCTGCACACACAGGGCTGCCATTAACCAAGATGGTGGCCGAGGTTTCCCTAAGGGGCTGATGCCTCCGCTGCCATCTTGGTTGATGGCACACGTCTGTGCTATGCACACGCATCCCTACCATCAACCAAGATAGAGGCAGGGACACCAGCACCTTAGGAAAACCTCGGCCGCCATCTTGGTTAATGGCAGCCCTGTGTGCATAGCATGCGCAGCGGCAAAAGATAGGAGAGGTAGGTAGGTGGAGCAAGGGCACGGGCAGGCGGCTTGGAAGCTCCCTCCCTGTGATCCGTGGCAGCGATCCTGACACAGATTGCAGAAGGGAAACACAAGGCAAGGTAGGTAGGTGTCCGTGCGTGCTTTGCTGGGGCCCGGAGCAGGCTGGTGCTCAAGGGCCCCAGCATGCCTGTTGCCAGCCCTGTTGTTCACTAACCTTCGTTTAAATTAATGAGAGTTTCCCCACGTTCAGAAATAATAAGGATCACTGGTTAGCTTAAAAGCTGAAGTTTGATGCTTCCAGTCTTCTCACAGCTACACCAGAGAAGGAAATAAGAGGGGGAAGCATGTGAGCCTGAGGCTCATGCATGTAATGTTACTTCTGAACCATGATATTATGCTGCTTCATTGCAGCAGAGATGTGGAATGTTCACTCCCTCTCCCTAACATTCTCCACCTATAGTAGCCTTTTCCCAACCTCCCATCAGCCCTAGCCAGCAAGGCCAGTGATAAGGCATGATAGAAGTTGTAATCCAACAGCATCTGGAGAACATCAGGTTAGGGAAGCCTGAATCAAAAGCAATAGCCAGGCTATATATGACATTATAGGCTATTTATGACTTCATAGGTTAAAACAAACACCTTGAACTTAGCTCAAAAACAAAAAGGGAGTTTATATGTACTCTGTGGTCTTCTCCAGCCAGATGCTGGGTCCATCTTTTGGAACAATTGAAAATTCCAAACTGTCTTCAAGGGCAGCCCAATCTACAGTGCATTTTGGCAACCACACCAAGAAGCTCCCCATGCCAAAACATGCACAACAGTTGCTAAACAGTTAACCTCCCAAAAGATGGTCCTTTCAGGGAAAAGGTGAAAAAACAAAAGCTGAAAATAATGCATTAATGGCTACGCAGTCACATCAATGGCTCAAAGCAAAGCTAAATTCAAAGCACTCCCTAGCTGTAAGAATGCTCCTTATGTGGAGTATGATCACCTGTCAAGAATATACATATCCTTTATAAACAACCCCATCCTGTCATCTGCATCTTTGTCTTATCTGGATTATCAGTTTATGCACCCTCATCCAGTCCACCACAGATTCCAGTCATTCACTGAGGACTGTACCACTCTGAGTGAAGAGGAAAAGGTCATCTTTGAGTGTCAGCACTGTACACCAAACTTTTAGACTCAGCAATTTCATGTAGATCAGCGGTTCCCAAACCTTTTCCCCCAGAGAGCACTTGAAAATAGCTGATGGTTTTAGAGGGCATCTTAAATTATTTTTCTGACTGTTGTAGCAATTATAACATGCTGTGCTAGGTGCTGTATGATTTTTAATTATGTTTTTACAGACACACAGCTGACCACCTGAACAAAGCTCACCAACCACTGATAGGCCATGGACCACAGTTCGGGAGCCTTACAGAGATGTTAAAAAGCATGGGAGAAACATACAGGACAGTTCCCACAGGGGAGAGTGTGATGTCCCTGTATTTTAATATCTGTAAATATGGTAGACCCTCCGTGGCGTAGAGTGGTAAGGAGCAGTAACGTAGCTGAAGCTCTGCTCACAGCCAGAGTTCGATTCCAACGGAAGGAGGAAGTCAAATCTCCGGTAAAAGGGGTCAAGGTCCACTCAGCCTTCCATCCATCCGTGGTCGGTAAAATGAGTACCCGGCCTATGCTGGGGGGTAAAGAAAGGCCGGGGAAGAAACTGGCAATCCCACCCCACATCTACAGTCTGCCTAGTAAACGTCGCAAGACGTCACCCTAAGAGACGGAAACGACTCGCACTATAAGTGTGGGGACACCTTTACCTTTTTTTAAAATATGGTAAGTACGGGTTTATTAAGCAATATATGGTAAGTGACTGAGTGAGAGGGGGGAGTACATGGGCTAGAATGCTTGAGAATGTTGGATGATTATTGGCTAAGTGTTTGAATGGTTGAAGGTATAAATGAGAGAATGACAGTTGAGTGGGGGAGTTGTGGGGGAGTTGTTGAGAGGAGTGATTGGCAGAGTTCTGAGGGAGGTTTGGATTATATTTGGCTGGTATTTAGGCAGAATATATGACTGGAAACATAAAGAGTGACACTATATGAAACCATACGCTTGTTGAACATTCCTAAAGTAATCTTGTTATTTCCTGGTGTTATTAAATAAATACTTTTATTGGTTTACCAAAAGCCTGATCCTTGGCTGGGGATTCACAGACCAGAAGGGAGGGCAGGGTAATTACCAAGGCTGGAGGGAAACTGTATCAAATAAATTATGGCAGCGGTAAAGTGAGAGATATTGCAACATCGGCAAGCATATAGAGCAACCCAGGGCTGTATACTTTATAGACAAAGTACAGGGGGGTTGTGGATGGCAAGGGCACTCAGACACATAGTAACAAGATGCCAGAAGGAGACTAAAGGTGAAGTCTCAGGCAGTATTGTTTACAGGAAGTGACTGGTAGTGGTGCCTAGCAGTGGGATCTTGTGAGATCTGTGCTAGAGCATGTGAGAGATCAAATGAAAAATGAGATCCTGACAGGTGGTGGCCCTGGTGAGAGTATCACAGGTAGAGCCAGCTGGTGGAATCATTACAGAGAGCAATTGTCTCCCAGAACCACCTTCAGGAACTGCACTGCAAGACAGAAGGCAAAGCACTAAAGAGCAGCACCTCCTACCGCCAAGCCACACATGCCACCCAAAAGAACTGCAATGTTTGGTGGTATTGAAAGATGGACTCACTCAACACAGGGTGATCAATACAAAATGTGTAAATATGTGGCCACTGGGTCCTGCTTCAAGACCTTAATTAATTGCTAATATTTGCAATTTACCTTCAGATAAAATATTGATGATCTTGGATAAGGAATCTCTCCACTCCCCGCAACATAGGGCCATTTCACATATGCAAGAGCAAATTCAGGCTTACCATCACTATTTCACAAAATGGAAATAGAAAGCTGATGCCACAACTCTGCATAACTGAATTATTCTGCAAATATCCAAGTTATTTTCCCTGATATTCAGCATAAAGGTAAGGATGGCAATAAATATTAGTTGCTAAAGTTAATTAAGTACAGACATTTCCAAGTCAGAACTACATCTGGATACGTTCTTTTTAAAGTTACAATCTAAATTAGTTCCAAATCTATCAGTTCAGCTTTCTCTCCCACATGCAGGCCTAGTTCATTAAAGGACAGACAATTTCAAAGCTCAGCTCAAGCCAATTGTATTATAAAGCTGGGTGGGATTGTTTTTAGATTTCCTGACATGGAAAGTGTCCATTCACTGCCAACTTTGGGTTCACTCTGACCACTGAATTCCAACATGTGAAGCCAGGCAAGTATATGTGGGTGGAACTCAATGCATTAGGGATTCCATTCAACCAAAGGGGGGGTTAATTTTAATTAGACAAGGAGGGAGGGACAGGAGAAAGCAGTTTCCTGCAATAAAGGAAAGATTTGTATATTTGGACATATTGGGAGTCACACAGACTTTTGCTCTTTGTTCATCAGAATACATTCTCAGCGTTACATGACTTTACTCCTACAGGTCACAGATGGTCTGAAGGATAATTAACTGCCTAACAACACTGTCCCTGTGAAGCTGGTCATTGGCTTCCCCACCTCTAGTGCAGTTCCTCTATTATCATTCTGAATGAGATCAGGGCTTGTCTACATAGTGTCGTATCTGGTCCCGTCACTTCCTCATAGAGAGTTTCCACGCTTTGGTTACTGTGGGACCTCTCCCTATTGTGTGGAGAGTTTCCTTACCATCCTCATATCTGGCATGGTGCTGAATAGGAAACTCTCCACATGATAAGCAGGAGTCAAGCTGTAACCAGTGCTTGAACTTTAAGCACAGAAGCAGGAACTTATCATAAAGAATTGGCAGAGGGAATGGATTAAAACAGTGTAGAGACAATTCTGCTGTAGCCATTGATTCAGGGCTGGAGGCAGAATAGCAAATGGTGCCCCACATATAATAATAATGGAAGTCACATCCAACGAGTGCCACTTCCCCTATCTGATAGTAAAAATACAGCAATAATAAAATAATAAATAACAATTTGCTGTACTTTTATCATACCCAAGACCAGCTGCCTCGGGTTGCCACCTCACTCTTCCTAATGATAGGAGCAGCCTTGAACTGATTCCACACTAGAAACAATCCTTTAGCGGAACTTCCGGGAAGGGTGACTTCGCTTGTGCCTGCTTTTGAGACGGGCTCCCGCCTCAAAAGTAGCTTATTCAGATATAAATCAGTCAGAACATTTTTTTTTTGACTGATGAAATTTCTCCCGGGCAGGGAGAAACGTAGAGATCAACCTCAAAAGCCTATTTTTGTTGGGAGCACTGGATTTCATTAATTTATGAGAAAAGGTCCAGCCAGCAATGCCGGACGGACTTCCGAACAAGCTCTATCTGATTAATGCGATACGTTTATCTTTTCTTCAAAGAGAAAACGGACTAACAGGCAAGCACCCTTCTTTCTATTATTTTTTTTACTTGGTTTAAATTGTTGCAGCAAAAAGAGATTTGTCAAATGAATCAGCTTTAAAGAACTTCTGGGTGAGCTATTTCTCTGTTATTCACGAAATTAACAGCTTATCTCTGTTTCTATTGCAAAAAGCTGTCCTGGAAGTGCATTCTAAAGATATAAACAGAAGAGGGATTTCTATTCCGAGGAACATTATATTGTCTGGGACTATTCTCTTTTTGGTCTATTTTATTTTGACGAATCTGCTTCTTCACGACGCCACTAACTGTTTTGATGCTGGGAACTAAATTTGTTTTGTGTTCTTGAACATAGAGAGATAAGGCAGGCTGCTCTGTTTATACTGTGATGTCATCAAGCCTGGAATATTAACCCAATTGTTGCTGAAATAAGAAGTGGTTCTTCTTTATTTTTGTTTTGTTTTGTTTTCGTGGTTTTAAAAATGGCAATCAAGAAAGTGGCTGAGAATCTGGAAGTAATTGTGTTTCAGAAAATAATGGATGAGATTGAGATAACAAAACAAACCCTGTGACAGGGCAGTAAGGAGCTGAAAATTGAACTGAGCAAAATGACGCAGGAGCTTAAAGAAATAGGGGATCCTGTGAGAGAGGAGAATGAGATCAGAGATGAGAAAAGGAAAAATAAAGGGAAGATACAAGCCCTGGAGATTGGAACAAATGTGGAATTGGAAAAAGATCTGGAGTTTATGGATATTAGAAATAAAATCTACTGTTTGGAATTTAACGTTATCTCTGAAGAAATTAATGACGTTATCTCTGAAGAAATTAATGAAGATATTAGAGATAAAGTTATCAATGGCTTGGATAATCTTCTGGACGGGAATGACGTGATGGAGCTTGATATAGAGAAAATCTATGGAATTAACTGCAGCCATGTGACAATGGAAAAACTCTCAAGAGATGAGCCAGTGCATTTTGTAAAAAAGAAGAACACAGATATGACTTTACAACAATATTTCAGCAACTTATTCAGAATTGATGGCAAGAAAATATTTGGGATAGAGGAAATTCCCATCAGACTCTTATTATATGACTATGGCTATGACAGCAAGATTATTATGGAATACTGATAATGGAAGATTGGACACTGAAATTACTGGATTTAACAGGACTATTGAAGATGGAAGATGGAATTAATATGGATAATGGAATAATGGCTATTGAATTATTGGACCTAACAGATTTTGATGAGATGGATTAATCGATATGTTTATTTGGACTATGGTTATGACAATAAGATTATTATTATTATTAACGAGATGGATTAATCAACATGTTTATTTGGAGAAAAATTGATAGATATATTTCTTAAAGAATTGAAACCTCTCTTTGACTTTTTGTGGAAAGAATAAAGTAATGTTTATGAGATTTGATGATTAATTAAGATAACTACTGGAGGAAAGTGATTTTATAATATAATTTAAGAGACAGGATTGTTATATATTGTAGACCTACAACTGATTTGATCTGCGACAAATGGGAAGTCAACATTTTAGTTTTTTGTTTAATCATTTTTGTTTTGTTTTGTTTTTTGTCTTTGAATGTTTTATGATTTTGTTTTGTATGTTTTATGAAAATTTGAATAAAAATTATTGTAAAAAAAAAAAAAGAAGAAGAAACAATCCTTTAGCCTGCTTAGACCTTAAAATCATCTATGGAAGCACCACCTCAGAGTGCCTCCTCCAGCTGAAATTCAGGCGGTGGCAACAAAAGAGAGGACATTCTCAATGGTGGCCCCCAACTCTGGAATGCTCTCCTCAGGAAGCTTGCACAATGCTCACTGTACAATCCTTTCAATGCCAGGTGAAGATTTGCCTTTTCTGCATCCATAGTTTTAGCTGCAATAGTAACAGTTTTTAGTGTTTTAGAGTACCAACCTTCTCAGCTAGTAATTTTAATATTCTGAATGTGGATTTCGTGTTTAGTACTCTGTTTAAATTGGAATTTTTTGTGACTGATGTTTATTAACATATTTTAAAAATTTGTTCACTGTAGTGTTGTATGCTGTTTTTATTGCAAGTCCCCTAGCAGCATCTTGCATAAGGTGACGCATAAATTTAATAAATAATAACACCCCAAGCCATAGTTTTTATGAAGGATGTGCAGTGTGCTCAACAAACAACATACCAAATATAGTCTTACAATCCCTAAAGTCTTCTTAATGTTATTTAATTATACTTTGGTTCACAAAATTACAGGCAATCAAGAAAACTGCCCAACGACAGCAGCAACGTTCCTCAGAAAACACTCACACACATATGCCCTTTGGCAAAAGCAGTATTCAATTAAGATTCATTAACGCATACCAATTAGAAGCAGCTATTTTTAACTACATCAGATCTGAAATACAGATGGGAGGCTACCCTTCTGAATATGCAGCAAGTGAGTACCATGTACAGCACAGTTCATTTTATCATCTCTTGAGGGTTTCTTTTTTACAAAAGAGTGTGTAGTATGTAGAAGCAGTGGCAAGCAAAAACAACACAGAGGAATACCTGGAAAATACATTAAGTTGGTGAACAGTAAAGGATTTTGATATTTTGACATCCATATGTTGTATAAGAAATTAACAACATCCCAAGCTCCTGTCTCCTCTGCAAGTCTGTCCATGAAACTCCTCCTAAGCCACATCACCAGAGTGAGGTATTGGCACCACCCCTGCAGAGGTGGAAAAGTAACAGACTGTGTTTAGGGAAACTTGGAATGCCCTGAAAATGCACCACATTCTTGGAACACCAGTAAGCAAACTGCACTCTATGATCCTCTACAACAGGGATAGCCAATGTGGTGCTTTCCAGATGGTGCTGGACTATTGCTCCCATTATCCATGACCACTGGCCATGCTTGGTGGGGCTGATGGGAGCTGCAACAACTTCTGGAGGCCACCATGTTGGCTACCCTTGCTCTATACTGTTTAAAATCAGTGCTTAAATGTTAAGGGTTGTGTCTAAGTAATTTGTCCTAAGATCCCCTTCAAAAAATACCATATGACTGACAGAAAGCCACAGGTAATCTTCACATTTTATGTCAAATCAATGTCATATGTGCATTATTTTCATTATCCAATAAATGCCACACTGTAAGAAATGAAAGCCAGGTTTTTTTTCTTTTTTGAGGGGATAACTGACGTACAGAATTTATAATTATGAGCTACAAATATAATTAAGGTTGCAATCCTATGCATACTTTTCTGAAAGTAATTTCTACTGAACATAATGGGACTTTACTTCTGACTAAACATGCATAGGATTACACTGATACAGTAAATCCTATCCTTCCCACCCACCCCCATGTTGATGGATGGGGAAGGGGTCAGGATGGAGTGTATGTTGTTCCCTGACTGCCTTTACCAGCAATGAGGAGCATTTTTCTCACCAGCGTAACCAGTGGTAAGCCCCAAAATAGGGTTTTCAGAGTGGGGCACCAACTCTCAGGCCCCTCAGCTGAGCCAGCCAGAAGGTGGCGGCCTGGAGCAGAGAAAAATAAGAAGGAAACTGCCTTTTCACCTTCCACCCTGGCTAGGGTGAGCAGAGGGACTTAGGATGCAGCAGTGGATATGTCACTCCACTCCATTACTCCCTGGCTAGGCTTAAGATTGTTCTGCCCATTGAACTTCTTTTAAATAATATGTTGTGGTTCTTTAGCATATTAACACAATGGGCGGGACGGGAGGAACAACCCCAGAAGGCCTGTATTTCCAACAGCAAGAAAGCCACATAAAGAAAAAAGGTGCAGGTAGTCATATTCATTTCTCCCCTAACAAATAAAATCATAGAATAGTAGAGTTGGAAGGGGCCTATAAGCCCATCTAGCCCAACCCCCACCTCAGTGCAGGAATCCACCTGAGGTAGATACACAAAGGACTGCAATGTGAGGGCTTATTGAGGGTTTTTAAAAAAAACATTTGTGCTATCCATGGGCCGTGCATGCAGTAAGGTCAGCCAAAAGCATGGTGGTTCAATACTGAAAAGAGAAGCCATCACCTTCCACAGTGGATTGGCTTTTATTATTATCATCATCATCACCACCACCACCATCACCAGAGGACTAGAAACAAAGCCCTATGAGGAGAGACTGAAAGAACTGGGTATATTTAGCCTTGAGAAGAGAAGGTTGAGAAGAACTATGATAGCACTCTTCAAGTACTTGAAAGGTTGCCACACAGAGGAGGGCCAGGATCTCTTCTCAATCGTCCCAGAGTGCAGGACACAGAATAATGGGCTCAAGTTACAGGAAGCCAGATTTTGACTGAACATCATAAAAAACTTCCTGTGTTTGAGCAGTACAACAATGGAACCAATTACCTAGAGAGGTGGTGGGCTCTCCAACACTGGAGACATTCAAGAGGCAGCTGGACAGTCACCTGTTGGGTATGCTTTAAGTTGGATTCCTGCATTGAGCAGGGGGTTGGACTCAATGGCTTTATAGGCCTCACTGCTACTATTCTATGATTCTATCATCATCATCATCGTTATTATTTACATTTATATACCACCTTTCCTCCAAGGAAGTCAAAGTGGTGTGCAAGGTTCTCTGCTCTCCATTTCATCCTCATAACAACCCTGTGAGGCAGGTTAGGCTGAGAGACAGTGACACCTAGTGAGTTTCACGGTTGCATGGGAATCCAAACTCTGGTATCCCAGGTTGCAGTCCAACACTCAAACCATTACACCACACTTGCACTCCCTATTCTTATTTGAGCACAAAGAAGAAATATAGAAGAACATTTGGTCAGCTTTTCTTGAGACTTATTTGTATTACTTATTTATTTATTTGATTTATAAATGGCTTCCCATAAAACACTGCAACAACAATTCATATGGCCAAAACACCTTAATCAGTTCATATCCTCCTTTCCTATTTAGACTTCCCTTTTTATTTTTGTTTGCACTTTACCTTAATTGTATTGCTCAAAGACCATAATGAAGTTTTTAAAGTACTTGTGCCATCACATTTACACAACCATAAAGACAAGAAACATCGTACAGTACCCAGAGAAGCTGTATACAAGCCCTTTGACTATCTGTCCCTTGCTAAATGCAAGATTGCAACAATCTTCAGAGCAACAATCTTTCTAAATGTGGTATTAGCTGAAAGAAGGGAACTGCAGCTCTTTCCCTTATAGATTCCCGTGGTGCTTCATCAGTGAGATGAAGTGGTTAGAGCAGCCGTTCCCAACCAGCGTGCCTCCAGATGTTGTTGGACCACAACTCCCATCAGCCTCAGTCAGCATTGCCAACGGTCAGAAAAGATGGGAGTTGTGGTCCAACAACATCTGGAGGCACACCTGGTCCAACAACATCTGGTTGGGAAAGGCTGGGTTAGAGTGATGAACTACAACCTGGGAAACCAGGATTCAAATCCTTGCTCGGCCATTAAGTTCACTGGGTGTCCTTGGGCCAGTCACTGCCTCTCAGCATGACCTACCTCACGGGGTTGTTGTGAGGATAAAATTGAGATGGGAAGAAACATGTATGCCTTAGAACTCCTTAGAGGAAAGGCAGGATATAAATGCAGTAATAAATAAAATTTTAAAATATTATTTTTTAAACAGAAAGATCATTCAGTATCTCACCTGGTTTCTCTGAGCCATCTTCTGCCCCCTTTTCCATCTAAGCACAGGCTTGAGTGAAGGCCATTCTTTTTCCTCCTTTGTAGTGATGTGGTCCCCAAGATTATATGCAGCTTCAAATATAATTGGTGATATCACATCTTTGACTCTTCTCTGTAAGATTAAATGATACAAAAGTGTGTTGAATAAATGAAAGCACAAACTGGGATCTCACTGGAGGTGCAGGGAATACCCAAGAGAAATGACAGCAATTTAACATCACCTCCCTCTTCTCATCCACACTTCCTTTTTCAGTCTACCAGTACCTCCTTCCACACCCAACACTGAAACGATGACATTTTCAAATTTTAGGCAGAAATATGAAGTTGTGAAACTATCGTTAAGCACCCAAACATCTCTACTCACATCTTTAAATTCTGCATCTCCTTTGGAGAAGCAAAGCTTTATGTTTCTGCTGTAGCAAAATTTGTTATTTCCAAACAGAAATACACATTCAGACATAAACGTGGGAAGACGGTTAGCCATTATATCAGGACTACTTATTGTTTTATCATTTGCTACTTAAAGGATAGATTCAGGCACAGAGATGAAGAGATGAAGCTAATGTGAAAATTCTCACTATGATGATCAATTAAAGTTGGCCCTGCCCTTAGGCAAATGGAGGGAACCACCTTAGGTGGCAGCTACCAGGGGATGTGGGCAGGGCAGCAATGGAAATCCTCCACCTATTACTCTTGAGGCCTCCTGGTCATTCCCCTCTGTTGGATCCATCACCACTGATGAACTATTCAATAGTTAGGGAAGCTCAGAGGCTGGCAACAAGGGAGAGGGCCTTCTCAGTGGTGGCCCCCAAATTATGGAATGATCTCCCTGACGAGGTGTGCCTGGTGCCAACACTGTTATCTTTTCGGCGCCAGGTCAAGATTTTCCTCTTCTCCCAGGCATTTTAGCATGTGTTTTTAAATTGTTTTTAAAAGATGTGTTTTAAATTTGTATATTTGTTGTAATGTTTTTAGTTACTGTAAACCGCCCAGAGAGCTTCAGCTATGGGGCAGTATATAAATACAATAATGAAATAAATAGCAGGGTTGGGATGGGGATCTTGTCCTTCACTTCAGACTACAAAATGTCTTGGGACAGCTCTGAGATCAATAAAACATGACTTACTGCAGACCTGGATATTTATGACCTAGTGTAAGTGATGTATGAACCAATCCTCACAGTATTTACACATGAATTACACACCCAAACCCACTTCCACTGGTGATTACAGTGAAGGGTTATAGCTTTGGAATGGCACCTTTTGGCCAACAGACAGTAATGCTTTCAGGGAAGGACTCACTGTCTTCACTTGTTCGGAGGGGCTGGTATAGCATGGTCTGAGAGTTCTGAGATAGATAAAGCATTTGGAAAGTGTAAGAAGTAGATCAGCATGCCAAAGGCTTATTAAATTAAAGATGACATTTGGAAGAGTAGCTGGCAGCTACTTGACAACCTGTTACGTTCATTGCTTGCAGTTATTGCATCATTCAAACATTTGCTAGGGAACAAAGAATAACAAGCAATTAAGTCTGCCCTTTGTAGGATCCAAGTCCTGATTCTCCTTTTTTCTGCCACTGATCGTAGATAAAGCAGAATGACATATTGAGAAAAGAAAAACAGAAATGGATATTTGACTGCACCCTCCCACAAGGAATTTGCAGAGCTTTCAAAAATGACAGCGCTTAAGGTATGAAAGAAAAGGTAAGGTCTTCTTTATGACTTATTTATTTATTGCTATTCATTTAAAAAAAAGCAAAGCGGTTTACAACCACCACACGTATATAAAATAAAAAACATGTGAAAATTTAAAATCAGACTCATCAACTAATACAGAAAGATTTTTTAATTGCCTGCATAAGCTTGGCACAAGCCCCCCGTCCCCCATTTAAGCATCCATGGTAGCCTTCTGTGAACAGTAGCTAAGGGGCCAGACACAAAAAGTGAGAGGGCCCCTCTAACCCCCTGCACTGAATCATGGCTATTTCTTTATAAGCATCCCATTAGTGGTGAACTCAGGTGGTTGAGTGGCAATATTAACGGAGGCAAAACAGGTCCATGAAGATACAAGAGGAAGTTATCACCACACTCAGAGAAAGTTCGAGGTCTGCAAAAGAACAATTAAAATAACACTTAAGTGGAGAAGGAAAACAGCCTGATAAGGACTAACTATGCTCAGTAGCCACAGAATACTATCAAATGGAAAAGAAAAGTGGAAAACTGAAGGAGGGGATCAGTGGAATAGCCTGCTTTAGCCCCTTACAGCTACGGCAGGGTTGTCGAACCTGTGGCCCTCCAGATGCTGCTGACCTACAACTCCCATCATCCCTGACCGCTGGGTATGCTGGCTGAGGCTGATGGGAGTTGGAGTCCAACAACATCTGGTGGGCCACAGGTTCTCTAGTCCTGACTCACAGTATCATGGGGGAGGGCATAGCTGGCTGACACCCCTGAACAGGAACACTCTGATTTGTGATTTGGTTTGTATGCCATGAGAAATTCATCACTTAAAAAATGAAATTCTTCTGTGAGTCCAAAGTATCTGCTTAAGAGGGGGCTATTGGATACATCTCTGAGTGGTTAATTGTCCCTGTCTTGCCTCCTTCCAATCAGCCTCCCACAGAGGCACAGGTCATTCTGTTATGGCTCTACAGAGGAAGGAATTGGATCATTCAGTTATTCCTAAATTACATCCCTACCCCCAATGGAGACTGACTGAACAAAGGCATCCCCAGAGCAGCAATTCACCATGCAGAGGATAGAAATACCTGCCCTCAGAGAGGCTGTCTCCTTCCAAATCAGGAGGCACATTGACTCACTTTTCTAGGGTGGGGAGGGGGGTATCTCTTACTGTTGTATTCCTGCACTGCAGATCCTACATTGAATGGGGATTTGGGCCAGATGCCCTCCATAATAATTAAACAGTATTTTTTTTAATCATTAATTTTTATTCAAATTTTCAAAAACAAGAAACAAAGCAAAACAAAAACAATTAAACAATAAAATAAAATGTTGACTTCCGATTTGTCGCAGATCAGTTATAGGTCTACAATATATAACAATCCTATCTCTAAAATTATATTATAAAATCACTTTCCTCCAGTAGTTATCTTAATTAATCATCAAATCTCATAAACATTATTTTATTCTTTCCACAAAAAGTCAAAGAGAGGTTTCAATTCCTTGAGAGATATATCTTTCAATTTTTCTCCAAATAAACAAATTGCTTAATCCATCTAATTCAAATCTGTTAGGCCCAATAATTTCAATAGCCATTCTTCCATTATCTATATTAATTCCATCTTCCATCTTCAATAATCCTGTTAAGTCCAGTAATTTCAGTAGCCATTCTTCCGTTATCAGTATCCCATAATAATCTTGTTGTCATAGCCATAGTCCAAGCAAACATATCAATTAATCCATCTCGTCAAATCTGCCAAGTCCAATAATTTCCATAACCATTCTTCCATTATCAATATTAATTCCATCTTCCATCTTCAATAGTCCTGTTAAATCCAGTGGTTTCAGTATCCATTCATCCATTATCAGTATCCCATGATGATCTTGCTGTCATAGCCATAGTCATATAACAAGAGTCTGATGGGAATTTCCCCCATCACAAATATGTCCTTGCCATCAATTCTGAATATGTTGTTGAAATATTGTTGTAAAGTCACATCTCTGCTCTGGGTGCATCTCTGCTCTGTCACATATTTGTAGTTAATTCCATAACTTTTTTCTATGTCAAGCCCCATCACATCATTCCAGTCAAGAATTCTGAGTATGTTGCTGAAATATTGCTGCAAAGTCATATCTCTGTTCTTCTTTTTTACAAAATGCACTGGCTCATTTCTTAAGAGTTTCTCCACTGTCACATATCTGTAGCCAACTCCATTGATTTTTTCTATGTCAAGCTCCATCATATCATTCCAGTCCAGAAAATTATCCAAGACATTGATAACTTTACCACCAAAATCTTCATTAATTTCTTCAGAGACAACGTTGAATTCCAGTCAACTTTATTTCTAACATCCATAAACTCCAAATCTTTTTCCAATTTCACATTTGTTCCAATCTCCAGGGCTTGTAGCTTCCCTATCCCATCAAACTCCTCTCTCACAGAATCCATTGTTTCTTTAAGCTCCTTTGTCATTTTGTTAAATTCAATTTTCACCTCCTGTCTACCCTGTCTCAGGGTTTGTTTCGTTATCTCAATCTCAGCCATTATTTTCTGAAACATAATTTCTTCCATGGTCTCAATCACTTTCCTGGTTGTCTTTCTTAAAACCACAGAAACAAAAATTATTTCAGCCACAATTGGGTTAATGTTCCAGGCTTGCTTATAACAGTGTAGACATTACAGCCTGCCTTATCTCTATGTATTCAGGAATACAAAAACAAACTTAGTTCCCAACATCAAAACAATTAGTGGCGTCGTGAACAAGCAGATTCGTCAAAATGAAATAGACCAAAAAAAAAGTTTTTGTTCCCCCCTCCTCGAAATAGAAATCCCTCTTCCGTTGGTATCTTTAGAATGCACCTCCAGGACAGCTTTTTGCGATAAAAACAAAGATAAGCTTTTTTGATTTCTTTCCTCCTTAATTTCGTTAGTGAAAGAGAAAAGCCATAAACTCACCTAGAAGTTCTTCACAGCTGATTCATTGACAAATCTTTTTGCTATACCAATTTAAACCAAGTAAAAAAAGAAAATAGAAAGAAGGATGCTTATCTGCCTGTTGAAGTCCGTTTTTCTTTAAAGAAAATATAAACGTGTCGCTGTAATCAGCAAGAGCTTGATGAAAGTCCGTCCGGCATTGCAGTTTGAACCTTCTCTCATAAATAAATGAAATCCAGTCCTCCCCACAAAAACAGGCTTTGTGGTTGATCTCTACGTTTCTCCCTGACCGGGAGAAAATCTTTACCAGTCAAAAAGAGCGTTGTGACTGATTTTAAAGCTGAAAAAGCTTCTTCTGAGACAAGAGCTCGTCTCAGAGGCAGCACAGGCAAAGCAACCCTTCCCGGAAGTCCTATAATTAAACAGTATTAAACACTGTTGAGTGTAAGAGTGAAACATCCCAGTGCCTTCAGCTTTGGGAAGAAAATGTGCCATCTCTCTGAAGCTTGGGAAACACTGCTTTGGACTGCAAAATCTTAATGCAACTTATGCTCTTAAACAGTTTACAAGGAACACAAAAATCAGTCAACCAATCAACACAACCACAGTCTGAGAGTAATGCTTTGCACTCCCTCCAGCATCTCTGAATGGCTTCTAAAGAGTCACCTGATTCTTTGTTCATGTTATTTGTTTGTTTATTTGTTTGAAAAAGATTTAGCTATGTACAATAAAAATAGTTTTAAAAAAACATGGCAAACATGACACAGTAGCAGATAACACAACTACCAAAATATCTAGGCAGGCTCAAAAAACTGACGTCCTCAACACAAGCAAGGAGAAAGCCATACAAATCTCCCGCAGGAGGGACCTCCACAGGTAGAGAGACTCACCACAGAAAAGGCCCTCTTGAGCATTGTCACCTTACAAATACTTAAAGGGACAGTGAAAAGGGCTTAGTTCTTAGTTCTTGGGCAGGATTATAAAGAGAAAAGCAGTCCTTCAGGTAACCTGGTTCCAAGCCATTTAGGGCTTTATAAGTCAAAACCAACACTTTGCATTGCACTTGGAAATGAGTAGGCAGCCAGGGCAATTGGTATAAAGGAGGGGAAGGAGGGGGTAACACGATCCCTAAATCAGTAAAGAAACCCCTGTTAAATTCTAGCAACTTCTGGAGTGTGCTTTTGCTGGGTGTCTTTCTGCTTAACTTCTTTTGATGAAAGCTGTGGCAAGCAGAAGCTAGATTAATCACATGTGTGGACATTCCCCTCCAGAAAGCCCTGGAGAAATAGATTTCATACAGCCACTGGTCTTTAATTAAATTAAATTAATTAACTTAATTAAAGTTTTGAGTGCAAATTCTACCCAGCCATTCATTATGGCACACTTGCAGATTACAGATAAAAACAACTTTTCAGGGGACTGGCAGATTCAATAACACAGTAAGCAGGCAGTTCTAATGCAATGCTCCTCTTAGCTCCAAGATGGCATATAACTGTTCTTGGAATCAATATCTTTTTGCTGATCTGTTTGACCTTAACCTCTGACTCCCCAATTCTTGGACTGGATGTCAAAGACATACACCAGAAATTGTCATTAAAGTCTAATGGCCTCTGCACATGTTATTTTACTGCTAAGAGCAATTGCTGCATTTATACCTTGGATACTACAAACAAGAAGTGCAATCCAGAAAGAAGGAGGAGGGGGAGTTAATTGTAGTTTTTTGTGCAAGAAAGTCCCATTCATTTCCATGGAACTTAAGCAGATATAAGTTAAAGCCCCACTGAATTCAGTGGAGCTTAGAGCCTCCTCAAACATTACTAAAGCCAGCTCATAAATACAAATATCTTGTCTACTCACAACAGGAGTAGTAATCCTTTCTTTCTACAATGGCCTTCTGGTGACGGCCTGGCCTGAGGGCACTTAAACTTTTCTTGCCAGAAGCAAGTAGGCTATTTTAAGTGTTCCCTATCCAGGCTCCCTAAGCTGATGAGAAGGAATTATTCTGTAGCTTCAGCTGGACATGGGAACACCAACTTTTAGCTAAGATTTCTGTCTTAATTTCCAATAAGAGCAATGTTTTTGTTTGAATGGTATGCTCCAAGCAACTGTGGTCGATGCTTAATGTATCAAGTGTAATGACATCACTAGGACCCACCCCATGATATCACTAGGGCCCGCCCCTGAAATCCCTGGGTTTAAGATGCTTCTGTAAACCAGAACTATCACTAGAAGCTAAAATAATGAAACTGAGGTTATCACACTTTGGACAGATAAAGAGAAGACATGATTCGTTAGAAAAGACAATAATGCTGGGAAAAACAGAAGGGAGTAGAAAAGAGGAAGACCAAACAAAACATGGGTTGCTTCCATAAAGGAAGCCACAGATCTGACCTTACAAGATCTGAACAGAGTGGTTTACAACAGATGCTATTGGAGGTCGCTGATTCATAGGGTCGCCATATGTCATAATCGACTTGAAGGCACATAACAGCAACAACAAGGGATTGAACCTGGGACCTTCTGCATGCAAGGCATCTGCTCTACCACTGAGTTACAGCCTTTCAGTGGCATATATACAGTGGTAATTATACATCAAACAATATCCGTGATTTATTTTCTTTTATACACTGTATATTTGTCAGTGTGCATAGTGTTTTTCTAAATAAGGATGTCATGTACAGAGTTATCCCATTGCATTCTAATAATAAGAGCCAACTGGTGCGTTTCATAGCTGAGTTGAGATTTGAATTCTGGTGCCCCTAGTCCAGCAGTCTATCCACTACACCATAAAGAGGGAAACTGAATATGGTAGGTTGAACTGACTATGTTAGGGAAAAAGCAGAACTCTGAAAAGAGACAACCATGTCCATAAAGTCCTCTGATTATAGGCAGTGCATTATATACCGCTTTAATTCTGCAGGTACCCAGAGGCCTCCTCCTGGGGCTATTTTGATCAATCACTTATATTCTATTATACAGATGAAAAAAATTGTCTCCCCCCTATTTTAGCAGGGAGGTGACATTGACAGAATAGAGAACTAGCAAACAGAACAGACTATGGATGGGACAAGTATCTTTGAACAAAACAACATGTAGGCATCTTCTGCTATATTGACATTCCATTCATATCCATGAGATGTTCATAAATTTGAAGGGAGGGAAGTAAACAAAGAAATCACATAGTATTTACTTTTTCCAAACTGCCATTTGAAAGGCTGGCTCAATCACCACCCCTAAGCTCCACTTCATGACTCCCATGAGTCCTGGCTGGGATCTCAAGTAATTTCACTCTTAATTATCAGCAATAGACCAAGGTATAAATATAGGGTAAGATAGTGTAATTGACCGCATTTCAGAAAGATGAAGAAGGCATGCCTGTTGTTTTGATGTTCATTACCCTTTCCAAAGGCAATTTTCTAAGATTAGAGATTGTTTGCACTGTAGTCTTTCATTCCCCCAAATGCATAAAAAGTGGATAATTAAGAGTTTATCGTTAAAAAAGTGACCCCAAATATTCCGATATCTAGCCCCATCTTCACAAGCAATATCATACCACTTTGAACAGTCATGGCTTCCTCCAAAGAATCCTGGGAACTGTAGTTTGTTAAGCGATGCTGTTAGGAGTTCCTATTCCCCTCCATATAATCACTCCCCGATTCATTTCCTTCCTTTAAGCACACCTTCTCAAATGCAAAGTAATTTAATGGTAATTCCCTTGGGATTTGAGTTCAGGGGTGCTGCTAGGGATCTTTAATAGAGATTTCACAGAACCTCACCAAAGCACAGGTCCAGCATCAGCAACAAACCTGATAGGGCAAGTGCCAGGGCCTATAGCCCAGCCTCCTGTACTTATTTATTTATTTAAGAATGTATAGCCTGGTGCTTCAAGAAAAGTGTCAAGTGAGGCAGCTGCAACCATCTTAATTTCCACCAGAATGCATCTGGTTTCTATTTTGAGGGGATAGGGATAGGGCAGCTATTAGATTCAGTTTGCATTTAGAGGTGAAACTACTGAATTCGTACTTCCTTAAATACAAAAACTGAAACACTCATTCTCCAAAGTCTGTACTTCCCTGAATTTTGCAATGCAATTCTCCAGCCAAGTAATTTGTGCATACAAACACAAAAATGCACTAGGGCAGCCTTTCCAAACCTTTGGGTCCTTAGATGTTGCTGAATACAGCTCACATCAGCCCCAGCCAGCATGGACAATGGTTAGGAATGATAGGAATTGTAGTCCAGCAATGTCTGGGAACCTAAAGGTAGGGAAAGGCTGTACTATGGTAAAGTGATCATAAAATTGCATATATTGAAGAAAGATAACATACAAAAGTGCATTGTATTAGGGAAAATTGCTTTGCAAAATAAATTAGGCAAAAGTACACACAAAAATTTGTATAAGGAGAAATTTGCACTAAAACGCTGATGAACTTTCATGAGGACTGTTTTTTAAACAACAAACAAACTGTAAACTATTGTGGAAATGTAGACAACTTAACCTAAGATTGAAAAAATGAGAAACTCCGAGAAACCAAAATGAACAGATTTGTCAATCCCTAGTCAGGGCCCGGAGACATTCTGGGGAAACTAAGATGGCAATTGCCATTGCATTGTCTGTCATTTCTCTTCAAAGCACTTGGCTGTGTACTGCTGCCCGTCCCTTCTGTTCCTCACTGCAGCACCATCTGCCACTCCGGTAAATTGCAGAGGAAGCAACCAGGATGGTGCTATAGGGCCTGAATGGCACCTTCAGACCTTGTGCAAGCTCTATGAAACAATTCCCAGAATGTTTGGGGAAAGCCATAACAGCTGATATAAATTTGTAGTACTGATATTCTCCTTATAACTCTTTTATCTGATCTCCATTTGTTGCCACATCCTATTTTCTTCCTCTCTTAAACCCAGCTTCTTCTTATTCATTCATTATTCCCTTAGCGTCTTTCATTCTAATCTCTTTATACTTCTCCCTTCTTCTTTCCCCTCCATTGTCTAACATTCTTTTTACTTAATTTTCCATAAACTGATAGGTACCTTTACATATTTGTTACAGAAAAACCCCAACAATAAAAAAGCAAAATAACAGAGAGGAGGGGAAAGAAAAAGAACAATCAATAACTACTCAATAAAGGAAACAATATGCTGTTGCCATTAATTAAAACTTTTTCAGTTTAGATTTTTGCAAGAGATTCAGGACCCAAAGTTTCATCAGTCATCATTGCTGATTGGCAGGCATCAATCATTTCAAATGTTCGGAGCTGTCTGGATATTATTAAAATCATTAATTTTGCTAAAGTTTTAAAAATTGTCTTTCTTATTTGTCCCTGACTCAACCATATTTTATATGTTAACTTTCCAATAACCACTAGAAACCGCACCTGGTTGTTGCCAAGTACCTCTAAATGTTTCCAGCTCTTAACAACAAGCATTCTTACTGCTCCTAGGAGATGCAGAATCAGTTCTTTATCATGGACCTCTTCATGGAGTCTTTCCTTTGCCCCCAAGGCAAGGGATGGCAGCCCTATAATGTCCGTTTAATTATACAGCCACAATAGTGGCTATACACTATAGCCAGCATGGATTTTTTGCATTCTGCAATGTTAAATCAATAATATCTCCCATGCCATTCTGCTGCTTCCCATAAGCTCACTTCAAAACAAAACCTGACAAAACCTATAGTCCTGAACTCAGAAACACTTGTTTAACAACTCTCTAAGTTTTCATGGTGATACACAATACACTCAGAGAGAATTCAGAGTTCAGTCTAAAACAACAAGAAGAAGAAAACAGACCCCCGTTGGACTTTCTTCTGTCAGTGGTCTCATAAACTGTAGAAATTAATTAAAAATCAGCCATGTTCACAGAGTGCCTGTAATCCTATTACAGAACTTGCCCCATACTCTGACCTTCATTGTCTCCAGTTTAAAAGTTTAAAAAACGCATGGTTGATTTTTAATTAATTTAAGAAATTTAACATTGGAGTCAATGATAAACACAGGCATGCTCAGTAAGAACCAACTGCCAGTGTTCTCAGACTCACAGCTGTTGGCCACACCCATGCCAGAAATTTATTTCACTTCAGACAGTCATGGCTTTCCCCAAAGAATCCTGGGAAGTATAGTTTGTAAAGGGTGCTAAGAGTTGATAGGAGATTCCTATTCCCCTCACAAAGCTCCAGTGGCCAGAGTGGTTCAACAATTAACCCCTCTTCTGGGGAATGTAGCTCTTTGAAGAGAATAGGGCCTCTCCTAGCAACTCTCAGCACCCTTCACTAACTACACTTCCCAGGATTCTTGGGGGGAAACCATGACTGTCTAAAGTGAAATAAAGGCCTGGTGTGGATGTGGCCAGGGAAGTAAGTAAGTAAGTAAGTAACTTTATTAACGATCACAAGGATCCATACAACATATATAAAAAAAAAATTATAACATCTCAATTTACAATTCCAAATCTAATCATATTTTGATTTAAAACTATTATATCGTATCTGCTTCTCATAATATTAAAAATTAAAACTCTATAAAGACTCTTTCCTTTTTAATATTGCTATTGCAGCAAATTTTGCTACCTCCCATGTGATTTCTTTCTTATGGTCAGACAGTAAATAATCTATTCGTACAACATCAGAATTTAAAATTCGGTTGTCTAAGAGAGGTGTAATAAGGTGCAATCTGGGTTGATCGTATAGAGGACAGTATAATAAAACATGAACATTCGTTTCAATTTCTCTTCTTTCACAGGGGCATAGGCGATCAATATATGGAGTCTTGTTATATCGACCCTCCAGTACCGCTGATGGGAGGACATCACATTTAATCCAGGTAAATGCTTTTCTATATTTGGGTATATTAAGATGTGATAGAACACATCCTTGTCTGACCCCTTTTTGCATTCTTGTCGGGTTGGTTAGGTATCCCTGAATATTACATCTAACTCTTAATTTAGTATTTTTATATAAGCCTTGCAGCAAGGTTAATAAGCGTCTATCAACTCCAAGATGGTATAATTTCGACCATAATCTTGATCTTGGGATCGAATCAAATGCTGCTTTCAGGTCAATATAAGCCACATAGAAAAAGCCTCCTTTTCTAAGAGTATATTTATCAATAATATGCTGCAAATCTATTATATGGTCTATTGTTGAACGATTTGGACGGAAGCCAGCCTGTTCTAGAATTATTACATCTGCTTGTTCAGCCCAAATACTCAGTTTGTTAAATAGATGGTCAGAATATAACTTACTTATAACATTTAACAAGCTGATTGGTCGATAGTTTGCTGGATCTGTCCTTAAACTCTTCTTAAAAATAGGTACTACTGTCGCCATGCCCTAATCATCAGGTATAGTCATAGTATTATCAATATGTGAAAATAATGTCGCTAAAATTGGAGCCCACCAATTAACATTATTTTTGAAGACTTCAGATGGGATGTTGTCAGGACCAGGGGCTTTGTTAGATTTTAAGTTCTTAATCAGTCCTATAATTTCTTCTTCAGATACAGGTGCCCATGTTTGGAAATCGTTCAGTAATGCATATTCATATATGTCCTCTTTCCCTGTATTATTATATAAAGTTTCAAAGTGTTTTTCCCACTCTGTAGCCAAGATATTACAATTAGAGTGTAGATGAGATCTTGGCCAGTAATGTGTAATCAATTTCCAAAATATATTTGGGTTTCTTAATTTAGAAGCTTCCAGCAATCGTGTCCATATTTCCGATCTTTCTTTTCGTTTATTCATCTTAATTAATTGCTTGCATTTTTTCTTAACTATTGCGTATCTTTGTAGGTCATCCTGTAGGCCTGTCCTAATGTAAGTTTTATATATTTCCCAAAGTTGTTTTTTTAGTTGGATACAGTCCTGATCAAACCAAGTTTTCCTTCTATTGACTTTTCCTTTTGAATTTTCTAGAGTCTGTTTTGACATAATTTCTTTAGTATCTCCATTATTTTTTGGAATTGATTCACTGTCTCATTTACTTCTAATTTAGTTATTATTTTTTGTTTAATCATCAACATATCTGGGGAGTTAAGTATATTTGTAGTTTGGTCAGCTATTCTGGGAATCCATCTAACTCTCTTGGCATTTACCTCTTTATTCTCATCGGGGAAGGAGTCTTTAACTAAATAGATATGTTCTTTATTAACATTTATTGTTAAAACAAGTGGAAAGTGATCACTTTCTATACGTCTAATAACTGTAAAATTTGACACCAAAAGAAAAAGTTTGTTTGAAATAAAACTTAGGTCTGTAAGAGATGTTCCTGAATATGAGACGTAAGTAATTTCTCCCTCTATATCCCCCGGGCAACGGCCATTCATCAGAGTCATATTCATTTTGTGTGTTAATTTCAATAGCAAAAGTCCCGCATAATTTATTCCAGGGTCTTTTGAGGCTCTCGTGGGAAATATCAGTAGCTCATCAGGGATTAGATATTGTTGAGAGTACTTAGAATACAATGCATCATCGGAACTGCCCATTCTGGCATTAAAATCTCCCATTAACAGTATCGGGAATGCTGGATATTTAATTGCCAAATCAGTAAGATATTTTCCTAGGAGGTTAAAACTATTAATAATAAAATCTTTAGCCTGGCCAGGGGGTATATAGACATTAATCAAAATAATTGATATATAGGAAAATTATAATATTATAGCAACTGCTATGTCATTGAGGTAATTTAATTGCTTTAATTTAACAGTTAGCGATGTTGAAATTAATACTGCTATCCCTCCCTTAGGTCTCCCTCCCAAAGAACTAGGAGTGGCTGGGATCTCAAAGGTAGTATATCCATTGATATATAGGTTTTCTTTTAACCAGGTTTCTTGGAATAGGAAAATATCGTGGGATAATAGGAACAGCTTTAGATTTTCATCATTTGCTTTGGTTTGCCATCCTGCAATGTTCCAAGATATTATTTTAAGGTCATCCGATAGAAAGTATCTATTCAGTCAATAGGATGGGCATGTAGTTTTACTATATTTCTGATTTTGAACCCGTGTGGTAGGATTGGTTAACGATATAATGGAGTTTGTCTTTGTATAATCCAAATGTATTGGTTCTAGGTTATGTTCGACGGATTCCGCAACTGTATTCAGATTTAAAAGGGACTCTTTTAGTTCTTCATCTTTGTTACTTGATATATTTCCTGTCATTTCTCTTTCAACAATTGATAGAAGCGTTCTCAATCGGGTGATAATGTTTAGCTACTCAGATATATTGACTCCATTGCATAGACCAATAAGCATCAATTCTTCTGGAAAAATGGTCGGAGATGAACAGTTCTCTATGATAGTAGGTTGGTCAGATGTATCCTGCAGGTAAATTGTAGACTTTTCTGGAGGAGATGTTTTTGTTGTTAGTTTAGGGACTAAATTTCTCTTTATGATTTTTTGATAGGTAGCCGTTTGTTTAGTAGTTTTAAATATATTAAAGTTCAACGGGGGAGCGGTATTTTCAAATAATCTCGATATTTGGATGTTCTGATAATCGAATATTGACCTTTTATTATATATGAGTTTCACAGTATCATGATCTTTAAAAGTGACTATTGCTCTTGCTTTTTTATAATTGAAAAATAAATATTGGATTGATAAAATCCTATCTATGTTTATCAATCCAGTTTCCGTGGCTTCTATAATGTTCCAACAGTGTAATTTACGTTGGTAGGGATTTAGCATGCCTCTCAGTTTTGGATAGTTGATAAACACCAATTTATGATCGTTTAAGGTTAAATTTCACTTATATTCTGCTAGATTTGGTTCATTATTAGGCAATGAATATAAATTGGAGCACGTCTCTTCTTTGGCAGACTCCGATATAATAATCCGATCGCTCTCCTCGTCAGCCACGTCCTCCATCGTCTCTCCTAAGACATCCCCTTCTCGACATTTACTCGAAGCCATCAGCAGGGGGGACCCATCACCAGGTAGGATCTCCGGAGTATGGCACATCCTCTCCCCAGCAGACTCCGCCATAATCAGCCAGCCGTTCCCACTGTCGATCACATCATGCATCATCTCTCTCAAGTCCTCATCTTCCCGAAGCCGGCTCATTGAAGGTAAAGATGAAGGTAAGTTTTGTTCTAAGGGCCGGCTCAGTGAGAGTGGTGGTGAAGGTAGGTTTTGTTTCTTGTTAAATCCGTTCTTACATTTTTTGTTTCCTTTTCCTTTTCCTTTTCTTTTCTTCTTTTTTCTTGTCTAGCTGTTGTTGCGGAGTGTCTAAGATGGCAAATAGTTTCTTAAAGTTAAAAGAAGAATGATACTTTTCTTTATTAGCTTTTGCTTTCTGATTTTTTTTATTATTTATTATCTTCCGGGTCATCTTTATTCCTTTTTTTCCCATTAACGAAGGATCAGTTAGTATTGTTTGTGTAGCTTGTGTTTTCCTGGTGGATTTCATATCATCTTTAATTTCAGAAGTCTTTTTATTCGTTATGATTTCTGTTAATAGTGTGAGTAGAGGTACAGATTCTTCAGTGTATTTGGAGATTTGTGCCAGGGAAGCTGTAGCTGCTGTTGTCCATGTTTCTTCTATTGTATATCTATCTTGGGTAGGTATCATCTCTATGTTCTCCATATATCTCCAGAATGATGTCGTTGATCCATCCATATTGCGTTGTGAAGTCCTATCTTCAGGGATTTCATGATCTGCAATACTAGAGTTTATCAGAGATAGATTCTCGTAGTACTCGGGACCTTGGTCTATATTCCCAGGATGTTGAATCAAATCCTTTGAAGGGGACTGGTCTCTCTCGAAGAATGATTCTAATGTTGGCATGGAGCTACTTGTACTATTATTTATGATCATATTTGTAGGTGTATCTACATTTAGATCATCTTCATCTAAGGATGGAAGAAAGTTTTTTAATTCACCTTCCCCTAATAGTTCAAAAGCTATGCTGTCTTTTGGTAAGATGTTTTCTCTTGTTGAAAGTGAGGGTAATCTTTCTATTGTACCGTGTTCCTTTAAGTTACATCCAATTAGTTCATTCACTGGCAGGTGGGTTGATTCTCCTTGCTCTTTCTGTTTATAATATTGTGTTATTTTTGGTTGTTTTTTCTTTGAAGATTTTTTACTTATATTACTTTTACTTATATTCACTTGTAAATCCATGACTGTAGAGGGGGTAATACCCTGCTCTCTGTAAGATTGCCTTGTTAAGACCATTTTATTTCAATTAATCCCAACTCCTTTTTATAGTGCACACAGTTCGGTCTTTCTTTTTTCTTTCTTTCTAGCACTATCTGTTTATTATCTTATTTAGTTTTTCTTCTCTTCATGAAAATATTTCAAGAGTTTCAAGGCTCCGGGTTGAAGAAAATAACCGTCCTTCTGTGATAAGACTATGATAAGACTAGAGTTTGAAGGGAAGTGCTTTGAATTATAGCTGCATTATTTACTGTCTCTGACGTCGAATGGCCTTCGAATAGATATATACAAAGTTTATAAATTGTAGAAGTCCTGCATTCATCAAGCTAGTAATATCTTTTTAGGGAGTAGATAGAAAGAAAATCTGGCATTTATGAGTCTTAGCAGTAAAGTTAATATGAGATAAAATATATTCATGGAGCTTCGTTGCTATGCGTCTTATCCTGTAGCCATCTTGAATCCTGAATGGCCAAGGACAGTTTTTGTTTAAATGTGAATGGGAGACTATATGTGCCTGCTGTAGAATAAAAGGGTGGGGAAAACCCTAAAAAACAATGATACTGTTCACAATATTTTCCTTTTGGAAAGGCAAGGGGCTTTACCTCTGTCCACCTACCGACCCAATCTCTTCCCCTCCCCCTGCCCTCTCTTCTCTTCTCTCCTCCTCCCCCAGGTCAGTTTCAGCTATCCTTAGCATGATTATAGAGGACAAAATCCCATTGAACCCAAAAAGCATGGAAATGATCAAACCTGCCCTCTCCCCTCCCTCATGCCCCTTTGTTTGCCCTCCTCTTCCCCTTCCAATCCCCTCCCCCTCCTTCCCCTTGCAGTTTAAGATCATACCAATAGCCAACAGATCTATCAAACTTTAAAAAGCAGGGAAATTGAGCAGCTATAGTGAATGCACTAGGGGAACAGGACACCCGACCTCCTCTCTCGGATATTGTACTGCCCCACAAGTTTGTAAAAATGAAAACAATTTGGGTTGGTCTTTCACAGCCCAATCCACTTCCTGTGTAGCTTGGAAGAAATTGATAACATGTGCCTCTTAGCATATAGTGAGTGGTGGCAACACCTGCAATCAGGACTACTTCCCCTAAGATGGAGAATTACATTTTTTGTATTTTGTGGTTCTTCTTCTTACTTTGCTTCTTTTGTGTGTTACTACTGTTTCTGCAAAGAATGTAACCCTGAAAATTATATTCCTCTCATTATTCATCCTAGAAATCTGGGTCAAATTTATTTTTATTAATTTCAAAGTCTTTTATTGCTCAATGTCATGAAGACAGCCTTTTGTGTTTCAAACTGGAGGTTATGTTCTATTTCTATTTTGGGTGCATTAACAGTTGAATCTGAATTGCAGTTTGATGTAAAATTAAACTGATTACAATATGTTGCTACTTAAGCAATGAATCTAGCCATTGAAAAAAACAAACTTAGCCTGCCCAAGATGCATGTTTTCAGCCTGCTATGCTTAAACCACTTCACTTAAGAAAGGGTATAGATATGAGAAAAATATCTCAGACAGGAGGTCAGAGAGGATGTTCCTCTTCTGCTCCCCTAGTGCATTCATTATAGCTGCTCAATTTCCCTGCTTTTAAAAGTTTGATAGAAATATCTGTTGGCTATATATGTTCTTAAACTGCAAGGGTTGTGTGGTTTTTTGCCTATTAGTGAATAATTAGCTTGATTTCAACAAAGATCGTATCCCAGAACTCTGCTACTAATGGTCAGTGATCACCATAAGTGGAAATATGTGCTTTACATCACCAACATTGCAGGGAAAGATTTGAATTTATATATGAAAGTTTAATAGGACTGAGATTCCATCTAAAAACAGTTTTAAGTGTAGTTTCTTGTATTCAGGGCAGAGATAAGAGCATAATGGGGCTTATGCCCAAATTTCACTCCAGCTCGCTGGGTTACGTTTAATTTGTATATCACCGTTCCATGATAGCTACAAAGTAGTCAGCTTGCCAGTGACCAGTGCTATTAAGACTTTATATATCTGTGCCTCTTGGCCTCTAGCATTGGGGCCATAAGAAGTAATCATGTGTTCAAAAGCAGTTAGACTTTGAGTTGTCTGCTTCTTAATAACTGCTTTAGCTCTAAAGGAGCTCACTTGCCAAATTCTCTGTCCCCTACAGGATTTCATCTATTTCCTGCTCCCTTTTTGGGTGACCATTGCTATAAAAATCTCTCCACTGTTTAAGGTTTTTGATGGCCATAAATATAAATGGTATGATCTATTTTTAATGTAAAAGGATGGGTGGTAAAAAAGGGGGTTAGGTGGGATTGCACTGGGGCAAGCTGCTTTATCCCTGTCTTATAACTTTCAGTTGTAACTTCCCTCCTCATTTTTCAACCCTTTTCTATGCCAGTTTCCTCCTCTACCCCACCCCCTTTATTATCCTATTTCTTTTTTGACATTTGTTTTCTTCTTTTTCCTTTTCTTATTACATTTTTCCTGACCACTTCTTTGCACACAGCACCCAAATTCTATAAATACCATATATTCCGGCATATAAGACGACTTTTTAACCCAGGAAAATCTTCTCAAAAGTCGGGGGTCGTCTTATACGCCGGGTGTCGTCTTATAGGGCGGGTGCTGAAACTTCCGAGCCTGACTGGAGAATCTGCGGTCGCCGCATATGGTGGGGTTGTAGCTCCACCTATCGTGCGAAGGCAAGAATGTTTTTTGAAGTCAAGACTAGGGGCGTCAGGCCCCTCCCACTCTCCAGTTCATTCTTGCCTTCGTACGAACAAGATTGGAATTTCTATAGCGTAGCATTTAGCTAAGTTTTTTTCGTGTTTGTTTGTATATTTGTTCTGACTGGATACGGACCTAGTGTTACTTGTGTGTCTCCCAAGTCCTTCCTTCCCTGGTCTTGTGTTTAACTACTCATTTGTTTAACCACTCCTTTGAGTTTATTTCCTTTTGGATGTCTGCTCCCTGTTGTTTGTCTTACCGCCCCTACAGAGACCGCGGCTGCGGTTCTCTACGTTTTTGGCCGTTTTCGAGCCTTTCCCCCTGGGATCTGTCGCATCCATCGGGAGCTCCCGGCTCTGACTCTCTCGCAGCGGTTTTCCTGCGCTGGGCTGCCTCGAGCCACGCTCTGTGGAGCCCTTGGAGAGACCGCGGCTGTGGTTCTCTCCCAGGCGGGAGCTTGCGGCTGCGGCTCCCTGGCTTTCCCCCGCCATCTAATTTTAGCCTGCCTGGGTAATTTTTAGCCTGCTACTGCGGCTCTCTCTCTCTCTCTCCCATTAACGAGTTTTTCTCCGTGACTTTAATCTCACCATGGAGAGCTCTGCACCCGACGGCGGCAGCGGCTTGCCTCCTGCTGACTTTCCCGTCATAGTTTTCTCCCGGCCGTCCCTTGTTTAGGCTTTTTACAGCCGCCATTGCGACTATTGGCCCCGCAGCTCCCACTGCGAGACTGCGCTGGGCAGCCCTTCCCCCAGTTTGCTAACATACAGCCGCCATTTTACAGCAAAACCTGTAAAAATACCGTAGCTTGCAGTTATGATGGGCGTTGCTAACTCGCCAGGGACTTGCCCGGCACTTGCTCTCTCTCTATTGTTTGTTATCTTCCTCCTATCATCATCAGTTCCAGTTTGCTTGTCAGCTTAGAAAACAAACAGCATGGCAGCTCCCATGGGTTTATTGTCTTATCCTTCCTTTCAGCTTTAGAGTGAATTAGGAAAAGTTTAATCCACTTGCACTGTTTTATGTTTACATGTTTGATGACAAACAGCCTTATGTTTATAAGTGACAGTTTTCCTGCTAAGTACCTGCATGTCATAAGCAGGGGTAGTCTTATACAGCGAGTATATCCCAAACTCTATATTTTAACTGGAAAAGTTGGGGGTCGTCTTATACGCCCAGTCATCTTATACGCCGGAATATACAGTAGTGTTAGCGTACCATGAATAATTATGTTCTAATTTAATGGAAGTGACATGAAGCACTGAGGTGGTACACTGGCATCTGGTTATTTGGAAGGCTTACATGGCATGCTGCATTAGATGATGTTTATGTACAAAGTCTTCTCAAAATCCACCACAGCAGCACTTCTGGTGTGCTAGAGAAACCAGACATACCAGAACATTTGTTTTAACAAGCTTACCACTTCCAAGATTGATTTCATATGTGACTTACATACAGCCTGAACTTCTATCAGCCTCTCACCATCTGAAATCTTGAAATAAATACAACAAATAGATGTCCAGGTCTCAGAGTACACACTATAAAAATGGGGGACCATATTGATAATTATATAAATTTATATTCTGGGTTTATAGTTCTGGTTGATTTATTTAAAATCTTCAGGAATGAAAAATGTTTTTTAAAAGAATCTTTCTGCCAAGACAATAAATTGTTTTTCTCTCCATTTTATGACTGTATGTCCCTTTTTAAAACAGGGATAAATACATTAAAGGTTGAATCAAAGTTCTACCCACTGTGATTTTTTTTAAAGTACATCTTATAAGGGAGCCTGATACTCTTTTAACTGAACACTGTGATTTAGAAACGTTCTATCTTCAGGAAATTATTTCAACATTTATGTATCTGTTGAGGAACTCCTGTATGTTGCAGGGGATTCTGGGGGCTGCTCTTAGATGCACATTAGGGCTTCTCCATGGTTCTGCCAAATGGAGAGTGTGCCCTGGGGTGGAGGGAGTTGTTCCCTTGTGGCTTCATATTTCAGGGGAAGGCCAATAGGAAATTATCACTCAAGGAAGCTTGTTTACCATTACTGATCATCTCACTGATACACTTTTGATGTTTCCAGAATTCCCTAGAACACAACTGGAAAACTACTGCTCTATCAAATCAATGGGTGTCTACTATTGTAAAATATATGACAACAGAATAAATATGAAGGTGGACGGATGAATTACAGTTGTATTCCATCTTTTAAAAGACACTAAATATATTCCTCTGAAATTCAAACTGTCATATATTATATATTATTTTTAATCTGTGTAACCTATCTAATCTTAAAGTCCAAGAGCACATTATAGTAAATTCAGTACAAATTCAAACTAAAAGACTAAAAACATAACAGATACTAAAAAACCTCCCAACCTACCACTTTAATCCTAAATTAAGAAAGCCGGTTGATTCTAATTAAAATTTTAATGGATATTGTTGTGGTTTATATAAAATCAGGGCGAGGCAGCCCTTACTCCACAAAAAAATCTAATTATGAAGTACATCATGATGTCACCATATAAAAGGGTTGATAAAAATCAATGATTTTTTTCAAAAGGAAAAAACTTCAAATTTCTTTTATTTACATCACTTTTGTTTTCTTAAAACAAATTAGTAAAAAAAGGACCTAGGTCAAAAATATCATCATGAATACTAATTATATAACTTCTAATTATATTCTATGAATATTTTAACATCAGTTTATGGAGATAGGAGATAACCTGATCAGTCCTGTAGGTGGTGTACATGAAATGCATGTTTGTTCACTCTCTGTCTCAAGGCCTTGCCTCTCTCTAAATGCAAAGATAGAGAAGTTCAGTGAATAGAAGACTTGGGGAGATGGAGTAGATCTGAACAAGGACACCACCACTGAAGTGGTAATCCAGCTGTTAACTGCAATAGCCTCTTTTGCAGATGAGATTTTTTTTTTTCCTTTGGACTAATTTATTCTAAATTGAGAAATAAGTTGGGAGCTGGAAAAGCAGGAAAACTTGTATTCCTTTTCCAGACAATAAACAAGGAAGACAAAAGTGAAGAAGAAGACTGAGTTAATTATACCACCCAATATTTTAAGCTTTTCATATTGACTTGGTTGAAATTGTCTACATTTTATTTTTTTTAAGTATATTTATCTAAAAACTGGAATACTTAACCCTTCAAAAATCCATGTGCATGTTTTGTTAATATTGTTGTTTGTTGAAGAAGGAAACTAACCAGAAGAATAACCAGTCTTTTTAGTACAATTTAAACCCTGTGGTGGTGATGCTGGCACATCATGACAAAAATATCATGATTAATTGAACAGTTGGAGTTGATTCACCTCCAGAATAAATTCATGAGTTCATTCTGCTTTAGAACTAAAATGACCAAATTATCATCCCATTTTTGATAATTAACCTGAAAACAATTCAGAATAATTGCTTAGTGTATACCTACTTCCTAGTGAAACCTATACCCCTGAATATGTATTTACATTAAACAATAATGTACTTCTACTAAAAAATGATGAATAGAACCTTCCTTACTAGTAGGGTTGCCAGGTCAGAAGCATCCCAAACACTGAGATTTCAGGGGTGGGCCTTAGTGATGTCATAGGGGGAATACATTCAGCATAAACCACAGTTGCTTGGAGCATACCACTCAAACAAAAAAATTATCTGATTGGAAATTAAGATAGAAATCTTAATTAATTAGTTAAATGAGGGTGTTCCCAGGTCCAGCTGAAGTGAAGGAATCATTCCTTCTCACCTGCTTAGAGATCCTGGGTAAGGAACATTTAATCTAGCCTACTTGCTTCTGGTAAGAAGGGTTTAAGTACCCTCACCAGAAGGCAATTGCAGGAAGAAAGCCTAGTACTGTGGAGATGTTAGATGGGAGCACTCAGGAGTAAAGACAGATGTCCCTGAAGGCGATAATTCTAAACACATTTGAAAGGGACTAAACCCCATAGAACTCCACAGGATTTACTTCTGAGTAGATATTAGTAGGATTGTGCTGTTTGTAAGGCTTGACTAGGGATCCTCTACAATGATATCCATATCAAAGCAGGTTTGGCAACCCCCTGCCTGGAAAGCCCTGCCTGTTTTTTAATGTGGCTGCTCAAAACCTCTTTGCAGACTTGACCCTACACTGTAGAGAGAGGTTTGAGAAATGAGTAAGAGTTAAGAAGATTCTATACTCTTTCCTGCCTACTCTGTGGGCTGCTATAAACTCACTTTGACAGCCAATCCAATTCCAGTGAATAATAATTGACAGAGAGAAAACACACATGGTTTGGTCTACCTTCATAGGCAGTAGATTGGGAACAACAGCAATTGAAGCCACACTTCCCAGTATGTGAATCCTCTTTTACTACTATTGGGCATGAAACAAACCATCATGGAAATAACAAGATGCAACATCAGTGGGTTTAAGGGGGTTGAGCTGAGCACATGGAACCACTGTTGATGCTTCTATGGATATAAGGGAGTAAGGTGATGATTTCCTAAATGCAATATCATACCAACCATAACAAGATTCCTATTAGTAGAACAGAAAAATTCAGCATCCAGCAACCAGTCACAGTTCATAACCAAAACTAAAAAAAATCCTGGCAGCCAGTCAGCCAAGGTCACAGAAATACCCATGACCACAACCTGACCTGGGGGCTGCAGTTAGTGCAGAATGCTGTGGCATGATTGCTGACATGAGTGAGACCATATCAGCACATACTTCTACTCTGAAATCTGCACCAGTTGCTGATTTGCTACCAGGTCAAGTTCAAGTTGTGCTTTCTATGTTATGGTTGCCACACAGTACTTGTTCTGCTCTTGTAAGAAATCAGTCCTTTAGTGTGGCAGTACCTATGCTTTGGAATTCCCTGCCTATTTACATTAGCCAGGTGCTTCATTGTACTCATTTTGGCACCTGCTAAAAACATTTTTGTTTAGGTAAGTCCACCCACACATGCAGAAGCTATTGTTTTTTATCTGTTTTTAACTTATTGTTGGTTTTATTATTTTGAATGTTTTTAAATACCTGTCTTTACCTGTTTTGCCAGTAATTTTATTGTTTTAATTCCTTCTATAAACTACTTTGAAGGTTTTTTACAAATAAATTTCAGAGTCACTGTGGCCCTTGGGTCTCTTTCCTGTTTTAGACACAAAGGAATCTGACTTATACCGACTCAGGCCATTAGGTGCCATCTATCTCAGTACTGATGACATGGACCAGCACTGGCTCTTCACTATTCCAGGCAATAGTCTTTTCCAGACACTGGATTTTGGACCTTTGCATGCAAAGCATGTGCCCTACCACTGAGCTAAAGCCCTTCCCCTGTTTAAAAATAATCTTTTAAAATTGATCTTTTCAATTCACTAATGAATGCACAACATGCCTAGGGCAGATCCACACCATGCATTTAAAGCACATTCAACATACATTTGAAGCACATGAATCCCACCACAGAATCATGGGAACTGTAGTTTGTTAAGAGTGGTGGGAACTATAACTGGGAGGGGGAAACTACACTTCCCAGGATTCTTTGGGGGAAGTCATGTGCTTTAAATGTGAGTTCAATGTGCTTTAAATGTATTATGCGGAGCTGCATTACTTCATAAACTTTGCCTGCATATAAATCATTTTAATAAAATTTTAAAATGGAAATAAGCTATAAAGTTTAACTGGGTGACCATGGGCTATGCACCATCTCTCAGCCTAATCTGACCCTCAGGGTGAAAACAACAGAGGGGGACCATGACCACCCCAAGGAAGAAGGGCACATTTAAAATGTAGAGGAAACAATAATTTGTAAATAATTTACAACCATAGTGTGAAATCAGATAAATATCAAGACATAGTATGAATGTCAAAGATGTTTATTATTTACACAACCTTGAAAGATATTTATAGTGCAATCCTATGCATGTTTACTCAGAAGCAAGTCCCAATGTATTCAATGGGGCTTACTCAGACAGGGAAACATGCACAGGACTGCCATTCAGTGATAAGGAACTTCACTTACCCAATCCAAAATTCAGAATCATGCCACGTTAAACTGTTTTGCAACTGTTTTATGGTTATTGGATTTTAAATGGCTTTATTTCTTGTTTTGAGCTGTCTTGGTTTTCAACCCTACCTCACAGGCTTGTTGGAAATATTCCATATATACACACTGGAGACGTAAAAATATGTAGATCCCATATAATAGTTTATTGTCAAAACCAGTTGGCCATTGCAGAACATTTTTTTTAAAAAAGTATTAGTTTCCTGCCAAATAAAAGAAGTGGCACCTAAGTAAGCCCTGCCTAACTGCTTTTTTTTTTAAGAGGATCAGAGGGGGATAGAAAGATTTACAACACAATCCTTTTCTATGTTCACTCAAAAGTCCCATTGATTTTCAGAACAATCTTAACCATGTTTACGCAAAAGTAAGTCCTACTGAATTCAATGTGGTTAACTCCCAGGTAGGTGGAATTAGCATTGCAGCTTTACTCCCAGAAAAGCTTCATATTGGGAAGGTTTCAAAACAGGTTATGAACAACAGAAATAAACTGCCCTCTTCAACAGTCCAGTAAAATTTAAACTTGTTTGACTCCTTAATTAGGAAAGTAAAACACTACAGCATGTTTTGTTATGTGCCTTAAAATCGATTACGACTTTTGGCGACCCTATGAATCACTTTTTAAAACTTCCATTCAAAAATTATTTGAAAGATAAAATGTATAATATGCCATTTTTGCAAGTAATTAAAAAAACCCTGTACGTACACTTTTATTATAATTATAACTAACATTGTTTACTGTGTATGCCCACCAAGATCTTGCTGTGATCTTCTGTTGTAGTGCAATCCTATGCATGTTCCAATCCGGTACAGAGAAAGTACTCTTTATGTGGCTGAAAGCTATATATTTACTGAATTCCTGATGTGAAACAAGCAGGAAAAGGAGACTGTTCTTAGAACTTGAAATGGGGTTTAGGTATTGCTTGGGGGCATCACTAAATCCTGTCAATCACAACCCTGACTTCACTTATTAGCTAAAAACTTGAAAGGGCAGGGATTAGAGCAGCTGGTACTAACAGAAGTTGCAGGGGAGTGCTTTTTTCCATTTCCTGATTAGAAGAAATGAAACAAGCGGTGAGCGTGTGGATTTCAGGTTGAAGCCCAACACAAATTAGGAAAATGCACATCCCCTAGATATCTGGAAGTTCTGTTTATTTATCCTCCTGCTGATGATGACCTCGGCTGATTAAACAAAAATATTCCATTTATTCTAACAAATGCTAGCTAAACAATGTGATTGGGAAATGTTTCTAAACTTTCACACAGTTCCACACTATGAGATTAGCCATGACAAATCTCTTTAGAATTGAACTGAACTTCTTGTATAATATTTTGATCATAATGTTAAGAAATCAGATCCAAAATGCACTAAGCAGAACTGTCATCTTTCCGGCGCCAGGTAAAAACCCACCTCTTCACCCAGGCATTTTAATGTATTTTATGCTTTTAATCTTATTTATTTTATTTCAAGTTTTCTTTTACTTTGTTTATATAATGTTTTATATTGTTTGCGCAATACACACTTGCTGTATTTTAAATATTGTGGTTTTATCATGTTGTACACCGCCCTGGGAGCTGCTAGCTATAGGGCGGTTTAGAAATGCAACTAAATAATAAAATAAAATAAAAATTTGAATCTAGAGTGCCTTTATATATTGCATTAAAAGACAATGTTATGTGGCATGCCAGCAAGGCTGCTGTTTTCTTTTTATATCATTTGAAGCCTGGAAACATATTGAAACCACTGTATTTAGTCATTCCTTTTTAGGCTTAGACAAAGCCTTCATTCTACGTGAAAACCAAGGTGGATTATGAAGTTAAAATTTATACAATATTAAGTACTGAAAACAGGAATCCACAAATCCATTCACAAATGGCAAGCGTCTCTGGCCCTCAACCCTTCTCCACCCAACATTTTCCATGAATTGCAGATAATTTATATTAGAGTTAACATAGAATTCATGAGGTCTTTTATACTGCACTGAGCTTTGGATAAGGTCAGGGCAAGTGTCAAGGGTCAAAATAGTTGGGAAAACAGGAATGTTTACATGCATGTAACAGTCAGCAACTACAACCCTAACATAATAGGGAAAACTGGTCAACTGAAAAAAAAGTTTAAAAATTAGACTTAAAAGGTTGTAAGATTTCCCGAATCTAATTTCTAGCAATAATTCAGAACCCTGGATGACTGATCACTACATTATTTTGGATGTTGTCATGAACATATCAGCTAGGCATAGGATCCACTTGGTGGTGCCAGTTCAGATCACATTCCACTGAACTAGCAGGTGCTTACAGTCCATTTACATTATTTTTTCGCTATCCTTTGCTTTTACTGATTTGGGAGTTTTTTCCTTCCCCAAAAATAATATTGTTTCTAACATTGTTTGCCTTTCAGAAAGGAAAGGAAAGTGGCTTCTCTCTGCCCTGTGCCCCCTATCCAATTCTCCCCTTTAGCCTCCTTCTCCTGCTCCCAAATTGTATTGGGTGCCCCCCCCCCCCAGCCCAGCCAAGGGAGAAAGCCAGTGATTGCCTGGTTAGTTACTGTGAGAGAAAGGGAGAGATAATCTGGTCAGTTTCATGTTAGCAAAGCAAAGACACATGTTGATCAGTTGAACATCATCAAAGCAAAGACAGATGTTGATCAGTTGAACATCATCAAAGCAAAGACCCATGCTGGTCAGTTTCACATTAGCACAGCAACATAGCACTGGGAATACAACAATAATATTGTGTCGGGGAAAGCTGTTGAAGTTCACAGCATTCAGAATCAGTCTGCAAAGATAGTGAATGTGCGAACTATAGGGAGATCCGGTGCCAAGCTCAATTTTAGCTAAATTCTTGTGCATCCCTAATGTCAGCCCAACTAATACTTGAATTTTTTTAATGCCATTTTAAAAATACTGTTTTAAATAAAGTTAGACCAGAAGTCCTATTTTCCCAGCAGCCAGAAACTAGTTTTTAAGAGCTGGTGATATTAGCAGAGTTACATGAAGGGTGGATTTAGGACCTGATTTATAACAGATTGTGTTCTGCACTCAGCCTTGGGCTGATCAAATTAGCTATACAACTTCATTTATTTATTTTATTTATTTATTATTTGATTTATATCCCACCCTTCCTCCCAGCAGACCATTAAATAGCGAATGGAGCAGTTCCAAATAAGACCCAAGACTAACAGTAGAATTGATACATGTTGACTCAGCACTGTGTTCATTGGGGCTTATTTGCACGTAAGTGTGCAGCTTAAGTACCCTTTGTAAAACAGTGTTACCAGAGACCTTTCCCACACCATACGAGAAACCAAAACTCCAGTCATACAAAAGTCGGCTTTTCAAACTTCTCTTGAGAAGGGCATATAAAACTGCCAACTACCCAAAAAGGAATAGAGGTTTTTCAAAATTGTTTAAGGGGATGATGAGGGCAAAAGACAAGGAGAAAAACAATCTGGGACATTATAGTCACTTTAGTTTATATATTAATCTAAACATCTTTTTTTTACTTGCTTTTAGAAGAATGACCTTTTCCCTAAAATACAGCAAGTTGTCTTGAGCTATTCCATCTGTCTTTGTTCCACTGAAATGTGTCTGAGTTCACTACAATACGTCAGGAACTTCTGTAAAACACAGTCATTTGAATCTGATGAAACTAAGTACTGATTTTCTCAGCTGATACATGTGGCTTGGGCTGATTTGTGTCTTAGATCCAAACCCACAGTCCCTTTCTCAAAGCAGAGTAGACAGTTCAGATTAATTCTCCACCATCACCCTTAGCATGCTCCCTACTGCCCCTGCTTTCACTTTTTAAATCATGTGAGCTGTACATTTACAGCGATGGGAGTTTAAAAGTAGTGTCAGGCAATCATAATCTAGCAGGATGAGAGGTGTATGGCAAAAGTTTGGTCTTCTGTCTTCTATTGTGCCTTGAGAAAAAGGCAAATCCCTTCCTAAACACACAAAGTTCCTAATTAAACCATGTCTAGCAAGGAGACAGAGAAATCCTGTTGACAATTCTACCAGCAATAAATTAACTTCCCCTGCTCCTAGGAGGTATCTGTCATCACCCCCCAGCCCCCAGGAGGTGCCAGAGCTCTGTCTGAAAAATGTGACATAAATTGTGATTGCCAGGGAAAAGCCGGCTCACAATCAAGCCATACCTTGGTTTCCCCTAAACCCTTATATAAGAGGACTGTTGCAAAATGGCCCTTTCTCCCTCTTGAAATCACCCTCCCCAACCTTCAACTGATGCCTGAAGCTGACAGAACTGGGGGTAACCATTGAGAGTAAGTTTGCAATGTTAGTTTGGGTTAGTATAAGGTTAGTTCGTTCAATATTCTGCTATAGTGTTTTATTTCAATTTTGAACTGCATACCTGTTATTTTCCCCACCCCACCTTTGTTTTAAAACCAATACTCCATTGGAATAAGCTGTGTAATCAGATTTCTGCACAATACTGGTTTCTGAACACACTCAAAGGCTGGTTAACCTCCCATGTGGCTGAGGGTGCTTGGAGCTACGCTACTGATTCTTCACATGTATGGGAGCATGGAGGAGAGTTGGGCTGAAGTTGTCAAGCCAAAGACTTAGAATTCAGCTGAATGTCCCCCACCTCTTAACTCTCACTGCTGTAAAGCAGTGGGAATCCCATGCCCTTGCCCTAGGTAACCCTTAAGCAGGTGGTGACAACATAGAGAAAGGACTAGAACAGATTCCCGAGGGCTACTAGACTATTCTACAGGGTTGGTGATTAAATAGGGGGCCATCCTATTGATAGAAGGGAGACAACAGATTGTAAATATACACCAGAACAATGGGTGAAGGACAGCAAATCAGACCTGAACTTTAATCATGTTCCTTATGCACAGCCTTAGTATCCTGAATCAGTCATATTTTCGGTAACAGCAGCCATGTTTTTACTCATAATGCACTTGCACAGAGGGTCTGATGTTGTTTCCAGCAAGAGCACAAGCCACTCACAGCCTTTTAAGCTCAGCATCTGAGACCAGGTTTTTGCAATCAGCCTTCCCTCTTGCGAGAGCTTGTGGTTCTTAAATGGGCCGGCTGCCTTCTTGTTCCAACACCCCTTGACTTCTCCTCTCTGCTGGGGTCAGAGTAGCTTCCTGGTCACTCCCTGAATCTGAAAGGAAGGTTCCAGCAGGGTTCTATTCTTTGTCTGATGATGAAGAGTCTTGAGCTGCCCCTCTGCTCCTCCCTTCCCCTGGGTCTGAGGTCTCCCATTCCCCTTCATCCTCTGATGAGTCCTCCAAAGGAGGCATGACAGTTTCTTCTTCTAAATGAGCTACTAACAAACTTCTTAAAGTTATTCAGTGGCATCAAAACAATCTTCTTGCTTCAAAAAAACCTCTCAAAAATGCAGACCTTTTAGCAAATAGAAAAGCAAAACAAAATTATCAGTAAGGAGTCAAGTACAGCATTCACATTAGAGAACTTGCAGGCCATTCCAATAACTAATTTGATATGTCGAAATACTTTTTATTATAAACAATAACATTTAGTTAGGGGGGGAAAGTCAGCTCACTTGTCAGCAAAATCGCACTAAAAGTTGCCAAGTGTTCTGGATGTTCTTTTTATGGTGCTATTTTCATTTATGTAGTAAAAATAGCAGGCTTACTGGTACATCTCAGCATTTCAATGGCCATGAGTGTGAGTAGTTATGAACTAAAGTAATCGATGGAAGACCATATGTGATGTGGCAGCTCTGACCATATACAACCCCCCTGCCCCTTAGTACTAAAATTCAGTCCCCTTGGGATTTCAATACATTTTCAATGCAGAGTAAAGAGTGCATGAATCAAAATGAAAGAATAGGACAAAGTTTATTGAGAACTGAAATAGGACAAAGTTTATTGAGAACTGAAATCAGTATTGCAAGCTACCAGTATTCCAAGGAAATTGCACCTTAACACACTTACAAAATATTTTAAACATTTATACTTATTTTATATTGCATTGTCAGATTTTGTTAATTTTCAGCACAGTCTAGTCACATGCAGAGGGGATCCTCACAGACATACTATTGTGAGCTTTCTCTCCTCGCTCCCACTTACCCTCACTGCCGCTGTGTCAGGTGTACTGCTGCAACACACTCAAGCATCATTGATACAGCAAGACCGTAGTGCTAAACTTGCCAATGCTTCCTTAATCAATAACAAGAGGTTTTCAAAAAGCATGTTGTCAAAGATCACTACCTCACCCCTCTGTTCTCAAGTCTATAAAGCATCCTGATTAAGTAGAGGACTCCCTAAATATTAAAAAGGAAGAATGGTGAATTTCAGTTTAATAATAGTAATAACATTACTGAAAATAAACACATAAATGTATAAACTAATGAAGGAACTTTATGGGGAAATGGACAAAAATTTGATGATAGTGGTTTAAACAATGACTTTCTGGAGGTTAAATATGCTTCCACTATACTATTTGGTAAAAAGTGCAACAATAACCAAAAGAAATGCCTGGATTTGAACATGGGAAAAGTTCAAAGCCAGCCTCTTCCAGCCTGAGAAATACCATCTCTAATTCTCCCCTCCCCAATAGCCTAGAATGGCCTAGAGAGCCTAAGCTTTCTATGAGTACATCCTAGGTCCAATCACTGATAACTAATTACAGGACATCATGGAACAGGGCTAGGGTTGATCTTTGCCTGGGATCTGATCATCCTGGATAGAGGAGCAGAAAACCAGCCATGACTCAGTATAAAGCAGATCCCAATAGGAATAAAGTTCTGGGAGGTAATGGTTTCAACCTTCCCAACCACTCCATGACCTAAATTGTGATACTAAATAAACTGGTAGTATTCCAGTGGCAAGTCTCCACATAACAGACAACATAACAATACACATAATATAGACAAACCTTCTTAAATTTACACAGATTAGGAGTTCAGTTAAAAGATGGATGGAAATAAATCCCCACCCATCCAAGGAGCTGCAAGCTGAATAAGGTTTTAAACAACTCCACTTTCCTGGTAATCAAAATGGACAGTGGAAAAAATCATCATTCAGTAAATAACAAAAGTTTTGGAACAACCCTGTTAACAAGATGTGAACACATGTCTCAGCCCAGTTATGTAAGCAGAATTGATTGGTAAAATGGATAAAGTGCAAGGCATAGTTGCCGAGATAAAACCCTGTGTGCATATAACTGAACTGATTAGGTCAGAGATAAAGCTATTTACTCCAATTAATGAAATGCCCAAATGTTGACAGGAAATGTATATGGCAGCCTTCCCCAACCTAGCACCATCCAAGTCCTGTCAGACATAGCCATCATGGCCAATGATCAGGGCTGATGGGAGTTGTAGTCTAAAACATTTCAAGCGCACCAGGCTGGGGAAGACTGGGTCATGATGTAGCCACTCTGGTTCTTGCTGAACTCTGTGTGCACACATTCATTACTGATCTTTTGCTTTTGGCTTGTTAAACATCCAAAGTACATTTGTTGCTAAACATGCAAATAGATCTGGGTTGAGAGTAGGGATTGGTTTAATGGCCACCAATGCTACAAATGTACTGATGGCTTTCCTAGAACAGAGTAATTCCCCTCTGGGTCTCTCCGAGATGAAAGCTTGCGGTTTTCTCAAGCATACTACTTTTCCCACTTGTCAGGGTTTCAAAGGCTACTGTTTGAGAGGCTGGGAGAGGAAGCTGGTTTCACCAACATGACTTTGTTTTCAAGGTTGTTGTTGGTTTTCAGGGCCTGGGGTTAAATCATTCTAGAACACAAATAATGATGAGAATATGTCTGCGATTGATGTTGTGGCATATTCAATGAAATGGCATGAAAAAGTTGTATATTACACGGAACTAAATTATGCACCCAAGCCAAGCCAATATATCTAGTGATATACAGTATTTTCCCCTGAATGAGTCTGTTTAATATGGCTGTGTCTCTACAACTTGTAGTCATCCAAGCTGAATCCAGCCCACCAGCCAACCATTACAGATTGCCAGTTGCTCACACACACGCTGCTGATTTTGCACTTACAGGCAAGCAGCAAGAACAGAAACCTGATTAAAGCAAGGTCTCAGTAGACAGCAGTAAGATAGGATGCATTTGGCTCCAGGCTTATTCTTAGTGTTACTGTTAATGTCACTGTTAATGTCATGTTGCAGGAAAGGCTTCCTGAAGAACAGAGATTCCCAAACTGGTCTCGACTTCCATTGAGGTGGTCCGCAGTGTGTCTGTGGATTTGTGGTTGAAGACGGGAGATGGCACATCTATTGCATTCAATATTCATATTGATTTTAATTGTATTTTAATTGCCTCTTTTATTTCTTATATTTCATTTATATTTTATATTGTATTACAATTTAAATTATATGGAATACAATAAAATTCTATATATAAGAAATAAAAGAAGTAATAACGATATGGTTAAACATCATACAGCATCTAGCACAGTACATTACAACTGCTACAACAGGCAGAAAAATCATTTAGTGGTCTGCCAAGATGCTCAGCAATTTTGAAGTAGGCCATGGCGGGGGGGGGGGGAGTTTGGGAACTACAACTGTACAAGAAAGTCTCTTTTTAAATTGTCAGTATTAGATATGGTGTAATAGATGAAGCAGTTGGTGCGGACTTGCATTAAAATCCCCACTCAGCCACAAAACTCAACTGGGTAACCTTGGGCAAATCACTAATCTTTCAACTGAAGCTACCTCAAAGGATTTTTGTTGTATGGATATAATGGGGAGATAACCCAGCGAATGCTGTTCTAAGTTCCTTGGAGGCATGCAAATGTGAGAAATGAATAAGCACTTTGTTTCAGCACACAAGAGAAAGTAAAGCCACATGAAAAAGTCAGCATCTTTAACATTCATCAAGTTGCTAGTTGAATGAACTTTGCCTACATCATGTTGACGTGTGACTATCCTACAAACTCTATACATCAGTGACATCAGAAGGATTTAATTCCTAAGACACGGTGATTAAAAATGTGGTTGCTTTTTATAATGATTTCCTCTCTCTCAGCATTAAAGTGAAAGTTTCACAGTAAATCTCACTTAAAGACTATAAATAAACATCAAAGCATTGTCTAATGAATGCCTGGGAGGTTTTCACCTGTGACATAATGTTGAGCAATTAGCAATTTTGAGTCAGTTAAATCTTTGCTACTGTGCATTCATATTTAAAATAACCTGAAAACATCTCTGCACTGAAACAACAAACAAGTGGTACCAACAGCAGTGTTGACAACTGTCAGCAAAGCAGACATACTATACCTTTGAAATCCCTCAGGAGAAGATGCTTGCAAAGTCTTTCCTTAATTGCAAAGTTTTCCCATTGGAACTTGTGAAACAATTGAATCAATTATACCCTTTTCCATAAAAGCATTGAACAAATCAAGAGTATATATACTTACTTAAAGCCAATACTTTCATTCAAGAGCTACAGTATTTTGGTACAGAGGTTTCTGGAGACATTTAAGTACCAGAGACAAAATACAGCATGTCCTCGTTTAGAGGGAGCATCTGTTCCAATCTTCAGAGAAGAGTTGGCCTATCACTTAAATGTGCCATCTTTACCACAGGAGCTGCATTTTGCAAGCCAAGGTGCAAAGCCTTGGCACTGAAACAGTACTTGCAGAGAAAAACAGAGAAAGCAGATCACTTGTAAAGATCTTGCTTTTCTCTTTAGCATTTTCCCACTGAACTTCGTACAGTGCAGAAACAGCAAAAAAGACAACAGGTGGATCTCTTACAAATGTGCCATCTCAAGGCTACATTCTTTGCCTAAATTAGATATCTTTTCACAGAGGTCCTCAAATTCATGGTCATCATGACCCTAACTCTCTCCTGACTTGTGGATTATTTTCTCCAACATCCTAATGAGTTTTGGAACAGGGCCAGCTCCAGGTTTGAGAAGACCTCTCAGAAAGGGTCTCATCTGTGGGTAGGCCCCACCACTTGGCTTACCTGGCAGTGGTAGAAACAGCTGGCATCAGCAGCACTGGTGAAACTGCCATTTAAATTTACTACACTGCTCCAGAGCATCACTATATAGAGCGCTTTGTGGGAAATTAAAATGGCAACGCCTAGGTTCAACTGCTCTGTGTCCACTGCTGCACTCCCCCAAAAGCTTTGTTAGTTTAGCTTAGAATACTCATCCATTCTCTCCCCCCATTGTTACTTAGCAGGAATAGACCATTTCTTCCACAGTTTAGCATAACAAAGTCTTGCTGCTAGAATTATATATATATCACCTTCCTTCTCCTGTACTTGTTTTGGCAAGTTTTTGGTAGAAGTCAATAAGAATAACAGTCAAATCCGATTCCACCTTTGTGATCTTGTAAATTACTGCACACTTTTTCCCAGTTGTCTACTTATTGTTTCTTTGCTATCTGATATCTGATATCAGATATCTGCTGGGAGACAAACTCTGCGAAGCACAAAGCCTCCAACAAATTCCTGATGGGCCTTGCTGATAATTTCCTCTTTCAAAAAGTAGAAGAAGGAACAAGGGGATCGGCAATCCTGGACCTGATCTTAACTAACACGGACGAATTGGTCACGGGAATTAAAGCGGTCGGTACCTTGGGGGAAAGTGACCACGTAATGCTGGAATTTGTGATTCTGGAGAAAGCCAAAGAAGAATATAGTCAAACATGGACCTTGGTTTCAGGAAAGCCGATTTTAGCAAATGATGGGTAGGATCCCGTGGCTAGATAGACTAAAGAAAAAAGGAGCCCAAGACGCGTGGGAGTTCATGAAGAACGTATTACAAAAAGCACAATCGCAAACAATTCCAAAGAGGAAGAAAAATGGAAGACATCGGAAAAAGCCAATGTGGCTACACAGAAGACTGGTGGAGGAGGTAAAAGTAAAAAAGAGCATGTATAAAGAATGGAAGGAAGGACGCATCACCAAGGAAGAGTACCGACGAGCGGCTCAGGCTTGCAGGAATAGCGTAAGGAAAACTAAAACCCAGAATGAGCTGAGGCTGGCGAGGGAAGCGAAGAACAACAAAAAGGGTTTTTTCAGATATGTTCGAAGCAAGAGAAAGACCAAGGAAACAGTGGGACTGCTGCTCAATGAGGATGGCAAAATGTTGACAGATAACGAGGAAAAGGCAGAACTGCTCAACACCTATTTTGCCTCCGTTTTCTCCCAAAAAGGGAACAGTGTGCAACCTTGCATCGGTAGCAATCTCAGTAAGGGGTCGGGACTGCAGTTCGAGATTGATAAGGAGATAGTCAGGAAATACCTAGTTAACCTAAATGAGTTCAAATCTCCAGGGCCTGATGAACTGCATCCCAGAGTATTGAAGGAACTAGCGGATGTACTCTCGGAACCTCTTGCCAACATCTTTGAGAAATCCTGGAGAACGGGAGAGGTGCCGGAGGATTGAAGACGGGCAAACATCGTCCTGCTCTTTAAAAAGGGTAAAAAAGAAGATCTGGGGAATTACAGGCCGGTCAGTCTGACTTCAATACCGGGAAAGATATTAGAACGGATAATAAAAGAGTCCATTGGCAACTATCTAGATGACAATGCTGTGATTAGAAGGAGCCAGCATGGGTTTGTCAAGAAAAAATCCTGTCAAACTAATCTCATCTCTTTTTTTGATCGGGTCACTAGCTTAGTAGATGGTGGAAATGCTGTAGATGTCATCTATCTAGATTTCAGCAAAGCGTTTGACAAAGTCCCCCACGACGTTTTGATTTGCAAACTAGTCAAATGCGGACTACATGGAAATACTGTCAGGTGGATTCACAACTGGTTGGAAAACCGTACTCAAAGAGTGGTCGTCGGTGGCTCTGCTTCGGACTGGAAGGAGGTCTCGAGTGGAGTGCCACAGGGTTCTGTCCTGGGGCTGATACTCTTCAACATTTTTATCAATGACTTAGACGATGGGGTGGAGGGAAGCCTTATGAAGTTTGCGGATGATATGAAACTGGGAGGGATAGCTAACACAATGGAAGACAGGAATAAAATCCAAAGGGACCTGGATAGACTAGAAAATTGGGCTGAAATTAATAAAATGACATTCAATAAAGACAAACGCAGGATTCTACATTTAGGCCACAAAAACAAAATGCACGGGTACAGGATGGGAAATACCCGGCTTAGCAGTAGTGCGTGTGAGAAGGACCTTGGAATTGTAGTGGATCGCAAGTTGAACATGACCCAGCAGTGTGATGCTGCGGCAAAAAAGGCAAACACGGTTTTGGGATGCATAAACAGAGCTATAGTTTCCAGGTCGAGGGAAGTAATAGTCCCACTATATTCTGCATTGGTCAGGCCTCATCTGGAATACTGCGTTCAGTTCTGGGCGCCTCATTTTAAGAAAGATATAGACAAGTTAGAGCAGGTTCAGAAGAGGGCGATGAGGATGATAGCCGGTATGGAGAACAAGTCTTATGAGGAAAGGTTGAAGGAACTTGGCATATTCAGTCTGGTGAAGAGAAGGCTGAGGGGTGACATGATTGCACTCTTTAAATACCTGAAGGGCTGTCACATAGAGGAGGGTACAGATTTGTTCTCTGCTGCCCCAGAGGGTAGGACTAGGTCTAATGGTTTTAAGTTGCAGGAGCGTAGATTCAGATTGGACATTAGAAGGAATTTCTTGACAGTAAGGGCAGTTCAGCAATGGAACCGACTGCCTAGGGAGTGGTGGGATCCCCTTCACTGGATGTCTTTAAGCAGAGGCTGGACAGCTATCTGCGGGAGATGCTCTAGCTGTGGATTTCCTGCTGTGAGCAGGGGGTTGGACTCAATGGCCTACAAGGCCCCTTCCAACTCTATGATTCTATGATTCTACATAAAGTTCTCTGGGCAACTTGCAATAAAGAAGTATGAAAATAATTTAAATACAATATAAGGCATAAAACCATAAAATCAGACGCAGTATAAACCCAACTCACACAAACACACAACACCACCAAAACAGATTAAGGGGTACCCAGGGCGGGCATCAGCAGTAGACCCTCCTGGATTGCTAGGACTCTGACACCTACCTAAGGGTACCCCATGTTGATACTGGGCCTCCTCTGGCAGCCTTCTGAGCACCTCTAAAGTACCTCTATCACAATGTGAGGGGCAATTTCATCCTCTCTTCAACAGCTCCAAATTCAGAGAAAAGATCAGGGCTCATCCATGCCATGCTGGGCTTTGGCAATGCTTTGGGCATTTCCAAAGCACAGTTACATAGGAACATCGAAACATACAATTCTCCATGTCCAGTGTTCAAGCTCTTCTGCTGCACTAGATGGAGGCATCAGAAGGCTTGGGGGAACTCCGAAGTTTATAGGTGAAGGGGAAAAAATTAGGAAAAAATCTGAGGGGGGGGGAGGCTGCCCAAAAAGGGTCCAATGAAGACTAAGTGTACTCAGTTGTCTAGGAAAGTTGACTGTCTGTAGGGGAGAATGGGGGAATAGAAAGGAGTGTGTGGAATCCTGAACAGCAACAGTCCACACTGCAACATTTTGTTGCAGGTACCACTTGTTGAGTGTATAATTCTATTTGTTGTTTTCTTTTCTTTAAGGATAGTTATGTGATGCTTTGCAATATATAATTGTAGCTCTTTTCATATTCTTTTCAAAATATTATACTTTTTTTAAAAAAGCAAGAAAAAACAAAGAAGCAAAGAGGCAGGCCTACTGATTGGCACAGAAACAGTCTGAAAGTGCAAATGAGTTACCCAAATACTGATAGTACAACTTATCTTGTCAGCTTCTAGCAGACAACGGCAGCATGGGATTGGCTCTTTAAGAAAATGCTGGCTTGTAGTGTTAATATATCATCTTGAGCCACCTGTACTTGCTTCCTGAAACCTGCAGTTCTTGTGCCAAGGGAAGCTGGGAATTTATGGCTGGCCCACAGGGTCTGGGTTTAAGTCATGGGGCATCCAAGAAAAGCTAGATGTTGCATCCAAGAAAAGCTATTGTGCTTAAAATATACTGAGTAGGATAAGAGTAATGCAAGAGAGCCCTATGCTTGAAACAAAGACACTACAGCAGAGTAAGGATCCTGCAGCCCTCCAGATGTTGTTGCACGTCAACTCCCTTCTGCCCCCAGGTCCAGCAATCATAGGAGTTTTATTTATTTTATTAAATATATATCCACCCTTCCTCTCCAAGGAGTCCAGTCCAACGACATCTGGAGGGCCACAGGTTCCCCATCCCTGCTTGGCAGTAAGCCCCACAAAACTCAGTTGTACTACTTCTGAACAACACAGCTGTAAAAGTGATTAATAGTTGACTGGTTCAATCAAAAACTCTAGAGCCTAATGAAAGATTTTGGGAAAATTCTGGCTCTGGAATGACATGATCACTTCTCAAACCCTTGTAAAGAAAGTAACATGCAAACAATTCCTTAAGCTATGCTGTCTGGTGTCATGCAGATTGCTGCAGTGTTTCAAGTGTTGTTTTAACATGGTTAATATTTATAACTTTTGCAATGAGAGCCTGACCACTTCCCACCCCCTATGGATAAAAGGAAAAGCTCTCCTCTGAAATCCACTGCCAAAATAATCATATTTCATGCCTGCAAAGTCAACAGAACACTCTACTGTCGTTATACAAAACAGCCGGATACGATTCTTTATTTCTCTTTCTCATGCATACTTATCTTTGCCAAGAAGCCAACTAACGTGTGATTTATTTATACTTTAAAATCTTAATAGAGGACACACAACTATATACTTCAGTTTAAAAATAATTCCCTTTGTACATGTCAAATAATTTTTTCTCATTGACTTATCAGATCTCACAAGTTTCATTGGCTAAGGTAAGGCAAACAGACCTGCAAAGAGAGATTCACTGGACGGCAATCTTTCCTTGAGACATTAAATGAACAAACATCCATCAGTGTTTCTATTGGGATAAAACACTGCAAGAAGTGTTGCCTTCACGTCAAGGTCTTTAATGATCCTTTAGCATTGTAATACACAGGAAGCATTTCAATCATGGCATGTTGCTGAACATTCTAAAAGCCAATTAAATTCTCCATATCTCAAGTTTCACATAGTGTGCAGCTGTATCTGCCATAACTGCATCTGTATATGCCATAACTCTCCCAAGCTCAAAGACCTGCCTGAGCCAGCACTGGGTAGCCAGTTTCTCAAACAGAATGTGAGTGTTTGAGAATTAAGACTTCTCTCTTGGAATCTCAGTTAGGTAATTTTGTATACCTGTGGGGGGGGAAAGCACACACAACCACTTCTAGCTGATTTGACAGGAACCTTACAACTCAAGCTCTGCCACGGTCCCATGGGAAGGTGGTCTCGGTGACAAAAACTGAGAATTTGAGAATTGGAAATGGCAGGATAGAAATTGTTTCCAACTAAAATGGGCAACACTTAGTATTGGAAATGATCTGTGGATGTTCAAGATAATACTATGAGATTCCTTTCAATTCTACAAACCTTGGTGACCACTGTTGTATAGTTTTGTTTGTATGGTATTGCTGGTTATACTGCTTTGTAATTAAATATGTCCATACATTTAATATTTTTGTAAGCCGTCATGCCGCTAGGCAGTGTGACGCCCACATTCCATGGGGTGGTGGGGAGGTGTGGCGAGCATGAGGCAAGTGAGGATGGTGACTGATGGGTAGCGGAATGAGGTGGGCATGAGGCAAGTGTGCAAGCAAGGTGAGAGTGCAAGGCGGGCCAGACAAGTCACAGAGGAACAGTCAAGACACCCTGGGGTACCTTCTCATCAATCGTCCTACTCTGCTGTTGCTGCCCCCCCTCACCTCACCAACAGCCTCAACACTGGAAGGCAAGGAGAAAGGGAGCAAGCAGGAGAGCAAGATGGTTGCTGAGGCACTGCCCCAGCCACTCCCCACTGTTCCTTAGTTGCTTGTTTCTGTCGGCCGTCTCCCTCCTCCTCAGAAGAGAAGGTCTAAAGGGGAGGTACAGAAGGAGAGGACAGGTGAATGAGCAAATGGCAATATGTATGCCGAGCCTGATGACTGTCCTGATTCATTACCAGATTTGCAACCTAGCCGGATCTGTGTCAAAAGTGACAGCAGAACAAAATTCAAGCATTTATGAACTCCCTCCTGATGTACATGGTCACAGCGCAAGCCTGTAGTATTTCCATATTTGAAAACAATTATCCTTTTTTTTCTTTTTTTGCAAACTAAAGGCATCTGAATGTGTTATATTACAGAACTGGGAGAGAGAGAAAGAGAGAAGTCACGTTGATAGTTCAACTTCACTATACATCATCCCTAAGATCTCATTCTAAGACCCTGAATTAATGTGCATATCAGGAGTGGAACTGAAGAAATCAGCAAAGGCATCTTGAGTCATACTTTTTTATTCTACTTTATTAACATAACATAAATAACAAAAGCAATCATGTAGCAAATTTAGCTGATATGATAAATAATAACGTAAGAGGTTTAACTTATATAGCAAAGACATACTTTTTAAATTCACCACACATACATATGGCCAATTTGATTCTAGCTACCCTGGTGACATGTAATGAGGGGATTACACAGATATCATTTGCCCATGAACAAGATATTTTGTGCCTATTTGTGCTTCTTCTTAAGATACTGATCTATAAAAACCAACATGGGAAATGAATTTAAAGGCAGTTCAATGTGAACACCCTATGACAAAAGGCCACAGTTTGGGTATGTTTTGCAGCTGCACTTCCTACCATGAATTGCTCAGAATGCCTCCTTTCAGTAATATACTTCAAGTAAAATTGCAGTGGCTAGGGTTTCTGTTTCCAATGACATCTTCATGTGTGTGTGCAATTGAAAGTAGGTATTTCCAGCAAAGCTTGCATGCTCTTAACACCAACCATGGATTAGGGCCACAAAAATGACAATTGGTATCTCCTCTTCTGTGGGACCAGCAACATTCAAAATATCAGAAACAGAATTTCAGAGATCTAAAATGTCATCACCATTTTTCTCCTAAGAAGCAAATCCAGTCATTACAGCTGTGTTACACTTTGTGAGAGCCAACACAAATCAGTTCCCTTGAAAGTTCTGTAACAACCTGAAATACTGTGCACATAATAACTACTGCAAGCTTCAGCATATGCTCTGGAAGGCTGCAGTGTGACCCCTGCCATTCCTCAAAGTTCAGATTTTTCCCTCATTCAAAAAAACCCAAAACAAAACTACTGCATGCTTCAAATACAGCCCAGATTCCAGATCTCATTCAGTCCCTATTTGGAAATGATTTCTCCCTTTTATTAAAGCAGACATATGCTTTGAGAGCCAATGAAATAAAATAATCTATTTAGTTTGTCAAGAGCCCTACTAAGCAGACACAAACATGTCCTTAGTCCAAGAAACGTGTTCAGGTTTTAAAAATAGCAGAGGCAGAGTTCTATCTTCTAATGCGCTTTGCTAATCTGCCTTTGGAAAAAAATCATTAATAACAATAACAACCTGAGATAGGAGAATTTTGACAGCTTAGCTTTTCCTACATCTGGGCCAGAACATTTGCTTCTCTGTATACAATACCAGCACCCCAGGAAAAAAAACTTACTCTGGACTTTTCTCATTACCTTATTTCAAGCTTCTTTGATAAAATTCTCAAACTGAAGGAAGGGTACAAACATTACAAATAAGTAAATACTGAGTGTAGAGAGAAATAGGGAAGACTGCTGGGATGTGTTATGTAGAGCACTGAAGTAATGCCCCTCACCTCAACCCTGACAACAGGAACCTTTGCGATATGTATAAAGTGTGTTGCTTTTGCAGGGTGCTCAAATTGTGTAGATGTGTGACTTTGTGTAAATGCTGGTTGTTGTTTGGGAGGAGTAAAGATGTAGTTAGTGAAGCAAGGAGAAACAAGCTAAAATAGGCCAATGTCAGGAAACAGGTGCAACAGAGACAGTTGTGGTTAGGCTCCACTCTGTCTGTCAACAACGAAGAGCAACATACTAGAGGGGGAGGGAGATATACCAAATATGGGTAATAATAAATATGAGTATGGGGGAGTTAAAATATGAGTAGTGGGAGATGTAAACAGAGGCGGGACTTCCTATGACATGAATAGTCGGCACGGATAGGCTGTAAACCCTGAAGTACTCAACCAATGAGGAACAGGGGAGGGAACGAAGCGACGGGCTATAGGATAAAAGAACTGTACCAATGTCACTTGGGTGTGCCTACTTTGTGGACACCCGCTCTTGCAAGAACGTGTAATAAACTTTAATATCTGCTTCACAAGTTGTTTTGCTTTGAATCCTTTACAGAACCGTTGTTTCTGACACCTGGATATTCTTGCTTACACAAGCCACCTACAGAATTATGAGAGAAGCTACCAGGATTTCAGTAAGGCTAACTGACTTTATTGGTAGGGACAGAAGGTAGAAACATAAAAAAACTGCCTAATACTAGATCAGACTGCTAGTCCATCTAGCCCAATATTGGCTACTCCAGCTAGTAATAATAGATCTCCAGAGTCTCCAGCAGAGGTATTTCCCAACACCCCCATCTAATCCTTTTAACTGGAAATGCAAGTGGGGAAAATGTTGCAATGCATTCCCACTTCCTAACAAGAGTTTTTCTATTAAAAGTTCCAGCCATGCTGGGGATTGAACCTGGGACCTTCTGCTGCAGGTCATTCCACCTCCTCAATTTTCTTTTCCATCTTTCTATGGCCTCTGAGCATGCTCAGCTCTAATTGGTTTTTCTCCCCAGAGAATACCCCCATAAGGTTTGTTTTTAACATTGTTTTTGCATCTCTGCAAACCCCGGGAGTTCCCTGTGAATGCCAATACCTCCCTTGTTTCTCAGTGGCCTTGTTTTTGTTGTAATCCTGTTGGCGCTCATCATCTGAATTCACAGTTTGAGAGAATAATAGTATCCTAATGGCCATATGCTAAAAGGGGGGGAAATCAAAATTCTGTGTAAGTAATCAACTTTATTGCATCTAGCCAAAGGCCTCTGCAACCCTCACATCTATTCGTAATACAGATTCATAGCGTACAAAATAAAATTTACATTGGCCATGTACATAAAAATCATTCATAATTAACACCTTCACACCTTAGTGTGTGTAAAACTCAACTCAGTTAAAATAATTAACAAAGTTCATTAAAAAAGGATTCATGTAATTTCCTGACAGCTGTAGCAAATAATGTCACCATATTATGAAACTTTTTATTTCTTACAACAACTCTGTCACAACGTCTTAAGATGTTTCATCCACGTACTATAAAAATATTTGGTTTTTAAAATTCCCTTGCATATAGTGAGCGGAAAAATAAATAGAAACTTATATATTCAATATAATTGAACCCAAAGATACATATTCATTTCAGCTGCAGGATGCCTTTGGACTTCCCTTCTAAATAGGAAGATGGCGTTACTAAGAAGTCCCAAGTATGCCCAAAGCAAAACTGTCTCACATCTTCAAATTCTCTAACTGTGCCTCCTTTTAGGTATGTAATTTGGTGCTTTGATAAACATTTTTATCAATGACTTAGATGATGGGGTGGAGGGAAGCCTTATGAAGTTTGCGGATGATATGAAACTGGGAGGGATAGCTAACACAATGGAAGACAGGAATAAAATCCAAAGGGACCTGGATAGACTAGAAAATTGGGCTGAAATTAATAAAATGACATTCAATAAAGACAAACGCAGGATTCTACATTTAGACCACAAAAACAAAATGCACGGGTACAGGATGGGAAATACCCGGCTTAGCAGTAGTGCGTGTGAGAAGGACCTTGGAATTGTAGTGGATCGCAAGTTGAACATGACCCAGCAGTGTGATGCTGCGGCAAAAAAGGCAAACGCGGTTTTGGGATGCATAAACAGAGCTATAGTTTCCAGGTCAAGGGAAGTAATAGTCCCACTATATTCTGCATTAGTCAGGCCTCATCTGGAATACTGCGTTCAGTTCTGGGCGCCTCATTTTAAGAAAGATATAGACAAGTTAGAGCGGGTTCAGAAGAGGGCGACGAGGATGATAGCCGGTATGGAGAACAAGTCTTATGAGGAAAGGTTGAAGGAACTTGGCATGTTCAGTCTGGTGAAGTGAAGGCTGAGGGGTGATTTGATTACACTCTTTAAGTACCTGAAGGGCTGTCACATAGAGGAGGGTACAGATTTGTTCTCTGCTGCCCCAGAGGGTAGGACTAGGTCTAATGGTTTTAAGTTGCAGGAGCGTAGATTCAGATTGGACATTAGAAGGAACTTCTTGACAGTAAGGGCGGTTCGGCAATGGAACCGACTGCCTAGGGAGGTGGTGGGATCCCCTTCGCTGGATGTCTTCAAGCAGAGGCTGGACAGCTATCTGCGGGAGATGCCCTAGCTGTGGATTTCCTGCTGTGAGCAGGGGGTTGGACTCGATGGCCTACAAGGCCCCTTCCAACTCTATGATTCTAATTTCTAGCAATCAGCTTCTTTTAGGATCATCAGAAAATTGAACATCTATTTTCTTCTACCCAGTTTGTCCCTTCTCATACGCACACACCTACCTCTAGCAACAAAATGGTCTAAAATTAGTTTTAAAATTCGGGGCCTTCATGGTTCTCTGGAAACATCCCAAAGCACTCTGACCATGACTTATACAGGAACAGTTTCAGCCAGCACTTAAACTGAGCCATATTTGGGGAGGAAAATGATAGCTGATTTATAACACATATGGCTACAGCATGAACAATCTCAAAGTAGTCCGAAAAATTCATATTAATTGCTTGGGCAACAATTCTTTAGTTTCCTCTCTCATTTGAAATATCAAGGGCCTTGCAGTACCATAAGATTTATGCTGGGTTGAGATTTCTATCAAGAAAAAGTCCAGTGGTAGCTAAAACAACAGGACAACATTTTTGTAGGTCCTGATTCTCATCCATACGGAACCAACTACTTTATACAGAGATTGTGTTCTGGTTAAGAGGATGAGCTACAAGCCAGGAAATCTCCAGTTCAAGTCTCACCTCAGCCATGAATTTACTAGGGGCCGGTGCAGATATAATGATGGGACTCTCTTAATCTCAGTTACAAGACTGGGCATGGGCCAAAGGAACATGGTGCCCTCTCCTCTCCTCTTTGGAATTAATTATCTTCATGTGCTTAAACCAAGATTAAGCATGGCATCATGATATATATTGGTTAAAGCTTTTGACTAGGGTCTCCCATGTTCAAATCCCCCCACTCAGCCATGACACTCCTTGAATGACCTTTGGCCAATCACCATCTTTTAGCATAACCTACTGGGTTGTTACAAGGATAAAGTGGACAAAGGGGAAATCATGCATACAACTATGATTTCCTTGGAGAAAACGTGGGATAAATGTGTAATAAATATATAAATCACTACAGATTTATTTACCACATAGTTTTTTTGTTGCTGCTGCCACAAAACATTTCCAGGCATTTAAAACAGAGCACTAAAGGGTTTGCTCCTACTGGAGGACAGTATTTTAAAATGAGCTGTAACGAAAACAAAGAGCATCACAAAATAGCAAACGGTTTGAACATACTCTTGAAAGTGTGTTTATAGAATGAATTTGATGTGTTTCAGGTGGTCATCCATAGTAGACATGCACAGTAATGAACAGACAACTAAAAATGTAAAAACAATCTGTTCATCTAATTTTAAAGGCCATTCTGCAATCTACTGCCTCAATGTCCCTTTCTGTACTACTAAACTATTACTGATGCTACAAAATATTTCAAGAGCTGGTTAAAAGCACAAGACATATAAATGACATTTGCTGTCTGGTTTTTTTCCCCCGTGATCATTTTAAAAGCAAAAGGAAAGCTTAGCTGGATCGCACCAAGGTCCATCTAAAACTTTTTTTCTTTCTTATTAAATTTATGGTTTAAATGTAGGGAGCATATTTATTTTACTGTTTATTTAATTATTATTTTTATATCCTCACAGCCGTCCCAGAGGAAAAGAATGGCCAGGGGAACTTATCAGCCCCAAACTACCTGTGCTTGTTGTACTCATAACACTAAACCATGATTTATACTTGCATGCCAACTGGGTCAGAGTTTGCAACTAAATTTTTGCCAAGGATGAAATTTCTAAGCAAATTTGGAGGTTTCTGCCCAAGAGAAAACATCCAAGGAATTTCAAGGGGAGCAAAAAGTCTTTCAAGAAGCCAGTGCGGTGCAGTGGTTAAGGTGTTGGACTACGACCTGGGAGACCAGGGTTCAAATCCCCACACAGCCATGAAGCTCACTGGGTGACCTTGGGCCAGTCACTGCCTCTCAGCCTCAGAGGAAGGCAATAGTAAACCCCCTCTGAATACCGCTTACCATGAAAACCCTATTCATAGGGTCGCCATAAGTCGGAATCGACTTGAAGGCAGTACATTAATTCATATATTTTTAACTGTTGATTTTATTTATATTTTGATTATTTAAAAAACTTGTTTTAATATGACTTTTATTAACTATCAATGTATATTTTATATTTGTAAATTGCTTAGAGGTTTTATTTATAATTCAGAAGTACACAAACACTGTTAACTAGTAAATGATAGCAATTCTAGCAATATGAACAGGACAGTAAGAAACAACAAGAAACAGTGCAGCAAGATATACCATAGTGGACATCATAGTGAGGCAGGAGCATTTCCCTGGGCTCCCAGCAGGTGAGTTGCTGCTGCTCACTGGGAGGAGGAATGGAGAGGCGGTGGGGTGACAAGGTGCAAACATACCAGTGGAGCCAATCCATATTCCTTCTGGAACATTTGAACTATGTCACACTACCCATCAGCTTGCCCCTCCCCCTCTCCCTCCTGGTAAGCAACAACAACTCACCTGCCTGGGGGTGAAATAAGCACTGCTGCTCCTGAAAATATAAGTTAAAAACAAATCCCATAACAACCCGCTCAGCAACCAAATAAGTGGGTTTTCAGTTGGTGTCAAAACCTCAACAGAGTAGAACCCAACCGTATTTTGGAGGAGAGGGTGAGTTCCACAACCGGGGCACCACTATAAGGAAGGCTCTCTCACAGGTTGCCACATAAGAGATGTCAAGTACAGAACAACCAAAAAGGCCTCTCCCCGTGATTTTAATTCATACCCAGGACAATAGGATGGGAGGTTTTACGGCTTTATAAACCAACACAAGTTTCTATATATGGTCCCAGTAACCAAGCATCTGCATTCTGTACCAGCTGCACCTTGCAGACCGTCTCCAAGGAAAGCCCCACATTACAGTATTATAGCACGTTATGGTGGTACCCTTTTCCTTTCCTGCATGGTACTCCCATTTTCATTAAAGCACTTTAACAGCACAGTCTTAAGCAGGTTTGTTTGGAAGTTAGTCCCACTGTGGACAATGGAGCTTACTCACTGTAAGTGTGTCTAAGATTGCAGCCTTAGGCAGGAAAATCCTCCAGAAATCTGATTATTTGCCTCCTTCTCTTACCACTGTAGCAAAACCAGGTTCTACACTTATAAGTAAATTGTGGAGAGGCACCACATGGGGAAAGAGAAGTCAGATGCTATTTCCCTACTTCATACACCACAGTTCATAAAATAACTATTACTATATTTACATTTATATTTTTATTAATTATCCGTACTTTATCAGCAGATCCCAGGGTTGGTTACAACAGTTTTAAATTCAGCATTAAAACAGTTTAAAATTACAGACACAGAAAGGAGGTGGGTTCTGAAAACACACATCTCAGGTGTCAAAGGCCAGGGTAAAGAGGCACATCTTCTATTTAAGTCTTAAATTAAGAGCAAAGTTAGATCTGATATGCATTAAAATGATCTGACAGTAGATATTAGATTTAATGCATCTTCCGTGTGTTTTACTCTGCAGAATCCTTACAAATGCCATGAAGAGGCTTAGTGGCGTAGAGGGTTAAAATCCCCACACTGACATGAGGCTCACTGGGCGACCCTAGGCCAGTCATAATATCTCAGCCCAGCCTACCTGACAGGGTTGTGAGGGTAAAATGAGAGAGCCATTTATGCTACCTGAGAAGAAGAGCGGGAACAATGTAAGATATTAAAGCCTTTTTGAAGTCTTAGTGGGGGGTCAAGAGAAGTATAGAAGTCTACTTTGTGAAGAGCAATACAGACTCCTTTATCTAAAGGCCAAACTAGATACGATGCAAACTGGATGAATGCAGTCAACCTGCTTCATGTCCATATGCAATGTCAAGGAGGTGATTTTCATCAGGACCAGAGCAGGGTGGAAGTGGTTAATTCAACTTTCCCTTTCTATGCCCCACAATCCTTCTGCTGCTGTTTGCCCCCTCTGTAGCTGTAACCTCCCTTGCTATTAACACTTAAAAATGTTAACTGCATTCTTGGAATTAATGCCAAAACTGGTTTGGACCTAGGGCTTCCCCTGCCTATGCCCCACCAGCACAAACCACAACAGAGGTTCTGTCACAGTTCTCTCCTTATACTCCAGAGGTGGGCAACCTGCAACCCTAGGGCTGCATCCTTGGCCTAATTTCGTGCAGGTGGCAAGGAGAGGAAAGCAGGCGAGAAAAACAGGGGTAAAGGGGGTGGCAGAAAGAGAGAAAAAACATCCATCTTTGGCTTTGTCACCCACTTTAGACTACAATCTCACCTGCCACTGGTATGCACCCCTTGACTGACTATGTTAAGGGAACACAGTCCTCAACAACAACAAAAGGCTTCCTGGGTCTTTTAGGCGCTTCAGCTAGGCAAAGGCAAAGGAGTTTTTTGCCAAAGCACTTGCCAAAGCATCTGCCACTGTTCATGCTGGCACGAAAAGTGTTAAGTTACCCTTTGCATTTCAGCTTGCCAATGTTGCTGGTGCTGCCTCCATTCAAAAGACAGCCAGTGTTAAAAAATAAGTTGCCAGTCAGAGTTCCATACCCATCTTGGTGCATAACTTTCTATCACTCCTGAATTTAAGGAAGAAATGTAGAAATGCAGGAAGCTGCCCAATATTATGTCAGACCATTGGTCCATCAAGCTGCATACTGTCAGACATTGACTGGAAGCAGCTCTCCAGGTTTGCAGACAGGGCTTGGGGAGGGAGAGGATAAAACACAACTTGGAAAGTATTGTAACTATTTGGTTAATTGCTCATATACTTTTTGTTATTTTTTTCAGCATGCTAAATGTTCCACAAGCAGCTTATTAATAGTATCTCTCTCTTTTTTTTTGCAGATTTCAACCATCTCATTCTGCCAATGTTCTGATATAACATAACATGACAAAATCTGCCATCAAACTGTGTAAACAGCCTTCCCCAACCTGTTGCCCTCCAGATGTTTCGAATCATAACTCCCATCCTCAACAACTGACCAAGCTGGCTGAGGCTTCAAAACATCTGAAGGGCAACAGGTTGGGAAAGGCTGGTTTTAAGGTTAGGGTCTACAGCTTGCACATACTTTGCATAAGGGCCAAGGGCCAATCCCCGATATAACCACTTAAAAGATTTCAGGTAGCAATACTGAGGAAAGAGCAGTCCCAGAGACCTCTGTCAGTGACTGTAATGGGATAGAAGTGGCCTGACGCAGTATAGTGTATGTTCATATGGCTCTTCCTCCTAGATCTTATAGCTCTATCCTAATACCTAAGTTTGGGATTGATGTCCTCTAAGTTACATGCTTTCCTGTCATTTCCTGTTTCTTGGGGCCCTGGTATCAGCACTGCTGATTCTCACAGTATTTTAGGCAAAGCAATTAGCTATGGTGGGGAAAGGGGGACTTCAATTTTGGAAGGCTATTTTCATGAACAGGATGTTCTCATGTTTAAGGCATGCAACTAGATCTCAGGAAATGACGGCTGCATTCTCTTATTCTTCATTTGCTTGATGCCCTTATATCTAGATATAAACAATCATGGACACTGGTCCATTGAAAAGTAAGATTTTATGACATGAGGGGCTCTTTTAAAGATACAAGAGAACACCCAGTAAATTCCATTTCTGTTAATATATGCAAAATTCAAATGAGAAGACTGTTAAATGCTGCTAGTTCAGAGGGAATACCTGTGAATGTCAAGACTCTGAGCATTATTATGCCATTCACAGTTCTTGCTTCCTGGAAAATATGCTGTTTCCCTCTCTGAAATCTCTACAATGATGCAGATCCAAATTAATACCTCATTTCTAGCCCTGGCAAGGTATCCAGGAGTTTTGTTTTTTTAATTTATCACCGCAGCTTCATCTCTGCTTTGGTCTCTCCTTTACCATTTTGTACAATTGGGAAGCACTATATGAGCTTGGTGAAAGTCATGGCAAAGGATTAAGTGGAAGGTTTTATATTTCACTAATGTTGCCAAACCATTACAATGTAAGAACATTGGCAGTGCCATCATGTTGTGCTGAAACACTGATTTATAGTTGGGAATCTATTATCATTGCAACAACCTAGTTTGTCAGAAACTGACAAGAAACTGGATACTTTCCTCTATGACTGGAGAGTCTCTCTTTCTCTGCACTTTTTAAACTTTTAAGAGCAGAACTGGCTGGGAGGCAGGGCGCCCCAAAGAATATGTTTTAACAATCCTTGCCACAGGAAGTTTAGAATTAAGTGAATGGCAGATGGTTGTGTTTTGAGCATGTAAGCAAATGAAACTGCTGGGAATCTGGAGGTCTGGTTTTATTCAGCAATGAATCAATGATAAAAGCGCATATAGCACATTGGAGTGTGCTGTTACCTGTATGGGCGAAAGCAATATTTAGCACGCAGAAGCAACCCTGAGACCACATTCACACCATACATTTATTCCACTATAATTCTATGTTAAACAGTCATGGCTTCCCCCAAATAATCCTGGGAAGTACAGTTTGTGAAGCGTGCTGAGAGTTGTTAGGAGACACCTATTCTCCTCACACACCTGCAATTCTCAGAGTTCTGTGGAAAGAGGAACTGACTGTTAAACCACTCTGGGAACTGTAGCTTTGTGAGGGGTCTCCTCTCAGCATACTTCATAAACTGCACGTCCCAGGATTCTTTGGGAAAAGCCATGACTGTTTAAAGTGGAATAATAGTGGAATAAATGTATGGTGTGAATGTGGTCTATGTAAAGCACAAACAAGATGAAAACCAACACGCTGATTCTAAAACTGTCGTTACAAGTGAAACTACTTTCTACATTTATCATCTGATCTAACAGCAAACAAATAGGCAAAAAGGCTAAAGCTGGAAATACTTCAAGAAGCCCCCACATCATAACTCAGTGGTGGAGCATATGCTTTGCTTGCAGACGGTCTCAGGTTCAATCCCTGGCATCTCCAAGTAGGAATGGGAAATACTCCTGTCTGAAATCTTAAAGAGCTGCTGCCAGTCAATGTAGGCTCTCACTCAGACAGGTCTCAGTATAGATCTCACTCAGTATAAGCCAGCTTCCTACATTCCTCATGTTAAATGTAGTGGCCATTGTATGTGCATGTTGATCTTGTAGTTATCCTGGCATCTGAGTGATAAGAGTAGGTAGAGGACCAGTGAGATGATTTCCTACAAGGTAGAGAACCTAGAGCAATGAGCTAATGAAATTATTTCAAAACATCCTGAGGCCTAGAGCAGGACAAACACGTCATAGGCTCGCTTCGTATGCAACACTAAGCCAAACCATAGGTTGGCCTGAAAAAGCAAATGTGCTAGTGCACATTTATAAAATCATAACCACTTTGCTTTTCCCTAGTTTCTCCTATTGGGGTGCTACCAGGAGCTAAGTGCTACATTGACTTAGCATTACAAGCAAACCCAGGCTCATGCTTTGTCTCCCCCAAGCAAACCATGAATGATAAGCCAAGGACAAAACTTGGTCACCGGCAGCTCATGGTTTGTTTGGAAGCCATTGTTTTACTTAGCTTTACAGGTGAACCAGGCCACAGAAAGACTTGGAGAAGCCAGGCACAACTATCTGACTCTGAAAAAGAATTAGGAAAGTGATGTAGGCACATAAAATGCCCATCACTAGGGCAGTATAATGCCATTTTGATCAGGTTATCACCTCCAAATCCTTTGTAGATCCTGCAATTTTACAAAGCAACACAATGAGATCTCAAAATACAGCACATCACATGGATTCAAATTGCCATCCTTGGAATCAACATCAACAGCAGGAATTTAGTATAGACAGGCAATGACTGTGCCTATATTAGGGATGGGTGAGAATTTAGATTCAGTTTGCATTTTTTATTTATTTTATTTATTTATTATTTGATTTATATCCCACCCTTCCTCCCAGCAGGAGCCCAGGGCAGCAGAATTTCAAGTAGAATTTATCAAATTCGCACTTTCCAAAACAATATGAGAACTGAAACACAGCCATCCTTCAAAATTTGCACTTATTAGAATTTTGGGATGCAGTTCGCCAACTAAACAATATTTATAAAAATGCATATATTAGGAGAAATTGTGAATAAAAATGAATATATGAGTGAACATAACATGCAAAAAGGCATAATGTGATGAGAAATGGCTTGCAAAAATGTGTACCTTTGTCAACACTGCCTACAAAAATGTGTTTATTTGGAGAAATTCACACTAAAATGGAGGAAAATTTCCATGAGGATTATCTTTTAAAAAATTGCAGGTTGCTGCAGAAATGTAGAGAACTGAATCTAACATTATAAAAGTGAGAAACTGAGAGAACCAAAATTGAAAGATCTTTCCATCCCTAACATATATGTTTGCTTTCAGAAATGATTCATGTAGTCCTGCTTCTGACGCTGTAAGTAATGTTAAGATTGACTAGGATTGGGTTGTGTGAACTGACCCTACAATCACAATATGCCTTTTCTACAGGATAAAAGAAGGATTTCAAAACAATCTTACTATTTTCAGATTCATTGGGTTGGCTTGTAATCAACTAGAATTTGCTATGTTCATTCTAAGATGAGAACTGAGACTGAAAGTGGAAAGTTCTTTTTATAAAAATAAAAAATGCAAGTTCATTAAGAAAAAAGAAAAGAAAAAACAAAACAAAAACAGTGTCAGCTCACATTAAACATCCATATATCCCTTTTAGTTTACACATATAGAACAATATATGCCATCCAAATGTCCAAATATGTATATCCAAACAAAGCTGGTGTTTATATAAACTGCGCTCACATGTAGCAAGAGGTTTTAGATCACCAAACCATTACATAATAGTCAATGGATACTTCACAGCTCGACATATAAATCTCTTAATATCATTAAGGAACGTAAAACCCATCCACATTGCTCTGCCATTAATCCCCATACAACAAGAATATAATTTAAAAGTACATGGACATTCGCAAAATTCAAGGATTTCGCCAATACAAAGTTAATATGAACAACAACTTCAGACCAAAAAGAAAATATCACTGGACATGCCCACCTCATTCGTCTCAATGACTGACAGTGCAATCCTAAACATGTCTACTCAAAAATAAGTCCCACTGAGTTCAATGAGACTTATTCCTAGGTAAACAGGGATAGGACTGCAACTTGCAACCCCAGCACTTATCTGTCATTTTTCACTGGGATAAGGAAAAACACTGAATGCAACAACATATACAGCCAAAATTTGAGTTTTTGAAAATGAGTGGCTAATCCATCAACCATGCAAAACTACAACAAAAAGCACAATGTCTTTAGCAATGCCATTTTAAAAAAACTGACATCAAATTGCTCTTGATTATGGTGACCAGTCCTGTGTATATCATTCTAACTGTGTCATTCAGCACTATTCTTCTGCATTCCACATTCCCCAGAAGGAAACACACATCACTTCTCATTCTTGAATTTACAGCTGCATCATAAAAAGGCCTGTTTGAAACACTCTTCCATTCAGCAGGCATACATGCATTTTCATGGTAGCCACTACTCTTTGTCAACCTCTACTTGCTATAAAGTTACCAATCAATCAGGAGATTGAACATGGATCACTGCAATACCACCATCTAGTATGGCCTCCTGAATCAATCAAGAAAAGTTAAAGTTACTTGATTGTTCAGCTTATGCACTCCATGTATTCATATATCATGCAAAGTTGGAAACTAGGGACAGCTACACCTAAATAAACCACATTCTTAAGATGGGAATTCTGTAAAGCTATGAGGAAATTTATAAAGTGCCAGCTGAAATGTAAATAAAATGCAGGAAAGAGAATGTAAAGAAAACATAGACATTTGTTGGAAAATCTATTGCCTTTATTAATAGTCCAGCAACAGTCAAGCAAGAACTGTCAAAAATTGTTTTTGAAAGTGCAGGATCACCTGCAATGACTATTGTTATTCAATTTCAATGACTATTCTGTAAATAAGCAGTCATATGGCTCCACCTGTACTTGTTTACAGCAATATACCTGTAAGCATGTGTTAAATGAAGGCATTCTGAAGGGTGCTATTAGACTGAGTGGCTGAAGAATTAATATGAATGTTAACAAAGTTCTTACAACATCTACTTAAAGCAACCAACCAAACAGTTCCTTTGAGAGAGTGAGAAGTTTGGCAGTATCTTCTCTGTCTATTCAGGAAAAAGGTTTTAGGCCCAGAAGAATTACCCAGAAATCATTAATCTAAGTATTGGTCCGACACCATACACCATACAACCACTTTGGTGGTAAATATACGCACTGAGCCAAGCAGCACTTGAAAGTGAATAAATATTTCACTCAAAGTTGTAGAGAAGTGCAGAAAAATCTGGATGGGGTGAAGAACAAAGAGGCACAATTCTCTTGGCTGGGGGCAGGGGAGAAAATTAAAATTACATTTCAAGTCTGTGCATTAAACATAGCCTCACCTCATTAATATGTCCTCAGAAACAGTAAAGGAAAAACTGTTAATAAGACAGTCCTGTTACCCAAGTATGAAAGTGCAAAGAGTTTGCTTTCACTGTTTTAGCCACCTGGCCAAAAGAAGCAAGTAAAGAAATCCATCCAGAAACACGGTCCTGATGGATCTCTAGCCCAGTTTCACACTCCCAAGAGGCACAAATATTTTGCATAGATTGGGAATTACTTTAAGCTCTTCTTTTTGGAACTACTAGCATTCCATGGATTGGTGAACTTCCCCTTACTTATAGTTCTTTTTGCTGCATTGTTTTAGAACTAAGTAGAACTAATATATTTTGTAACATTACATTAAGATTACTGTAAACCGCCCAGAGAGCTTCGGCTATGAGGCGGTATATAAATACAATAAATAAATATATAATAAATAATAAGATGACCCTATTATAAAGTGTTGAAGTGCTGAAGAAGCTGAGAGCAATGCCGTCAGGAGTCTAGACCAAAAGGCTAGACTCCTAGCAGGGGCACCCAAGGCAGAATGGTCAAAGCTGAGACACCAGACTAAGAGGCATACAAACTCAGAGGAAGGCAATGGTAAACCACCTCTGAATACCTCTTACCACATAAACCCTATGAACAGAGTATCCAAAATGCAACATGAGATAGTGCTGGAAGATGAGACCCCCAGATCAGAAGGCACTCACTGAGCTACTGGGGAAGAACAAAGGACAAGTACGAGTAGCGCTGTGACTAATGACGCAGCTCAGTCAAAGCCAAAAGGAAGCCCAGAGGCTGATGCGCACAGATGCGAAAGGAGAGTCCAGAGTTGTACAACGCACGCAATAGGAACATGGAATGTGAGAATCATGAACCAGGGAAAGTTAGAAATTGTCAAGCAAGAAATGGAACATATCAACATTACAATACTTGGAGTGAGTGAATTAAAATGGACTGGAATGGGACATTTTCAACCAGGCAACTACAAAATATTTTATGCAGGAAATGAGAAATTAAGAAGAAATGGGGTTGCTTTAATAGTGAGAAGTGATGTAGCAAAACCAATTAGGAGCCACAGCACAAGGTCTGAGCGAGTGATAGCAATGAGATTTTACGGGAAACCTATTAACATAATGATCATCCATGTTCCAATGGCAAACACAGAAGAAGAGGAATTGGAGAGATTTTATGCAGAAGTACAGGAGGAAATTGATCACACACCAAAACAAGATGTGATGATAATCATGGGGGACTGGAATGCAAAAGTAGGGAACAGAGAACAACTAGGAATTGTGGGGAAATGGGGCTTAGGAGATAGAAATGAAGTAGGAGAAAGACTTATTGAACTCTGTTAAGCCAATAATTTGTTTCTTGCAAACACATTTTTGAGCAACCGAAAAGACAGCTGTAGACGTGGACATCACCAATTGGTTCCTCGTCAGTAAGGGGGTGGTGAGACAGGGGTGTATTTTATGACCCTGTTTGTTTAATCTATATGTAGAACATATCATCCAGAAAGCGGGTTTGGATTAAGATGAAGGAGATGTGAAAATTGGAGGGAGAAATATCAATAATTTAAGACATGCAGATGATCTATACTACTTGCAGAAACTAGTAATGATCTGAAACGAATGCTGATGAAAAGAGGAAAGCACAAAAGAAGGACTACAGCTGAACATCAAGAAGTCTAAAGTAATGACAACAGAAGATTTATGTAACTTTAAAGTTGACAACAAGGACATTGAACTTGTCAAAGATTATCAATACCTTGGCATAGTCATTAACCAAAATGGAAACAATAGTCCAGAAATTAGAAGAAGGCTAGGACTGGGGAGGGCAGCTACGAGAGAACTAGAAAAGATCCTCAAATGCAAAGATGTATCACAGAACACCAAAGTTAGGGTCATTCAGACCATGGTATTCCCAATCTCTATGTACGGATATGAAATCTGGCAGTGAAAAAAGTGGATAAGAGAAGAATCAACTCATTTGAAATGTGGTGGTGAAGAGCTTTGCAGATACCATGGACCGCAAAAAAGACAAATAATTGGGCGTTAGAACAAATTAAACCAGAACTGTCACTACAAGCTAAAATGATGAAACTAGAGTTATCATACTTTGGACACATACTGAGAAGCCAGGATTCATTAGAAAAGATAATAATGCTAGGAAAAACAGAAAGGAGTAGAAAAAGAAGAAGGCCAAAAAGAGATGGACTGATTCTATAAAGGAAGCCATAGACCTGAACTTACAAAATCTGAACAGGGTGGTTTACAACAGATGCTATTGGAGACTGCTGATTCATTGGGCACCATGTTGTAAAAGGATTCTGTAAGCCCTCCTCCCAGCCCATATGCATGTATGCAGGACTGGATGTGGGGCTAGAATGGACCTTTTAACACTCAAGTAGCTGGAGGGTTTCCAAAGTATATAGAAAAGGGACTGGAAATAAGATTTAACTCAGTAAGGTTGAAGAGCTTTCCCTGAGTTTGGCTCCCATGGCTTTGGAGCCTACCTGAGCTGTGCTTTGTGGGATTGTACAGAAATGGCATAGTTCCTTGGAGCCTTAAAAACCAGCCTCGAGTCCTTTTGCATGGTTCCTTCAAGTGTCCACTGCCTGGATGAAAAATGGCAGAAATTCTGAGGGGACAGTCAAAAGTACATTGACAAACAGATGTACATTTGACTCCATCAGCAATATTTAAAATATTGTTTTGGTTCAGCTCTAGATTCAAATAACCTTTTTTCTCCATGCTTTTATGAGTTAGGTGGCTGGCTGTTGAAAGCTGAGAACGGACAAGGATAACACAGGCACAAGTAAATAAGCTTACAAACACATAGCCATGGATAAACACAGCTGCTGCAAAGCCTACTCAATCCTTTAAAGAGAAAATGGCATAAACACAGTACTCCTAGGGCCTTTCTAACAGTAAGAAGCAGAAGAAAAATCTGAATTATGCATTCCAAAAAAGAAAGTTTTGGATTATAGAAGGCAAGCCGGACATACTCCCAATCGTGTGCATATTGTTGGCAATCTAGTAGTCCTTGGACAGAATGTTGTATGTTATTTTGCATCATGCAACAAAAAGAAAACATCTCAAATACTCAGTTTAAAACAAGAAAAGCAATGTGTGGGGGTGGGCTTTGGAATGAAGAAATGAGTGTTCTCCAAATACTAGGAAAAGTAACATGAGCCATCACAAATATTTAAATTGGTTATGTAAAATATAAAAATAAATCTCGGCATTCCTCCAGGTTCTTAAAAGAACAAATAAAACACAGCAGCTTCCCTTCCCACCCCACCCCACCCCCCACAACCTTTCAAGATTATGCATTCCTTGTGATGGCTATGGTGTCAAAGCAACTTTTAAATGTTAGACATCCACTGCTCTGGAATATGTTCCAGTATATTTTGGCAGGGCTAGGCAGGGAAGCAAAAGAAATGGGCACTGGAATGTTACATAATCTCAGAGCATCAGAGGCTATAGAAGTTCTATAAATTATGTAACCCTTTTCCAATACCACCCAGTTTCCTTTTCCACCAAAACACCCCACATCCCACAAACCTAACTCCCCTTCCCAGAGGGAATTCCACGTCCTCATGCCCAGTTATAGCCAGGTCCACATTAAATAGGATTCCTGCCTTTTTTTTTTCCCTAGCTCAGTGCTTGTGCCTTTAACAGCCTTCTAACAGGTATGCTCTGTTGGTGCCCTGCAGATTTTAAATAGATAGGTGTCAACTGTAGGCAAAGTTGCAGTTGACAACTCTAGATATTGCTCTTCAAAAAGAAATAACCAAGCCAACAGGAGTTACAGACTCCATGTCATTTCAAAGGAGGCATTTATATGGCATCTAAAAGGGGAGTTTGAGATCATTTTAACAAATGATGTTTCAGTCTTGCAACTCCACTCCAAACTTTAGCCTTCAATAAACATAAAATGTTACATCTAGCTGTCCGCTCCTAGAGAAGGATCCCTTTTCTGATCCAGTAAGGCAATTCCTATCTTATGGGGAAAGTGAAAGTGTTTACTCGTTCAGGCACAGTGGCAGAAGCTGCATTTCACGGGTGACAAAAGCCATGAAACCAACTTTTAATTTATCAGGCTGCTGCATTCCAAGACATGAAATTATCTTTCCTTCAGTGGCATTTTTCCTAAAGGATAATTCAGAACATTGCCCAGTGACCTACTAAACATGGTTCATGATGAACTAATTTATCACAGCTGGAAAGCACCTGTTTTCACTCTGTTTAAAAACCATTCCTTTTAAGGAGAAAAAAAATGTAAACCTTTATAGCCTTGTAATAGTTTGTTCTGATCACTTGGATGTTTCTTCACGAAAGGCAGTGTGGAAGTGTTACATTTAGTCAGCATTCCTAACATGCCAGGAAAATGAGAGGTAAACTCCACCACTTCTGCAAATATTGTCATTAGGATAAGACTTCAACCCTATTAGAAACATGCTTTTTTAAAAAAAGAAAACTTTTCTAGCCCCTATTTGCAATGATAGAATTATAGAATCATAGAGTTGGAAGGGGCCTATAAGGCCATCGAGTCCAACCGCCTGTTCAATGCAGGAATCCAAATTAAAGCATACCCAACAGGTGGCTGTCCAGCTACATCTTGGATGCCTCCAGTGTTGGAGAGCCCACCACCTCCCTAAGTAATTGGTTCCATTGTTGTACAGCTCTAACAGAAAGTTTTTCCTGATGTTCAACCAAAATCTGGCCTTCCTTCAAGGAAGTCTGGAACCATGACACACTCTATGGAAAATCAGGGAGTGGAGTATGCATATGTGTCTGTCCATACACTAAGGTGTACATCAGAGGACCTTCTCTGGCTTTCTCCAGCATATGAGCTACAGCAGGTGTTTACTGTTCTCAATAGTAGTGCCCCAATTGCTGAATGCTCTCCACACTAGGGTTGCCAGGTGAGAAGCATCCCAAACCCTGAGATTTCAGAGGTGGGCCCTAGAGATGTTATGGGGTAGGGCCCTCATGATGTTACGGAGCAGGGCCTTACTGATGTCATTAAGCATGATATGTTAAGCATCACCCATAGTTTCTTGGAGCATACCACTCAAAAAAAATTAAGATAGAAATCTTAGCTAAATGAGGATGTTCCCAGATCTAGCTGAAGTGACGGGATCATTCCTTCTCACCTGCTTAGAAATCCTGGATAGGGAACATTTACTCTATCCTACTTGCTTCTGGCAAGAAATGTTTAAGTGTCCTTAGCCCAGGCCACCCACCCAAAGACCGTTGTAGTAAGAAGGGAACCTAGTGTTGTGGAGATGTTAGATGGGAGCACTCAGGAGTAAAGATGGATGCTCCTGAAGGCTGCAATTCTAAACACACTTACTAAGGGACTAAGACTAGAACTCAACAGAACTTCCTTCTAAGTACATATGGTTTGGATTGTGCTGCTGGCAAGGCTTCACTAGGGATCCTCTGCAAAGACATCGATATCAGAGCAGGTTTGGCAACCCCCTGCCTGGAATACCCTGCGTGCCTTTTAACGTGATTACAGACTTAACCTTTGCTGCAGAAAGAGGTTTGGGAAATGAGTAAAAGTTAAGAAGATTTTCTACCCTTTCCTGCCTATACTGTGGGCTGCTATAAATTCACTTTGACAACCAACCCAATGCCAGTGAGTAATAATTGACAGAGAGAAAACACACATGGTTTGGTCTACCTTCAATGGCAGCTGCTTGGGAACAGCAGCTATTGAAGCCACACTTCCCAGTATGTGAATTCTCTTTTATCACTATTGGGCAAGAAACAAACCATCATGCAAACAACAAGGTGCATCATCAGTCGGTTTAAGGGGGTTGACCTGATCACATGGAACCACTGTTATTGCTTTTACAGATGTAAGGGAGTGAGGTCAGAGATAAATGAAATTCAAATAGAAAAGAAAAACAAAATACAGTGATGATTCCCTAAATGCAATACCATACCAACCACAAAAAGGTTCCAATGAGTAAGGCAGAAAACTCACCATCCCGCAACCAGTCAGGATTCATAACCAAAAACCAAAACTAAAAAAACTTGGCTGGCAGTCAACCAAGGTCACAGAAATCCCCATACAGCACAATCTGACCTGGGGGTGCAGTTAGTGCAGAATGCTGTGGCATGATTGCTGACATGAATATCATGACCCCATCAGCACATAATGCTCTGAAATCTGCACTGGTTGCTGATTTGCTACCAGGTCAAGTTCATGGTGTGCTTTCCATGTTATGGGTGCCACATAGTACTTGTTCCACTCTTATAAGTAATCAATCCTTTAGTGTGGCAGCAGCTACACTTTCGAAATCCCTGCATATTAGGCAGGTACCTTCATTGTACTCTTTTCAGCACCTGCTAAAAACATTTTTTGTTTAGGCAAGCCTACCCAAGCATGTAGAAGCTATTATGCTTTTTATCTGTTTTTAATTCATTGTTGGTTTTATTATTTTGAATGTCTTTAAACACCTGTTTTAACTGTTTTTGCCAATAATTGTATTGTTTTAATTCCTTCTGTAAACCACTTTGAGGTTTTTTACAAGTAAGTACAATACATAAATGTATTTCAGAGTCACTGTGGCCCTTGGGTCTCTTTCCACTGTTAGGCACAAAGGAATCTGACTTATACTGAGTCAGGCCATTTGGTACCATCTAGCTCAGTACTGATGACATGGACCAGCACTGGCTCTTCACTATTCCAGGCAATAGTCTTTTCTGGAGACTGGATTTTGGACCTTTGCATGCAAAGCATGTGCCCTACCACTGAGCTACAGCCCTTCCCCTGTTTAAAAAAATATATTTTAAAATTGATCTTTTCAATTCATTAATGAATGCACAACATGCCTAGGGCAGATCCACACCATGCATTTAAAACACATTCAACATACATGTGAAGCACGTAAATCCCACCACAGAATCATGAGAACTGCAGTTCATAAAGGATGGTGGGAACTATAACTGGGAGGGGGAAACTTCACTTCCCAGGATTCTTTAGGGAAGTCATACACTTTAAATGTGCGTTGGATGTTTTTTAAATGTATTATGTGGATCTGCATTATTTCATAAACTTTGCCTGCATATAAATCATTTTAATTATTTTTTAAAATGGAAATCAGCTACGAAGTTTACTTGGTTATCATGGGCTACTCACCATCTCTCAGCCTAATCTGCCCCTCAGAGCGAAAATGATGCCGGGGGACCATGGCCGCCCTAAGCAAGAAGGGCACACTTAAATGTAGAAGAAATAAAAATGTACAACCATAATGTGAAATCAGATACATATGAAGAGTATGTATGAAGAAATATTTATAAAAGCATGCATGTCAAAGATTATTATTATTTGCACGATCTGTAAAGATATTTATAGTGCAATCCTATGCATGTTTACTCAGAAGCAAATCCCAATGTATTCAAACAGGGAAGCATGCACAGGACTGCAACCTCAAATGATAAGGAACTTCACTCACCCAACCCAAAATTCAGAATCATGCCACTTTAAGCTGTTTTGCAACTTTTTTGTTACTTGTTTTATGGTTGTTGGATTTTAAATGGATTCATTTCTTGTTGTAAGCTGCCTTAGTTTCCAACCCTACCTCACAGGGCTGTTAGAAAGATTCCATATACACACCCACTGGAGATGTAAAAATACATATACCCTATATAATAGTTTAGTGTCAAAACCAGTTGGATATTGCAGAATTTTTTTAAAAAAATCAGTATTAGTTTCCTACCAAATAACAGTATTGACTTTTGGGTCAGGGGCAGGTAATAAATTCTAATTCGAATAATAATTCTAAGTAAGCCCTGCCTTGTTGCTTTTAAAAAAAAGGATTAGACGGGAAGAAAAAGATTTACAACACAGTCCTTTGCTATGTTCACTCAGAGGTCCCATTCATTTACAGCACAATCCTAACTATGTCTACTCAAAAGTAAGCCCTACTGAATTCAGTGGGGTTTACTCCCAGATATGTGGGTTTAGCATTGCAGCTTTACTCCCAGACAAGTGGGTAATGGATTAAAATTTCATATTGGGAAGCTCTTCAAAACAGGTTGTGAATTAGACCAATAAACTGCCCTCTTCAACAGCCCAGTAAAATTTAAACTTGTTTGACTCCTTATAATTAGAAAAGTATAACATATTATACACTCATTTCTGATGTGCAGACAAACAGAAAAGCAAACGGTTTTCAAGATTTGCAATAGATTCTAGCTATTGCCTGCAGGACAGGAAATCTCTTCTCAATCACAACCCTGACTTCACTTATTGGCTAAAAATCTAAAAGGGGATTAGAGCAGCTGATTTCTAACAGAAATTGCAAGGGGCAGCTGACGTTTTGGTGCATATCTCTTGAACCAGATCACCGTCATAGAAACTTTTTTTTAAAATGAAAGCTAAGAGTGGGGGATACCTGGCTCAGCAATAGTACATGTGAGAAGGATCTTGGAATTACAGTTGATGACAAGCTGAATATGAGAGAACAGTGTGATGTGGCTACAACAAAAGCAAATGCTATTTTAGGCTGCATTAACAGACATATAATTTCCAAATCATGTGAGGTATTAATTCCCCTCTATTCAGCACTGATTAGGCCTCATCCAGTTCTGGACCCCGCACTTTAAGAAGGATGCAGAGTAACTCTAATGGGTTCAGAAGAGGGCAACAAGGATGATCAGGGGACTGGAAGCAAAGCCCTATGAGGACAGACTGAAAGAACTGGGCATGTTTAGCCTTGAGAAGGGAAGACTGAGGAGAGATATGATAGCACTCTTCAAATACTTGAAAGGTTGTCACACAGAGGAGGGCCAGGATCTCTTCTATGATTTTATAAGTTGCTGTGGTCCACTAGAATTAATTCTCCATCACCAAGAAACTTCAGTGCCCAACATAGCTCTTTGACACTCCCCATGCCCAGGAGAAGCAGAATATGGAGAAGAAAAACTATAGGCAAAGTTGCCCAATCTAAATAGGCTCTAGAATTCTTTTTCTATAATAAATGTGGGGTAGGTTGGTAAGTCAGTCAGTCAGTCAGTCAAGAATTTTGACCTTTTTAATGCAAAGAATATGCAGCCCTGGGAACATTTCAGGATTACTTTTCATAAGAAAAGGGTATCCAATCTCATTGTCCCTAAAGGTTTCCAATCAAAACACATTGGCCAGAATACCCCACCCATCATTCCACTAAACATAAGTTTGAGGCTTCCTTCTCTTCTTTCATCAGAGACCTGTGGCCCACAAGACTACAAATCCCATCATCCCTTACTGATGGTGAGGTTGGCTGGGGGTGATTGGAGTTGGAATCCAACAACAATGGACGGGCCACAGGTTCCTCATCCCCACCTAAGGTTTTATTTGTGGTACTGCCCTCTCCCTACTCTGGGCTGGCTCCTATTGGGTATGAGAAACTAATTTTCAAATTGAGAGGTAGGTATCCCTGTGTCCCACAGCAGACTTTTTAAAAGCCTATTTGCACTGGAGAGGGGCAGAGTGAGTCAAGGACGCTGCAAGCTGGATGAGAGACCCCAAGGAACACTATTCCCCACCCCTGTCCTATACTCAAATGGCCTCCATCTTCTGGGTGAAGAATTTTTCTTGAAGTCAGACTAGAAACAGAGGATTGCTGGAACAATGTCTGAAAGAGAGATGCTCACGGTGCAAACACTCTGCTTACATCCTCTAGTAAATAGGTTTTCTCAGAGTTTAAAATGGTTTTTTAAAAAGCTGCAAATCCTGTTTGACCAAAGATAGCAGTGGGATAAAAGGGGGGAAGAGAGGAATAAAAATTCCTAACCTGGAGTTACCTGCTCATTGTCCAAAACAAACCATGTGCCCAAAATGCATAGTTCCCTACAGAAACCTCCAGACTTGGTAGATTATTAAGAAGTTACTACTTGGAATATATCCAGCGACCACATCATTTTTACAAATTAATTGTTTTCTTTTTGAGTGTAGAAAAGAAAGCCTTTTTTCATTTCTGCTGGAGGTGCCTCTAGCATTTCCTGCTAATATGTTCTACACATCCTCCAATACACAGAAAAAGAAAAATGTGATAATTTTAGGCAGTTTGCGACATGAAAAGCAGGCTGTTTGTGTGTTTGTGCATTGGTGTCTGGGATTACCAGGCCCTGTTATATTCTCATACTGTTATAAACAGGAAAACCACTAAAAACAGCCTGCAGATGGAAGCCACCCTAAGTTTAATCATCTCTCTCATCTGCAGTACTATTCTTTGCACAGAGTTTGTAGAATAAGGGAACGGGTCTATCATTTGAGCTATCAAAGCCAAAAGGAAACTAGCCAGGTGGTAACACCGATAAGTTAACAGTACTTTTAAGATAGCCAGTGTGTGCTTGTTTCAATACTTATCATGATAGCTATAAATATAGATAAATGAAAGATAATTAAATTGACAACAATGTAACAATAATGATATTTAGCTAGACCAATGTGTTTCAAACTTTTTACCTTCAGGGAACCATTTCCACATTAGTTTATCTGCTGAGGATGTTGCAGGTCTGTGCATTGTAGATCACACTCTGATCATGCAGGACATTGCCAAGGCTTTTGGGGCCAGAACTCTGTCCAACATAAACTGACAGGGGGACCTATAATACATCCTCCAGCCAGGGATTAATAAGTAATGGAAGAACTGCTATCTTTCATGGAAACTGTGATATTGTCCTAAGAGAATTGCATATTGGGATTGGTAGTAAAAAGACATAAAAAGGTTCTGGGAGGAAGAGAACAGGAAGGGGTGGAGTCGGTTTGCTTGGAAGGAGAAGAAGGCTGGTGGTGTGGGTGAAATAAAGAGGATTAAGTATTGGTCCCTGGCTTCTCTCTTCAATTGCCTATGATACAAAAGAAACTTCCCTGCCATTGCTGATCTTTGCAGTGAGAAATCCTGAAGCTTTTTTGAGGAACCCCAAAGCTCCCCACAGACACAGTCTGAAAGCCACTGAGATAGATATTTACATTTTCCTTTGGGCACCAGTTAGTGTTTTTTGTTCTGAAGCAATGACTGGATTGGGGTAACTCAGAGATCACCATCCCAACACTATGATAACCCACTCACAGAATTATTGTTGTACACCGCCCTGACAGCTTGTTGCTACAGGGCGGTTTAAAAATGTAATTAAATAAATAAATAAATGAGCACCAAGTCAAGAAAGAATTTAAAAAATACAAAATACAGTTAAACCAACATACAATAAATATAAGAAGCCCAAAAAATCTTGTTGGCTCTTAAGGACTAACAAAGTTATTATGGCATAAGCTTATCCCACAGTAACAATCAGTGAAAAACAGATAAACATAATAGCTTCTACATGCCTGGGTAGGCGTGCCTAAACAAAAATGTTTTTAGCAGGTGCTGAAAAGGGTATAATGAAGGAGTCTGCCTAAAATAAAAAGGCAGGGAGTTCCAAAGGGTAGGTACTGCCACACTTAAGGATTGATTTCTTACAAGAACAGAACAAGCACTATGTGACACCCGTAACATGAAAAGCACACCTTGAACTTGGCCTGGTTGCAAATCAGTAACCAGTGCAGATTTCAGAGCAGAGGTGCTGACAGGGACTCACTCATGTCAGCAGTCATGCCACAGCATTCTGCACTAACTGCAGCCCCTTGGTCAGGTTGTGCTGTATGGGCATTTCTGTGACCTTGGCTGAATCAATCCTGAATGCCAGAATTTTTTAGTTTTGGTTTTTGGTTAGGAATCCTGACTGATTGTGGGATGCTGAGTTTTCTTACTTACTCATAAGAATCTTGTTGTGATTGGTATGGTATTGCATTTAGAAAAGCATCACTCTCTTTTGTTTTTCTATTTGCATTTCATTTACCTCTGACCTTACTCCCTTACATCTGTAAAAGCAACAACAGTGGTTCCATGTGGTCAGCTCAACCCCCTTAAACCGACTGATGATGCACCTTGTTGTTTGCATGATGGTTTGTTTCTTGCCCAATAGTGATAAAAGAGAATTCACATACTGGGAAGTGTGGCTTCAATAGCTGCTGTTCCCAAGCAGCTGCCTGTGAAGGTAGACCAAACCATGTGTGTTTTCTCTCTGTCAATTATTACTCACTGGAATTGGGTTGTCTGTCAAAGTGAGTTTATAGCAGCCCACAGGGTAGACAGAAAAGGGTAGAGAATCTTCTTACTCTTACTCTCAGATCTCTTTCTGAAGTGAAGCATCAAATCTGTAAAGAAGTTTGGAGCAGCTATATTAAAAGGTAGGGACAGGGCATTCCAGGCAGAGAGTTGCCATCCCTGCTTGGATATGGATATCTTTGCAGAGGATCCCTTGTCAAATTTTACCAACAGCACAATCCAAACTATACCTACTCAGTGGGCTCCTACCGGGAGGAAGGGAGGGATATAAATCAAATAATAAATAAATAAATTTTATGGAATAAATTACAAAGTTCTAACACTCACCGCAGACCCCTGAAGCTGATTCAAGAACTACACAGCAACACAGCAATGAGGGTTAGAGTTGGTTTAAATGGAGCTCTGACAGAAACCTTTAAAACATTGCAAGGTGTGAAACAAGGATGCCCTTTGGCTCCCACTCTTTTTAATATTTATGTTAACGATTTGGCGCCTTGGCTAGCTTGAGTACATTCCCCTTCCCCAGTAATCAGGAACAGAAAGATCTTTATCCTGATGTATTTGGACAATTTGGTGCTCATCTCCCTTCCTCATTTGGGCCTTAAAAATCTTTTGGACACATTTAGCGTCTACTGTAAACTTGAACATCTAGCAATAAATTACTCTAAGACTAAAACTATGGTCTTTGGTAGACACAGTCCAAGGTACAAATGGATATTAGATCAATATGTCATAGAGCAAGTCCGTTCATTTAGATATTTGGGCATCATCTTCAGCGAGTCCCTCTCATGGAAGTGGCACAGAGAGGCGACGAAGCTGAAAGCAGAGAAAACAATAGGGGCACTGATGAAGTTCTATTATAACAAGGGAGGAAGTTGATTGAACCTGCCTTAAAAAAAAATCTGTAGCAAAGTGATTACACAAATGCTTTACGGTGCAGAAATGTGTGGGTTTGATATTGATACCATTAAAGCCCTGGAAACCATACAGAATAATTTTTTCTGAAAACTTTACTCTCTTCCATCAGGAACTCCAGCAGCTTTCTTGCAAACTGAATCTGGTTGGCCATCAATAAAGACAAGAGCAGAGGGGGTACAGTTAAAGTATTTTAAACGAATAGCCACTCTGTTAAATGAACACCTTCCAGCATTGTGCTATATGGAAATGAATAATCAAAATTGGAAGTTAACTTCCCACAGGCTTTTATACAGTTACTACCTCCCTGAGCTGAACTCTCTCTTGGATATGGATAAGAGGCATTTAAGGGACTGGCTTTTCTGGAGAGATGCTAGAAGGGACTTACAATTAATTTAAATCTCCAGATTTTCCCCATGGTCCTCTTCTGTGAAAACTGAACATTTTAGAGCCAGTTATTTGACCAAATTAATGCCAGTTTCCCTAATAAATGCTTTTATGGAACTACGTTTCCAAGTCATGCCAACTGCAGTACTAGATGAAAAGGTGCCATTTGAAAATAGATTGTGTATTTGCAACCAGTGTCAGGTGGAGGACATTGTTCATTATATGTTAATTTGTCCCCTGTACGAGCACCCAAGAGAGAGATTCTTGAAACCTCTGTTGTCTCAGGAAAGTGGGAATGCCCTTGTAGAATCAGTACAATTCCTCCTAAGCGATACTAACGGTTACATGACACACAAAATGGCTCTTTTTGCACTTGCTGCAAAAAAGATTAGAAAGAACTAGATAAAATTGCTACAAATTGTTTGGGAGATTCAGTCTTAAACTGAGCTCGCTGATGGTAACTCTGAAATACTTTTGTATTATTGGTTGCAACAGCAATTTGTTCTCTGTATACTTCTACATGCCTCTGTATGTTTTTACGTTTTAATGTATTTTTCATGGCCTCTGGCTAGTACAATAAATTGAATTGATTTGAATAAATAAATAAAAAAACAAACAAATAAAACTCTTAAACCTACTATATACTGGCTGTGCTTGAGTGTTGAACCACTTATAAAAGATCATGGCCAAGAGATAAAAATACATGCTCAAAAGTGTCATAGTCATGTTGTAAAGCTCATTCCTAAACCTCCCTCTATTCATAAAAAAGCTTTACTATACTGTTATGCTATGAGGCAATCATCATGAATTCTCTACCAGAGTTCCAAGTTTTAAATATCTCAAGCCAACTCATAAATTTGCAAGGAACGAACTTAGAATTGGCTCAAAATCTAGAAAGACTTGACAGGAGCACTGATTTACTTATTTTTAAATGACACAATCCTTTTTATGGTTAATATTTTACAAAGATTTTAGAAAGAGAGGAATACTATTGCTTCTGTTAAGGAACTCTCCAAGGTTTCATATAGTCAAGGGGATAGCCAGTGTGGTGCCCTCCAGATGTTGTTGAACTACAACTCTCATTATCCTTGACCACTGGCCACGCTGGCTGGGGCTGATGGGAATTATACTACCGCTGAATAGTCTATATATAAAATGGGGGGGTGAGCAGAAAACCCATAAAGTTGGCCCAATTGACCCAATTTCAGAGAGCTCTAAAGGAATAGTTTGGCTGGCAACCAGGCTGAACAGGAGATGAATGAGGACAAGTTAGTTTACAAATGTTCAGGTTATCAACAAATGTTAAACATTCAGGTTAATCACTCCATTGCCTTGCAATGACCCATCTAGAAATCTGTGAGTCAATTCACAAGACCAAAATTACATATTTTAAAAAAACTTGAGTCAAGACAAGTTCAGCACATGCTGAAGCCAAGATTGAGCCATCACATGCCCTGTTCAAAATTCAACCAACATTTGCTCTGCCACCTTATTCAACTGATCAGTCAAATCCAGATACAGAATGAAGTAGCTCTTAAGAGCCCCACTCATCTACACTGCAATACCTGCTATTATAGATCTGTCCTCTGGATTGCATGGACAGTGCACAGGAAGAAAGAGGATGAAAGGAAGAAAGGAGATGTGGGTATGCACAACCAATAAGAGAAATGTATATGGAATAATGTTAATAATGAAGACAAGCTAAAGAGACTGAAGAAATGTCTAATGTAAGCAAGCCTGAAATCTGGCTAGTGAAGACATCACTCTCCATTTGTGTAAATTCCAAAGCTCCCATGGTAAAGCAATCTGAACAAATCACAATATTCTACCACATAACAGCTTCCCCCCCCTCTCTGAATCACCAATCAGAAGAAGGAGTTCAGCTTCACATTCACAGACTGCACAATCATCCCTGGCTAGCATGCATCCAGAAGCAGAGCTGAACTCTTCACATCAGAGTGAGGAGATGGAAAATGCTGTTTATTTAGTTAACAGTTTTACAGCCACTCAGCCACAGCTAGGAAGGACATTAGGTACAATAGACTCTCAGCACGTTCTTCACATTGATCTGGATAGCACAGATATACACGATTCACCGAAATAGCACATTTGTGTAAATAAAGCTTCTCAAAAAAGAAAAAAAAAAGGCCACCCCTATCCATTTTTGAAGCAGAGCAAAAACACGATGTATTTTTAGGAGAATAAAATATACAAATTCAAAGGATATAAACCTTAGCCCTGAATCCATAAGGGATGGTTCTTGCTTCAGTCATTATTTTTGACAAAGCTGCCCTGGGCCTTTATTTTTACATACTACATTTATAAGATTCCAGCAGAAGAATGCAATAGGTCAGCTCTCCCACTGTCTTCTCTGAAGTACTACAATAGTCTTGGGATTTGCGACTGCACATTAATGCACAAATAGACCCCAAAACGTTGGTAATTCTAAACCCGCCCCTCCTCGTGCAAATCTTTATGCAAATCTATGAATAATCATTTGCTAAAAGAATGGCTCACCAAAACCACAATATCAACAGTTCACCTTCCATCACTGGGAGTATATCACCTGAAAGTCAGGCAATCCCTGTCAATGGTGTTATTATCCAGTGCTGAATTTCTAAAGACAGAAGTGCAATTCTAAGAGAAACGCACAGCCATGAAAACATAGTTTGCTTTACTTGATGCAACTAATTGATGATAAACACATTAAAACAAATTTGGTGGAATTAAAATTTGCAGCCAGATTTTATATGGAAATGTACCGCTCAAGATAGGGGCATGGCCTGAAAAGCAGGATTTCTCCAGTGGGATTGACCACATGTGTGATAGGCCTCATCAGTAGAACTAAGCATCTCTTCCCTGTTTTCTTCCCCTCACTAGAGGTACCTGTCCCATCTCACCCATCTTCTCTATACCCCCACAACTGGGCTAGCTGGGCTGTGGTAAGGTGATAGTCAAACAAATAGTAAAATAAATATTAAGGTGTGTCCCAGTGTCTCATTGGGTACTTTACTATGTGTTTTCCATTTTTATTTGCTAGAAGCAAAGGAAGGCTGTTTCCAGCCCTGTCCATCACAACATATACTTTTTAAAACCTAGCTAGAACCCTACATTCATACTGCCTTCATTCAAAACTATCAGCACTGGGATGCAACCAAAGATGCCTTTTGTTCAACGAACAAGCACAGATTACAGTACCATCCTATACAAGTCTACTCAAAAGCAAGTCTTATTAAAGCCTGTCCTGCTCTCTCATCACAACCTGCCTCCCAGAGAGATGCTCTGCCTTCAGAACAATGGATGCACAGGCCACTGAGGTTTGAGTCCTGGAGCCTCGTAGCCAGGGGGGTGCTCCCATTGCCCCCCCCCCGGGAGGAAGGAGAGGCAAGAGAAATGGTGGCAAGCCACACCAGAAGAGCAATAACCTTTTACCTGCTCGTTGCCCTCCATCATGGTCAGGGCCGGTTTAAAGGGCGGCCAGGTTGGGCACTGGCCCGACGGCCCCAGAGCTACAGGAGCCCCCTCCACTCCCCTTCCATGATCCGCACCCCCCATGCCCCCCACTTACCTGTCAGCCGGCAATTTTTTTTGTTACAGGTGCCACTCGTTTCAAAAGGTTCACATTTCAGTAATTTGTAAGAGCCCTACAACACTGGGCAGTATTATACCATAATGTTTCAGATGGGGTGTGGAGGACTGACGCTGAGAGAGCAGAAGCTTTTCTGAGGTCATCTAGAAAGTCGGGGCTAAGCTAGATAAGAATGTACCTATAGCCAACAGCTATTTCTATCAAACTTTAAAAAGCAGGGAAATTGGGCAGCTATAGTGAATGCACCAGGGGAGCAGGAGACCTGACCTCCTCTCTGAGACATTGTACTGCCCTACAAATTGGTCAAAATGCAAACACCATTTGGGTTGGTCTTTCACAGTCCAATCCACTTCCTGTGTAGCTTGGAAGAATTTGGTAACATGTGCCTCTGAGCATATCGTGAGTGGTGGCAACACCTGCCATCTCCAAAGATAGAGAATTATATTTTTGTATGTTTGTTACTTTGCTTCTTTTCTGTGTTACTACTGTTTGTACAGAGAATCTAGTCTAGAAAATTTTATTTCCTTCATTATTCATCCTAGAAATCTGTGTCAAATTTATTTTTATTAATTTCAAAGCCTTTTTAGTGGTCAGTGTCATATGATGGTGAAGACAGCCTTTTGTGTTTCAAATTAGAGGTTATGTTCTATTTGTATTTTGGGTGCATTAACAGTTTAATCTGAAACTGCAGTTGGATATAAAATCGGACACATTAAAGCATACATGATACTGGGGATTCAAACTCCTCCCCTCTGAGATATGACTGGCATCAACTCTATTGAGTTTTCAGCACCAGACAAAAACTTGGTTATTTATCCAGCCTTTGTTGGAATGTTGTGCTAGGTCGAGTGTGCATTTTATTATTGCTTGGTTGTCATTTATCTGACTTGTTTTTTAAGTGATTGAATTGTGTGTATGTATCTGTGTTTTAACTGTAACCCACTCTAGAACTTCATTTGCAATGAAGAATGGAAAATAATTCTTTAAATATAAATAAATAAATAAATTCCTAAAATAAAAGGCAAATAGGTGTATGTTGCTCAGAGTTGGGAGTTCTTATAGCAAGTTATCGTAGCAAAGTTGGAAACTGAAAAAGAAAAGCAAAATTTTCAGTTTCAATGACAATTTGATTTCCAGCCTCAATCCAGCCTATGACAGTCTTTACCTTGAGGACACTGATAATGACATCACAAGCCGACTGGGTCACAAGAACAGATGCTCACTAAATTGTTGTTCTGTCATCGCCACTAAACACTTTCCCCTCTTTTCCTCACACACACACGCACAGTTTCCAAATGTGCAATGCCAGCCAAATGGACTTTGCCCTTTACCGGGCACATAGCCTGCATCCCAACTCCAGCATAACCAAGCCTGGCAGGCAGCACACAAAATTCCTTACATTTGTATTCCTTAGAGAGAGGACTGCTTGGTCTTTTAATTCTAAGCTATTTGCGAAGACTAGTGGCAGGAGGGGGGAAAAGCAAAACACATCAAAAAGGGAAACCTATTACAGCAGAATAGGTGTACATACAGAAGTGAGAGGGGGCAAAATCTGCAACAAGGTTCAGGACTTCTTATGTATTGTTACAACAGCTTTGTTCTTTTGCATTGCTTTTTAATGTCACCACAAGGGATAAGCAGCCACGAACCAGATCAGCTCCATTTTGTTCCCTCTTTTCTCACTTACATTTCAGTGCTAAACTTTATGTGAATGGAAGAGGCACACAAATTCTACACACCACAAAGTTTGTACTGAAGATATTTTGAGGACCAGAAGCATTCCACACAGATTTTGAACACAAGCCCTTTTTACAGCTTACAATAACACAACTGTGTTCAAGAACAACCTAGATGAACTTCACCACAAGAAGCAAGTAACATAACATGTTGAGCGTTGCCAACTTTTAAACTGGTGTCCGTAGATCTGCCTTTATTCTGCAAACATTAGCAGGTGCTAATACTTTCATGCTTTTAAAGGGTTTCTCTTGACAATTTCAACAGATGGAGCTGGTGCTAAAAACAAAAGTAGGCCGAGTCATTTTTTTCTAGCCACTTGGCAAACCTACCTATGCTTGGGGGAAATCTGAAACTGAAACCTTTATAACAGCTTTTACACTCAACGTTCGCTGTCAGGTGCCTCAGCAAGTTCATTAGCTGCATCATTCTCAAATACATTTCATCAGCCCATTTTAGATGGCAAGAGTCATTCAGTCTACATGATCATTATTACTGGAATGCAAAAGTATATTCAGGTTGCTTGCAAAGATTGTCAGGAATATGTGCATTTCCATTTAGAAATTTGACCACACAAAAATTGAGTTTATCAAACACTGATTAAACAATGACCACTTTTGCACTCCTGTACTATTCACATCAAAAGAGGAATTAAAGTAAGGAAGGAACAGGAATTAACAGAGAGGAAGTATCCCTGCTTCTGAATTGTTTTGTTATGTGAATGATACAAAAGAATGACCTGCCTGTACCATTCCCAAGGTACTTTGGTTCACCACAGAGCATATAGCTATCTGTATCATAAGCATCAGAGACAAGAAAAATTCTGTGCCATCCCCACACTTTTACTTAAATGTGATTCTCCTAGACACAATGGTGATGAGGGCAGAGGGTAAGGTTGAAGCTTTTGGTAGTGATGAGCAAACTCTCCCCAGACTAATTCAGAATACACCTAATTAAAGAATCTGTTTTGAAGAGAATCTGTTAGAACTGGGCCCAAAATCAGTCTCATCTGGAGCACAAAGGGCACTAGAGGCTCCTTCCTGCACTTCCCTTTCCCAAATTTTACTGAGGTAAGGAGGACTATGGAATGCTCAGGACAATAGTCGACCTCTGGATTCACTGCTGTGATAAGGTATAGCAGTGGTCTGGGAATCATGGGAAATAGAGTGCCCCTACTTCCCATTTAGGATTGCCAGGTCTCCGGGTTTTGCCCAGAATCTCCAGATTTTTTAGGTTCTCTCCAGGTCTGTCAACACAATCGCCGGACTCTCGGCTTCCATTAAAAAAAAAAGTTTCTAGGTGGTCTGGTTCAAGAAATATACACCAAAATGTCAGCAGCCCCCTCCCCACAACCTCTGTAAACTGAACTCATAGCTGGCTGCTCTAACCCCACCTTTTCAGGTTTGTAGCCAATAACTGAAGTCAGGGGTTGTGATTGATAAGGGATTTGTTGACCTCCAGGCAATAGCTACAACTCATTTCAAGGCCAGAAAACTGTTGTCTTTTCCTGCCTGAAAATCTCATAAATTGAGGAAGTTTACAGCCTTCAGCAGTAGCAGAAGTCCCTTTCTGTGTGCAGAAGGTATAGAACAAAAAATCACAGCAGGATTTGATAGGCAATCGTCAGAGCTTGGAAACATTTCTTTTTTGAACTACAACTCCCATCTGCCCAACTGTAGTTTAAAAAAGGAATGTTTCCAAGCTCTGACGATGCACTCAGGGCGTCGGGCGCCATCAATTTGTGCACTCATTGTCTCTCTTTTCCAAGCTCTTTGCATCATACCGCAAAATCACCGCAAAAACAGAACAAGCACCGAACATATGCAACATGGATACAATTCAAAACCGCCACATTAGCGAAGAGCCGAGAAGTGAAGCACTGGAAAGCGAGGCCCTACAGTATGCTTAGAATTGCAGCCTTCAGGAGTATCCATCTTTACTCCAGAGTGCTCCCATCGATCATCTCCACAACACTAGGCACCCTTCTTCCTACAATGGCGTTCTGGTGACTGGCCTGGCTGAGGGCATTTAAAACCCTTCTTACCAGAAGCAAGTAGGGTAGATTAAATGTTCATTATGCAGGCTCTCTAAACAGGTGAGAAGAAATGATCCCATCACTTCAGCAGGACGGAACACTCACATTTAGCTAAGATTTCTACCTTAATCTTAATTTCTATCATAACTGGAAGACATAAATGCTATGTCTGATTTAATTGCAGAGTATGTTAAGCTGAAATTATTGAGGGCCTGGTTTCAAACAGTGACAACAAACAACTGATAGCAACTACTAGCTCAGCCATCCTGCCTTTGGTTGGATTGAAAGCTGCAAATATTCATCTGTAATAAACACAGGGACCATATTAGAAGGTTATCATCATCATTATGCTAGCCTTTCGACAGATAGAGGATGAGAAGGATCATGGCTGTTTATGACTTCACAGTGAGTGCACCATTTACCTCTTTCAATCCAGATTCACAGTGAAACAATTCTGATCCATTCCCAATTGTTTATATGTACACTTTTGGGATTACGGGTAGAGTCCAGAATGAGTCTGGAATGTTACACTTAAAAATATTAAGACTCTATTTTACTTTCTCCACTGGTTTCAAATGTTTTCACAATTGGGTTTTGCTGGGGCTGAGCAACTTTATGTTATGAGGCTTAAGCCAAGCCACAGAAAAATAAAGAATCAAGCCACAGACTCACAAACACTGACAGACAGAAAGGCCCCTTTGTTCTCAACTTCTGAAACCACAATAATTATTCTGCTCCATTTCCTTTCATTCTATTGAATTCATTTCCCCCTAATTTGCTAAATATATTCTAAGAGAGATGCTACTGTGGTGTTTCCTGAAAATCTTTTATTTAACTTGATTTGCTTGTTAATAGGCAGCTGATAGTCAAGTTTCTAGAGCTCACTGAAGAAAGATTTTCAGGGCCAGAAGATGTTTCTTGGATGAGCTTTAGAAGGGTGGTGGCTATTAACAAAGACACACCATAGATCAGGGACAGGGAACTAGTCGCCTTCCAGTTGTTGTTGAACTGCAACTCCCACCATCCCTGACCATTGGCCATTCTGGTGGGGCTGACAGAATTTGTAGTGCAACAAAATCTGGAGGGCCATATATTCCGCATTGCTGCCTTAGATATTTAAACAAGACTTGGAGAGCACATTGCCACTGCAATGCAGCTAGCAAAGAAGAAACAAGCCTGAGCTTTGCAGCTAATGGGATATAAAGGGGGGGGTCATCTCCAGGTCAATCCCCTTTGCTCTGCAGGTGACCTGATGCTGTTTTCCAGAGTTGCACTGTGTCTGGGTGTTTGTCTGCTCCCCCATACTCAATATAGACATTTGCAAGTAAACTGATATCGCAATAGGTTTCCTGTGCTTTCCCTCCTAAGAAAACAAGCCTTGTAACTACTATCCCTGCTACTTCCAACTGCATGGGGAAGTGAGGGGGATGCACATGTGTGAAACAATGCAATTACTGGAAGAAAGCCAAATGCTTTCCAAAACAATTTCAAATTCCCTGTGAAGTTAAGTCTCCAGGGCAAGCAGGGAAGGAAAGAAGCAGCTATTGTATCTTGCTACTGAGGTGGATGCTTTGGAAGACGAGGTATTAGCGCGAACTTAAAATTATAGAAAAATGTTTTGTGAAATGATTTTTAAACAATTTTAGGGTGCTAGCATTGAAGGCAAGAATGCAGAAGAGCAATAGCCTGGTAAGAGGAAGGTTAGCTGCATTTTTAAAAAAATGTGTTTTAAAAATGGACAGTGCTGAGATATACACAAAGATACAATTCCTATTGTTTTTAGCGGAACTTGCACATAATGATACAACATCATGGCCTCTGTGCAAACAGATAACATTATTTCTTCCTTCTCTCTCTGAATGACTAGCAGCATATAATGCCTTTTATCTTTAAAAGTTAACGCCCTGGAATCAAATCCCACATGAGCGTTATCACACTTGCCTCCCAGGCACATTTACTCAAATGTAACATTTGACACATGAAAGTGTCCTGCCACCTTAAAAACGTAACAAATGTATTAGGCCATGACCTTTTGCAAGGCACAGTCCACAGTGGGCTCTAATTCGCAAAAGCTTATGCTGCAAGATATGTGTGGGTTTAAGATGCAAGAGCTGTTCTGTGATGCAGATCCACCCTGCCACAACTTCTCTAGTCCTCCATTTCTTCTAAGTGGGGAGGTCACATCTTAGCTACCACACTTGAATCCACAAGTTGGGCAAGATGCAAATTGCTGTATAACAGGGAAGCAGGACAATTCCCATGTTACTTGACATGTCTCTATGACTCCCCCAAATGCATCGAGTACTTTCCTGTGTAAGTGCAACTCAGCTCATTGGCTGCACGAGGCAAGGTCAAAACCGCCTGGACACAGAAGATCGTAAGCATAGGATGTGTTGGCATTTATTCATCTATCACATGCAACTACCAACAGATTCTACACATTGTTTCTACACCTGAGATGATCCTACCTGTTGAATGGCTGAGATGGCTGTGACAGCCTTCCCTGGCTCTCCCTGTCAGGTTCCTACTTGCGCGTGGCTACTGCCTGTCACTAGGCACCACCAGGGACTCCACCAGTCCGGACTGTCCTTTTTTATTGTTTCTCTCCCCGCTCTAGCACAGATCTCAACAGATCCCCCTGCTAGGCAACCACCAGTCACGTCCTAATACTAGTATTCCCAGAGACTCTGAATACTGGTATTGTTATTCTCTTCACCGCTGCCACCATTTGTTACAGTTTCCCTTCAGCCTTGGTCATTACCTTACCCTCCCTTCTGGTCTGTGAAACCCCAGCCAAGGATCAGGCCTTTGGTAAACCAAATTAAGTATTTATTACAGATAACAAAGCTAACAAGATTAACAAGATTTCTTCTTAAGGCACATAAGCATATGGTTTTACTCAATACTAATCCGAACTCCACCCCCCTCCTTCTCCACTCTCTCCTGGCAAACAACTCTCTAAACCCCACCAAGCAACCCACTCAGTTTCACCTCATCCACACCCCTAGATTCCACTCTCACTCTTCCTTTTATACGTTCCGCCATTTTAAACACTCAGCCAATCATCTAGCATTCTACTGCCCATTCACTCCCCCTCCTCTTTCACTCCACTTACCATGTATCTTCTAAACAACCAACACTTACCATATATACATTAATATAGGAACATCACAATGGCATCCAGTGATAGATTAGCTAAATCTTTAATTTTTAACCTTCTCTCATTTGCATTCCATTTTGTGTCTTATTTTTAAGGAAATATTTCTTTAATTTGCCTTAGGAATTTGACAGTGCATTTCATGACCAGCTTGCTTAAGTGATTGTGTCCCACACACACACTCCATGTGCTTTTAACTATTGGCTTCATGTTATCCATTTGTGTATCAGGGAACTCCCAAGAAAAGCAAGAGAACCCCCATCCTATGGAGACAGGAAAAGGGCACTCTGGGTGCCAACTCTCTGGCCCATGCACAGCTAGCCTACCTCATCAGATGGCTGTGGCACAAATAAGCTTTTTTTATCATGGTTAGAGGCTCAGCTTTGCAACAAGTATCATGCCAAAAGAGTCCAATTACACTCTTTCAATGACTATTTCAAAACGACAACCACATACTGTATTTATTTGCCCTGTACAGAGCTGTGTGTCCGGCCAGCACAGGGCCAAAGGCAGCTATACCCAAATCTAGATCTGGAGACTATTTTTTTCTAGTGGTTGGAGATGGAGAAGCAGAAACCTAAACAGCAGCATGAAGAAGATACTGCTCTGTTGACCAGGCTCCCAGTGTTTATACCAGAACTGTCCAATCCAGAGGCTTCATACTACCTGACAATTGTACGGTTTGTTGTTGTATACCCCAGTTCTCTTCCGCACCTGAAAATAATTGTGAGGTCAGAGCTCATGCAGCTGATGGTAGTTCACTAGGCCAATCCTGATTCTCTAGACTCAGATTATGAAGTTCTTTGTTGAAATCCCCAGATTTCTAATACAACAGCTGGATAGTGTACAGCGTCTTCCCAACAAAGTGCCATATGTTTTAGATAATATGTTTTAGATTTATGGGGAAATCTGTGCCCCCGTCCAGGTGCTGTTGAACTATAGGTCCCATCATCCCTGACCATTGACCATGCTGGTTGTGACTGATAGAGCTGGTGTCTGACAACATCAGGTGGACCATATCTCCCTCTCCCTGTCTTACATCCAGACATTTATGCTCCAGCAGTAGCTATTACAACAGAAATCCTAAGATCTTCTGTGAATGGCCAGGTCACTATTGCATAGGAAGCAGAATTAATTTTGCTAATTGTCTTTTAGTAATAAGAGAATCAATAAAGTCAGGGGAGTTACTAAAGAAAAGCAAAATAGCATATTTAAAAAATTACTCAATTCCTGTTTTCTAAAACTGATCCCTGATTTTCTCCCTAAAATTGGAATTCATGTTTGATATTCTCCAATAAAAAATAAACACATATACACATAAGAGCAGTGTCCCTTTTAACAGACCGAGCAACAGCACACCCAAATAATAAAAACATTAGGAAATGGAAAGCTTATGATCAGAGTTCTTTTCAGAAGTGCAACTACTGCAGAACTGGAAAAGCCAATCTAAAGCAGAAATATTACAAAGGCCCTGTGCCTTGTGAGTCCTATTGCAGATTGCAAAATTCCAGTAAAGAGCTAGGAAAGGAACTAATCCAATAAAAAATAATGGATCTTATATTATAAAATATATGTGGCCCACTTAATTTAACAATATCTTGTTTCATCAGAATTTAATAGAACATTGTTTATTTAAGAAATGAAACATGGTGTATTTTGAAATTGCAGTACATTTGTAATATTGCTCACCATCTCTTTAATATCTAGCTTTAGCTAGAAGCGGAAAAAACTCTTTAGTTTTTACTAAGGAAATTGTGGAGAAACAATGTGAAATGGGGGGGATGTTTGTTTACTAAAACAGTTGTTGGCAGTGGAATGTTGCTTGAATCTTCTCTGCCAGCCATAACTCAATTGCATGAGGAACTGTCCAGCAGATGTTAACAGACCAACATCAATGGCAAATATTTACTTAAGAAAGGCAGCAATAGGCTTCAACACAAAAAGTATTGCTGTTTCTAATTGCCCAAAATCTACTAGTTCAACTTCTTATTGTCCTGATCAGCAACTAATTTTTCAATTCCATCAGAGCAGAGATAAAGAAGAACAGTATCAGCTCTGCTGAGAGACAAGTTGCATTCAGTTCTTGTCTCCCTGAACAGTATCCATCCCAGCTGGTTGATATAAGAACTTCGTAATGTTAAGGAGTGCTGGGTTTTGCTTTTTTCCTCCTCTCTTCCCATCCTTTTTCCTTTTATGCCATGTCTCTTAGATTGTAAGCCTGAGGGCAGGGACTGCCTTGTTCTTTGGCATCTAAACCCCAGTTTTTCAGGGGGGGGTGGCTTAAGAGTGGGGTAAAAATGCTTAAAGTAAATAAATACATTATAACCAGGGCTGTGGAGTCGGTACACCAAACCTTCAACTCCAACTCCGACTCCTCTATTTTTCTACTGTCCGACTCCGACTCCACCCAAAATTGCTTCTTGTCAATCAAAATTTATTTGGAAGTCGGAGTCGGTACATTGCTACCGACGCCAACTCTGACTCCTCCCAAAATTGCTTCCGACTCCGACTCCACCCAAAATTGCTCCCGACTCCGACTCCACAGCCCTGATTATAACAGGGACCCTAATTCACACTAAGCATGAGCAGAAGGACTAATAACATTGAATCTGCTCACTGACTCATTCCCATGCAAGTCAAAGCACTGAAACAACTCTTTAAACCCTCTTCCTCAGTGTAAACAGTCTATTCAAAACAGGAAGCCATCTCCCAAAGGAATAAATCCACTTGAGTAGTGGCAGGACCTGAAAATTCATAGTGAATGACCAGAAGCTCATTCATGGCCCTTTGGACCCTGCCTTTTGCCTTAAGAGCACAATCCACATAATCTCATCCATTATGTCCTACCCTCTTGGCTGTATGTAATCCAAATGAGTATTTTCAGAAAAGAATAGTAATGAGGGGCTCTCTTATTCATGTATATTAAAAGAAGCCACAGCAGAAACAAAGTAAATAGCACAGATGGGTATTTAAAAATAAGCCAGTTCTATGCTGAACATGTTACAAAAAAGAGAGTAGATGGGATTTAAGGAACAAACATAACATTATGAACATAATAACTTACAGCACATTAAAGAACACAGAACTTCTCATGTCGGTTAACTGAGTAAAACTGGTATTCAGGGAATGTTTCTCTCCCTGACCTCTTTACTTAAAAAAAATCATATAAAAGAAGCAATAATGATCCCTTCATTCAGCCCTCTTGAATTTTCAAAGCTCTTTCATGTTTCAAATATTAAACAGTCAACATCACTTCCTCCCACTGGAGCACAGGCTACCCAGGACTATCAATCCTATCACTTCCCAACCTTTATTACACAAGCAAATGAACATTCTTGCCATTTTCAGAGCTAGGAAAATAAAATTGATGCTCTGTAAAATTATTCTGTATGGCAGGGTGGGGAACCTCTGGCCCTCCAGATGTCACCAACTACAGCTCCCATCATCCCTGACCATTGGCCATTCTGGCTGGGGCTGATAGGAGTTGAAGTGCAACAACATCTGGAGGTCCACAGGTTCTCCACCCCTGCTGTATGGCTTCCAACCTATCTCACTTCACCAATTAACAAAATAACATTGAAATTTGTCCTTTTTGCCTTCTGTAATCTGGCAGAATTACCAACAAACTTCAGCAGGCAATGGTTTATCTCCTAGAAACATACCATGCTCCAAGAATGATGTTGGATAGTGATGATTATACAAAAAGGCCAAAAACTTTTTTTGAGGGACATACTCTTCCTAATAAGACCTACAGAGTTTCCCTAACAAGCAAATAGCTTTACAACAACAACAAGCAGGAAACCTATTTTGTTAAGACGTCTAAATGACAACTAGATGAACTGACCTACAGACCATGAATAGTTTTGATCAAAGGAAATTCCATTGATGCATCTGGAAAGTGAGCAAGAAATTCTAATTGAAAACAATACTACAAGAAAACACTGAGCTACATATCTTTGCATGTCTGATTACTTTTTCTAGAGGAGTAATCTTCATAGCTCACATGAGCCATATTAGGATAAGCCTAACTCTTAGGTGGCCTCTACTGAAACTTCCAAAAAGGAAAACTGATAACTGAATGGATGGCTTCATCTCTAAGGAGAACAGCAGCTTCCTGAAAGATTCGGATCTTTTGCAATGTCATAATCAGCTCCTTACCAGAGTCAAACAATTGTGCATTGGAGACTTATCACACTACCTGCCAAATAAAGCTAAGCAAATGAAAGCCAGTGCACTTGAGAAAGGAAATCAGCAAGAATAATCAATCCCAGAACAGAGACATTTATTTACTGATGTGGGAAGAGTGACATGGAGAGAGTTCAGGGTCTTTCAAGATAAGACATTTGCTATACGGAAAAGCACTAATTGTTACTTAGTTGTTGCAGGAAATCCAAACATTTTTCCTCAGCTAATTCTCAATTTTCAGGGGAGATCCATACTTCTTTCCCCAGGGTAGCGTACCAACTGAAAAATCTCTTTCTTCCCAGTACTTGTAGAATGCTTTATATAACTGCAGAGAAAAGCCCCAAGCCTTTCCATTCGAAAAAGGCCATTTACAGTGCAATCAATCTTACACAGATGTATTTGGAAGTGCATCACATTTGTTCAATGGGACCTACTCTCAGGTCATTCTTAGTAATCTGAAATATTTTAGTGATGAAAAATAAATGCATTTTGAACACATAACTACAGTTGGCCAAAGACATTTTGTTGACGGCAGCAAAGGACAAGATGGCATTCCCCCTCCGGCCTTCCCCGCATTCCATGTACAGGAGCTGAGCAGTGTTGAAACTTTTTTCAACACTGGCAATGGAACATTCTCCACTGCAGCCAAGAGTAGCAGGCTAGCTTAGGAGGCAGAGGGCAGCCTTTGTGACACACACAGACCTGTCCTCCAACACGCTCCCCTTTCCCCAGTGGTAGGGCCAGTCATAATTAACTGAAATATTATATGCAGAATAATTTAAGCCAACAACTGGAAAGACAACAATGTATAAAAACAATATAGGCGAAATGGACTGACCTTCACATAGGCTAGGTAATGTTTGCATTTCTCCTGCATATAAGACAGCTGCAACTGCTCTGTGATCTGGCCCATCGCTTCTCCTGAAGAGACAAAGTAAACCCTGATGGGATGACCCTTTTCTTTCTTTGCCACATCTGCTGTCAAGTTATAGTTCAATCCTAAAAAGAAAAAAAAATAACATGAAGGAAACATTTCCTTATCTAGAGGTATATGTCTTTTAGTTTGTTTTAGGACTGCACCACCCTGGCCTCTACTATACAGTAACAGGTCCTTAACTACGACAGCATTTAACAAGTTCACGTTAAAATAAAGACATCAGCATTCTAGAGCATGCTTGCACAATCATGTAGTCCACCTAAGGCAGCCCAGCAACAGCTCCATAAACCTTGTTTTGCAGCCCACTTAAGGCTACAAAACCAGGAAGCTTGTCAAGCGCTTGACAGGCCACAATGCTTGCGAGTGCACTATATTCAGTTTGCTGGGTCTCAGATTCTGCAGGCTTACTCTATTGAAATGTATCTCCTTTATTAAAGGAAATATATCCTTTAACTTTAGTACGCCACCATGTGTTAGCAATATAGTTTCAATTCAATATTACCTTAAATCTCATCACTAGTTACCTAGAATGTTAGTAACTAGTACCCTGAAAGTTAAATTTCCTAATAGGCAAAAAAAAATGGCAGTTTAACAATGTACCTATAGCTAACAGATATTTCTATCAAACTTTAAAAAGCAGGGAAATTGGGCAGCTATAGTGAATGCACCAGGGGAGCAAGAGACCTGACCTCCTCTTTGAGATATTGTACTGTACTGCCCTACAAATCTGTCAAAATGCAAACACTATTTGGGTTGGTCTTTCACAGTCCAATCCACTTCCTGTGTAGCTTGGAAGAATTTGGTAACATGTGTCTCTGAGCATATGGTGAGTGGTAGCAACACTTGCAATCAGCCCAAATAACAGACACAGGACATGACTGTGAAAGACCAACCCAAATTGTGTTTGCATTTTTACAGATTTGTAGGGCAGTACACTATCTCAGAAAGGAGCTCAGAGAGGAGGCTCCTCTTCTGCTCCCCTGGTGCATTCACTATAGCTGCCCAATTTCCCTGCTTTTTAAAGTTTGATGGAAATATCCATTGGCTATAGGTATGTTCTTAAACTGCAAAGGTTTTTTTTGCCTATTAGTGAATTTATCTTTTTAATCTGGGAGGTAAGAAATGGGATCCTGTGCTAGTATGCTGAGAATGGATTGATCATTTGCATGCCTATTGAGTTCAATGGGATTTACTTCTCCGCAGGAAGAGTAGGTGAAACTGGCCACAGCAGAGGAGAAGGAGAAGAGGGAGGGGGGAGAGAAGAGGGAGGGGGGAGAGAAGAGGGAGGGGGGAGAGAAGAGGGAGGGGGGAGAGGAGTGGAGGGGGGAGAGGAGTGGAGGGGGAGAGGGGGAGGTGAAAGGCAGGTCCGATCATTTGCATGCTTACTGAGTTCAATGGGATTTACTCCCCTGCAATCATGCTTAGAATGGGTAAAACTGACCATGGAGAAGGAGGGGGGGAGGAGGGAGAAAGAGATTGGAAGGGGGGAGAGGAGGAGAAAGGGGGGAGGAGAAGGGTAGGGCAGGTTTGATCATTAGCATGCTTTTTGAATTCAGTGGGATTTACACCTGTATGTCAGGCCCAGGATGTGACTCAGGAACCAGACCAACGGCTGTAGTTAATTCGTGTTTTATTAGGGTAATGTCCAAACAAAGACTGCGTTTTCTCATGAAGCAATACAGGGATACAGGTCCTGCGGCATTGGGAGAAAGTTGACAGAGCAAGGGACTTCTTCCCGCCTGTTCTTTAAGAAGGGGCCAAACGGGCGCGCAATCTTTTGCTCCTCCTTAACTGCCCCTCAGGTACTGCCCGCCTTCCCCCCCCTTCTCTCCTGTCTTTTCAGCTGTCTGTGTGTGCGCGGTGAGGCGGGAAGCATCACCCCCTCCTCTTCTGAAGTTTCCGATTCCAGGATGGGGGATAGGGGAGGGGCTGATGGTAAACTGCCTCCCCGCTTTTCGGCTGTGAGCAGCCCTCCCTCTTTAACCTCTTGCTCTGAGCCTGAAAGAGGGGGAGGCGTGAGAATGTCCAGGGAGGGCTCAGGCTCCCCGTTGCTAAGCGACCTTATCACTGGCAGTTCCTCTGTTTCGTCTTCGCTCCAAAGGGGGGAAGTTCCTCCCCCTTCCCTCTGCCATCCATCCAAATACTCTTCTCCCAACTCTCCGGGATCCAGCTCCCCGGGATTGGGACCCCAGCTCTGCGTTCCGACACTGTAGAATGATGCTTAGGGTAAAACTGACATGGTGGAGGGGCAGGGAGAGGGGAGAGGAAGGAGGAGAGAAAGAGAAGGAGGGGAGGGGTAGGAAGGAAGGGGGAGGGAGAAGGGGGAGAGAAGGGGAGGGGAGGGAAAGGTAAGGGGGAGGGGAGGCGATTAGGGTGGGTAGGCACTGAGCAGAGGGAAGCCCTTTTCCTTTCCAAAAGGAAAACATTGTGAACAGTATCATTGCTTTTCAGGGTTTCTCTCATCTTTTTATTCTACAGCAGGCACATGTAGCTTCCCACCCAAATTTAAACCAAAGCTGTCCCTGACTACATCCACACCAGACCTTTATTTCAATTTAGACAGTCATGGCTTCCCCCCAAAGAATCCTGGGAAGTGTAGTTTGTGAAGGGTGCTGAGAGTTGCTAGGAGAGGCCCTGTTCCCCTCACAGAGTTACAATCCCCCCAAAGAAGGGCTGACTGTTACACCACTCTGGCCACTGGAGCTCTGTCGGTGGAACAGGAGTCTCCTCTCAGCACCCTTCACAAACTACACTTCCCAGGATTCTCTGAGGGAAGCCATGACTCTCTCACGTGAAATCAAAGTCTGGTGTGGGTGTGGCCCCCTGATTTGGCAAGTCAAGCAGCTGTGAATCTGGCTTTTAGAACACTGCCAGTTGGTTCTTACTGAGCATGCCTGGCACTATAACAGACGTTAATGTTAAATTTCTTAATTAAAAATAAGCTAGGCATTTTTTAAACTTTTCAAATGGCAGAAGATGAAGGTCAGAGTATTGGGCAAGGTCAGTAACAGGATTACAGGTACTCTGTGAACATGGCTGATTTTTAATTTATTTCAACAAACTATGAAACCACTAACAGAAAAAAGTCCAACAGGGGTCTGGATTCCCCCCCCTCTTTTCTCTTTTTCCCCCAGTTTGAACTCTTGATTCTCTCTGATTGTTTTGTGTATTGCCATGAAAATGTAGACGGTTGTTAAGCAAGCGTTTCTGAGTTCAGAACTATAAGTTTTGTAAGGTTTTGTTTTGAAATCAACTTATAGGAAGCAAGAGAATGGCATGGGGTATTTTCAATTTAACATTGCAGAATGTAAAAAGTCCCTGCTGGCTATAGTATACAGCCATTCTTGTGGCTATATAATACAATCGGTCCTGGCATCAAGGGTCAACACGGTAAGGCATCTGCCAAGGGGCCCTACTCCAGCAGGGGGGCCCCTGACAAGAGCTCCCTGGCTCTGCTGCAATGAGGAGGCAGACTCTCTGAGAGAGGAGTACCCATGGAAGTTGCCTTGCCCAAAGGTCTGCCAAAACCTAGAGTTGATGCTGAGGTCACATCCACATCATACATGCACTCTTATACCACTTTAACATCCTGGGAACTTTAGTTTGTTAAGAGTGCCGGCTTCACAGAGCTACAGTTGCCAGCACCCTTAACAAATACAGTTCCCAGGATTCTCCCTGACTTTTAAAGTGGTATAAGAGTCGTCTAAATGTGTGGTGTGGCTGTGATCCAAGTACAATGGATGCAAAGAGACTGCTATTGCATAACATTCATTTACATCACGCCTCCTTAGAAAATTTCCTTTGTTTTCCAGCATTCTCTGCACTTATAAAAACTGGATCTAATAGTATACAGTCTGGCACCTTGCTAGCACATCCCATTAAGAGAATAATGTTAATGTAAAAGTGGAAAGTACAAATGTTGCAGAGAACTAAGAACAGCACAATTAAATTGCATATTGTGTACGTGACAGTAACAACTAGCTTCTGTGGCTTTTAAATGGCTTATTATATAATTTGGCTGCCTATTAGATTATTCAGACAAATTTCAATTAAGTGTGCCACACATCTGGTTTGTTTTTATCCAAACAAAGTAATTACACATCCTGTGAAAGGAGAAACTGAAGCAGCTATTAGCAGACCAAGATCAAGAATTGCAGAAATATTTTTTTATCTCAGCTGAGACCCTTTAGACCCAGAAGCAGACAGTGATGGAGGTGGCACTCTTACCTGCTCTCCCAGCATGGGAGTCATTCCAGGAAGTGGGAAGATCAGTGCAGTACAAACACGTGTGTGGGAATTCTGGATGGGCTCTGCTAGGGTACCTGCACCAACCTCCCTACCCTGCCTAAGCTCTCTCCCAGTAAGCTGCAGTTATACCCATGCCAGGAGGCCAGGTGAGCACCACCACGCCTCCCCACCAACAGCTATTGTTTAGACCAGGAGACCTGTGACCTCCAAATGTTGTTGAACTAAGGCTCCCATCATCTCTGACCATTGGCCATGCTAGCCAACTGGGAACTGGGAGTTTTGTTGGGAGTAAAGCGCCAACACAAGTTACAAGTGACCTGAACCAGGGGGGGGGGGGAGGTAAGAGACAAAAAGGCAATCTATTCTTCCCTCTGTTAAATTCTCCTCTGAAGTGTTTGCCATTTTTACAGGCTTAGCTCCTCTTCTTCCCCCCCTTCTTTTCCTGTCTTTGTTCTCAGTCAGTTACTAATGCCACATGGCTGCTTCAGCATGTATGACTTTACCTCTTTGTAGTAATAAACCCTACATTTCTTTATTCTTTCAAATACCCGTCTTATCAGACCAGTTATCTCTGTACTCCACTGCAATACATTTCTACCAAAAACTCTTAACTTCAACCACATCTAAAGGGTTCCATGTCCCCATCCCCACTTGAAGGACTAGTGCCTGAGCTTGCTTCTTTCCTCTTCCCTCTCCATCTCTTTTCCCTTGTGTTGTAAGTCTGAGGGCAGGAACTATTTTACACTGATCATTGCAAGCTACCCTGAGAGCCTTTTCAACTGAAGTGTGAGGTTAAAATGCTTGAAATATATAAACAACACATAAAATCAAAACCAACAAGCCTGCAGCATAAAGCCATCCAATCTGTTTGGAATTGCTTTTTAATATGTACTTAAACCTTTTTTTAAAAAAAATGTTTTTAACCTTTATTTTAAGATGTCTTCAAAGCTTTTTTTTAAAAAAAATGTTTTTAAAGTGGTTTTGTTTTGATGTATTTTAAAGTCTGGTTTTTATGATGTTTTAAAGTGTTTTTAGTGCTTTTGTTTGCCGCCCTGGGCTCCTGCTGGGAGGAGGGGGGGAATATAAATTAAATAATAAATAAATAAATAAATAAAATAATCTGCAGGGTAAGCTTCTGTGCACCAAATGGGTCACTGAGCTGTGGCAATAGCCACCTCAGGGAGCAATTCAAAACACCTTCCACACAGTAGTTACAATCAGGGCCGGCTCCAAAGGGCGGCCAGGTGGGGCACTGGCTGGGGGCCCCTCTGCTCCCCTTCCACGATTTGCAGCAGGATCACTGCTGTGGATTGCAGGGCGGAGCTTCAGCACCCCCACCATTCCCTCGTTCAACCTACCTTTTTCGGCTGTGTGTTGTAGCCGCTTGTGCAGTGTGTGCAGCGCTGCCCTTAACCAAGATGGCAGCCAAGGTTTCCCTAAGGTGCTGAAGCCTCTGCCACCATATTGGCTGATGGCAGGCATGTGTGCTATGCGTGAGCATGCATGCGTGAGCATTCCCTGAGGAAAACCTTGGCAGCCATCTTGGTTAAGGGCAGTGCTGCGCACGCTGTGCACACAGCTACGAAACACAGCCAAGAAAGGTAGGTTGAATGAGGGAACGGCAGGGGCTCCAAAGCTCCAGCTCTGTGATCCACGGCAGCAATCCTGCCGTGAACCATGAAAGGGGAGCAGAGGGGCCCCTGTAGCCCCAGGAGCCCTCAGCCAGGCCCCACCTGGCCACCCTTTAGAGCCAGCCCTGCCAGCATGCCTGCAGCCGGCCCTGTTACAATGTGCACACTGACCCTCAGAAATAACAAACTGACCATGAGCAAACTATGTCTTGTTGCAACCATGCCATCTCTGAGTAACAGCTGACATTTATTAATCTCTTGAGTAGTATATTTCACAACTTTCTCCAGTTTTCCTTTTGGCAAACACAACCAATGATGTCAGAAATAGAAAAGTGAAATAGCAAAGCTAACTTTTTTAAAAAAAACAGCTTGCAGATGTCACTTGATTAGTAGTTACCAGCTGACTCAGATCATCTTTTTTGTATGTTGCTCTCTGAGGGGCTTGTGTATGAGTGAGTTTCAGCTCATAAATTAGCTCTTTTTCAGATTGGAAAAAGGAGCCATTCCATATCACACACCAAACAGCAGACTTTTAGAGACAACTGTTCATACAAGCAACACCACACAGGAGCAGCAGATGCATGCTGGCATACCTGATCTTCTTGTCTAGAAACTGGAGACACAACACAGCTTGCCTTTTCTGTGGTGTCCTCACACACACACACACATACACACACACACACACACACACACACACACCAGCTGCAGAATGCCCTCCCCTCTGAGGTATGACTGGTGCCAGTACTGCTTGTTTTTTGTGCCAACTGAAGACATACTTCTTTGGTCAGGCCTTATCAATGGATTGATATAGCCAAGACTAGCCACAAATTAAGCAAGTGTATCTGCTTTGCTCTTCAGTTTGTGGTGTTTTACTTATCGTTTTAAAATGTTTACTTAACATGGTCTGTGATTCAATTGTTTATTGTGTTTTATATTGTAACCTGCTCTGAGATCATTAATTGCCACTTTCTCTTTGTCACTAACAGGGAATGCGGGGCAGCCAGAGATTGCCCCAAAGTGTCCTGACATGCAGAGGTACAGCAGATTCTGGAACTTCTAAAGGGGGAGAGAGAGAGAGGAGAAGGAAGAGAAAGAAGGATGCAGCAACAGTGCACATACACATACACACACACAGCTCCACCTTCTGCTGTTGCAACTGGGGTTGCCAGGCCCAGCCTCCAAGAGGTCTTTTGTATCTTTAAAAGTTGTGCAAGGGGAAGGGAGAATTCCACCTTGTGGTTTTTCCCATTACAGAATTGCAAGAACACCTGCACTTGGCTGACTTTCTCTTCTCCTAAAGATACAGGATCAGTCTCAGGCTTTGAACATGGCAACCCTAGTTGCAAATGATTTATTTTATTGCTTTCATTGCTTTAGGTATGAGTTATTTTCATTCATGTTCGTTATAAACATCCTTCAGAGCTGACAAACCTGAAAGACAGTCTATAAATTTGATTCACAGCACATAAATAAAATGGAGGATTCCAACTGCCATCAAGTCAGTAGTCTGAGGGAAGAACTTTGTGCTTTAGAAGCAGCCCTGTCCTCTTGGTCTGGACATTGTCATCTGCTCTGCTCCCAGATCTTATTCTGTGGGGGAGGGGGAGTACTTCTAGGGAGGGGTTGCTCTCCAAGACAGCCAGAATCCAGGAAGATAGAACTATTCAACTGTGTAAAAGAATTAATGCTTTAAGAACTAGTGTCTGAGCTTGCTTTACCCCTCCTTCCTCCCCATCTCTCTTTCTTCTTATATCTTTTCAGATTGTAAGGCTGAGGGCAATAGCCAGCCTGCTTTACTACTGATTTTTGTAAGCCACTCGGGGAGTCTTCTGGGGTAATGAACAGAGTAATACTTTTTTAAATAAACAGAATAACCCGATGAAGGGCAAGATAGAAATGAAAAGATTAAATAAACTAACAAACAGACAGATCGCTTGTGTGAAATATTATCTGCACAAAGGCTCCTAACATATTCAATGTGCCAATACCTGTATATGTTTTTCAGAATTTTACACCAGAGAAGCAAATGTACATTTGCCTATTATAATACATAAAGGAGATTATTTTGTTCAGACATCAGATGAAACCCTTTAAGGGAGTCCACAAGAAGAACATTTGGAAATATATTTGTTCATTCCCAAAGAAAAATGCTTAAAGGGTCAATTAGCTTGGTAGGCTGGGCTGTATAACAAACGTGTTATGTTTTGATCTATCAACAGCTCTCTACGCGTGATAGGAAAGAATGGAATCTCTATCTTCAAAGGTGTTATAATTCTGATTACCAGATCCTGGCACAGGAAATGAGACCACAATCTCAGTCACACCCTCTTTGAATGTTCGTGTACTTGCCAGAAGGAATCTAGCCATTGCTGGAGACAAGACAAGACTAGCCAATTTGAATTCTGGTCCTTTTGAGAGCTACAACAGCCTCTGGCACTGTCATCTTCATATGGCTCAGGAAAGCAACTGGCAATGTGGAGCATCCCCACATGAATAATCACCATGGAAATTTGCCTCCTCTGCACTTCAGCTGAGCTGCCCAGCCATACTGGTAATACTGATATCAAACAAGTATCTAGACTTTATTGAAAAAGTAGGCTTTGAATATAGCTAAATTATTACATTAAGCTGGAAAGTGAAGATCAGGCCAGGTCTAACCAGCATCTGCAATGACTGAACCAGTAGTAGGCAGTGCAGTGAGGCTGCACTGGTTTCCTGACCTTTTTCTCTCTGAGTCGCTGCTGCATACCAGGACAGAGAAGGCAAGGAGCAAGGCAGCAGTGAGTTTGGCATGCCAACGGCGCCAAACTGAGCAACAACTCAGCCAGAGGAGGTCAGGTAAGTGGCACAACCCCACCATTCCATGCACTACTTGACTGAAATCCTCAAATTTCCCTATATTGATTGGACCTCACTGGTTTTGATATCTAATTTAAGCACACCTATTTCATCTGTTACATAGAGATGGCAATGGTAGATGCAGATACATACCCCTTGTTCTTGCTAAAAGAGCAATCTATGAGACACATTGCATAGCGATACACAATTGTTTGCATGACTGCCTGTTAACATACACCCATCTCAGCTATAAAAACACTGCTTAAGATTTTAGCCCTCACCATGTTCCCATAGCACACATGGAATTTATACTGTAATTCACAAAATATGCTATAGATACATGCAGCCACTAAAACACTCAAGGTACTTGCAGCCAGCACTAAAAAAAAATCAAGCACAGGCCTAGGTTTAAACTTACAAAAACAGTTAAGTGAAAGGAATGCCTTTTACAAACAACTTTAAATGAACATTTCCGGTAAACATTAATTAACAAAATCCATAAAGCAAGTGCTGTGCACTCAGCTTCTTCCAGGATTACCTTTGTTTTTATGAGGTTTCTGACAAAGAGCAGGCAGAAATGTACTTTCCAAATACCCCTTTTTGGTTCAGTTTTCGATAAAAACAATTTCATCATGCACAAGTAACTCATCAGACATTTACCAGAAAAGGCTCCTGGTAACATAGGAAGGCTCTAACTGCATTGGAAATCAACCCAAACCTTGATCCATGTACAGCTTAGCCTCTGCAGCAACTGAGAGCTAATGTAGCATAGTGGCTAAGAGAATTAAGAGTGGGCCAGGAAGTCTTCAGTTCCAATCTCATCTCTGCCATGGGCTCAGTAGGTGGCCTGAGGTAAGTCAGTGAGTCTCAGTCTTGCATCTGCAGTTCCAGAATAATACTAATGACCTACCTCACAAGGTTGGTGTAAGGATTACTGACATAACATGTGTAAGATGCTTTGAATATTTAAGATGTGCTATATTAATGCTAAAATACCATTACTATGATGCTTTAGTTATTATTAAGCAACCAGTGGAACCTATTAAGACAATCAACAATAGCCCCTGATGAAGGCTGCACACTAATAACCAAAACGCGTTGGGCTTTTTATAAATACTTTTTAATGATATAAGCTTTGCAAATAAACCATTTGGATATTTTCCACATGTTTTTTCGTCGTTCTGGGGTCCCCCCCCTTTTTTTTTCTTCGAATTTGTTGGATGACCTTCACCTCCCTACTCCAGTCCCATTACAATTATAAAACACATAAATGCCGCCCTGGGCTCCTGCTGGGAGGAAAGGCAGGATATAAATCAAATAATAAATAAATAAAATAAATAAATAAACCTATTCCAAATGAAACAGAACAGTATAAATTCAGCAAAAAAGATGTGGGTCTTCTTTTGAATTTGAGAGAGAGGAGAATCCCGCTCCTTATCGTCCAGCTCCAAAAGGGGTTCCAGTGGGAGCACTGTTGTGGCTATTTAAGTCCTTGCCCCTGCCACCTCCTCCCTTTCTGTTTTAGGAGCGTGACACCCATCCCGCCCTCCCCCTATGTGGTATGAGATTAGCTGGTCACCTTGATTTTTGACCTCTTCTGTAATTGACTGGCAGGGGGTGGATTTTTCACCTACTCCATACTGTGGTGCTGGTGAGGTGCAGTTAGCAGAAGGAGCTGGATGATTGGCTTCTACTGGGAGGAAGGGCGGGGTAAAATTGTTGTTGTTGTTGTTGTTGTTGTGATGATGATGATAATAATAATTATTATTTATTTATTTATTTATTTATTTATTTGTTTATTTATTTATTTATTATTTTATTTATATCCCGCCCTTCCTCCCAGCAGGAGCCCAGGGCGGCAAACAAAAACACTAAAAACACTCTAAAACATCATAAAAACAGACCTTAAAATTTATTAAAACAAAACAACGTTAAAAACATTTTTTAAAAAAGCTTTACAAACATCTTTTTAAAAGGGTTAAAAACATAGTTTTTTTAAAAAAAACACATATTAAAAAGCAAATCCAACACAGATGCAGACTGGGATAGGTCTCCACTTAAAAGGCTTGTTGAAAGAGGAAAGTCTTCAAAAGGTGCCGAAAAGACAGCAGAGATAATGCCTGCCTAATATTCAAAGGGCGAGAATTCCACAGGGTAGGTGCTGCCACACTAAAGGTCTGTTCCCTATATTGTGCAGAACGAACCTCCTGATAAGATGGTATCTGCAGGAGGCCCTCAGCTGCAGAGCGCAGTGATCGACTGGGTGTATAATAATACAGCTACTTGTCAGGTGTGTGTTGGAAAAGTAAGAGGTGAGTACAAGTGGTGAGTACCCTGAGGCACTTTCCAGGTGAATAGTGATCCCAGAGACTTGTACACAAGATTGTGGGACTCCATGGGGTGACATATGGGTCATTTTTGATGCTAACCTGTGTGACTCACCTGGAGATTTGGGGCTTTGGGGGGCATGAATCAGGAAGACCTCCCTCCTCACCTGTAGGGGTGTGGAAGAGGGAAAGAGCTAGAAGCATGGCGAGCTAGACTCCCTGCAAGATAGGGTCGCCCAGTCACAACAGGCTTAGGAGCCTGAGAGAGGATGATGGATTTCCCACACATGGTCTCATCGCCCATATGCAGGTTAGAGGTTTCATAAATTCCTGAGTTCACATGTTCTTCAGTTCTTAAAGTTGTAACTAATAAAGTGGCCCTAGTTTACCCCACACCTGTGTCTTGCCTCTTTATTTCTGGCTTCCTGGTGCAACTGACTTCAAGTCCTACTGTCCTGGTTAAACCACTGTGTTCCCCAGCCAAATCTATTACTTTCAGCCCTGATCTGTCACATAGTACTACCAGAAACCTTTTACCAGGAATCTTCTGAGGACAAAAACAACATAGAGTTTTCACAAACATTGCTTTAGAATTTCTAAACAATAATGGATGCCAAGATTATATCTTACCTATTGTTCCTGGAACTTGTTTGCCTTTGAAACTAAAGCAGGCTGTGACATTTAGACAGTTCACCTGCTGCAAGCCATCATGGCACTGAGGAACTGTGATGTCAATGGATGCTGGCAGGAAAATGGAGATGTCCATAGTAATGACAGGCCTGGACCTTAAACAACAACAACAACAGGTATTATTTTCCATAATAGCTAGTGGAGTAAAATGATTTAAGGAACTGACCTGTAAATGAGAAGTCCATGGCTCATATCTTACGTCAGCCATAAAATCACTAGTTAGCCTTAGGCATGCCATACCTCTCTACGGCAACTCCTCATTTGCAACATGCAAATAATACTATGGAAAAACCTCACATGCTTATTGAAAGAATGACTGGGATAATGCATGTGAAGACTTCCAAAGACTGAAAAAGCACTACATAAATGCTAAGAAGCTTGCACAAAGCCTCTCTGGCATGTTCTTGCTCGCAGCCTTTGAGGACACTCAATGTGCTTCTTATTTTATCTCCAATTGCCTCTATTCTTTTCTTGAATCTATGGCATGACTTCCATGCAAGATTTGCAGTGTTCCCCTGGATGCTGTTCTGCATGGAGAACCACTGGCGTGGGCTGACTCCACAACTTGATGCAGCAATTTTAACCATATCAGCATCCCTGCCAATTTGGAAGACAGCTATTATGCTGGCATGCTTGCTTGCTTGCTTGACTGATTGATTTGTTTATTTAATATCCTGCCCTCCCAAAGGAGCCCAAGGTGCAAACAACAAGCAATAAAACATTAAAAACATATTTAAAACATCTTAAAAACAACTCCAATATAGATGCAGACAGGGTAAGATCTCTACTTAAAAGGCTTGTTAGCAGAGGAAGGTCTTCGGTAGGCACTAAAAACAAAACAAAGATGGTGCCTCCCTACTATTTAACAGGAGGGAATTTGTTTTTGTTTTTATATAGTTTTTATTCAAATTTTTCCAAAAAACAAACAAAACAAAGTAAGAAAAAACATAACAATACTACAACAAAAAATAAAAATAAAATGGTTGACTTCCGATTTGTCACAGATCAGCTATAAGTATATAATATACATCAAACCTGTCCCTTAATATGTACATACAGAATCCCTTTTCTCCATAAGCTGTCTTAATTAATCATCAAATCCCAGTATCATCATTTTATTTTGATCTTTCGACAAAAAGTCTAAGAGAGGCTTCCAATCCTTAAGGAATGTATCTGTCGATTTTTCTCTGAGTAAACACGTCAATTTATCCATTTCTACTAAGTCCATTAATTTCAGTAGCCATTCTTCCATTGTTGGTATTGATTCCATTTTCCACTTTTGTGCATATAATAATCTTGCTGCCGTAATCATATATAATAATATTCTTCCATATTTCTTTTCTATTTGTTTATCCATAAAACCCAGTAAAAAAAATTCTGGTTTTGACTGAATATTTATCTTTAAAATTTTTTGCATCTTCCTACCTATCTGTGCCCAGAATAATTTCGCCTTTTTACATGACCACCACATATGATAAAAATATCCTTCTTGTTGTTTACATTTCCAACAAACATTAGAGACATTACTATACATTTTTGACAGCTTTTCTGGAGTCATGTACCAACGGTACATCATTTTATAAAAATTTTCTTTAAGATTATAACATAATGTAAATTTCAAGCCTTTTTTCCACATATTTTCCCATTGATCCATTTGTATGTTATGACCAAAATTTTTTGCCCACTTTACCATGCACTCTTTTACTTGTTCTTCCTCCATATCCATTTTCAATAAAAGTTTATACATTTTTGCAATTATGTTTTCATCATTTGTATACAAACCTATTTCAAAATCAGATTTACTTATTTCAAACCCATACATTTTCTTGTCCATTTTATATCTTTCTAACAATTGTAAATAGGCAAACCAATGAAAACTATATCCTTCCTTTATCAATTGTTCTCTCTCTTTCATTGTGTATTCTCCATGTACATTTTCTAATAGTTCTTGATAAGTTAACCATTTCTCTTTTCCAGACATTTCTCTTCTATAAAACGCTTCTTGACTTGAGACACATAATGGTATTTTCGAATAAAACCTTGGTTTGTATCTATTCCATATTTTCAACAGAGAACGTCTTATAAAATGATTGTTAAAGTCTACGTTTACTTTTACTTTGTCATACCATAGATATCCATGCCATCCCCACTTCAGATTGTGGCCCTCCAAATCCAATAGTCTTTTATTCCTCAATAAGATCCATTCCTTTATCCAGACTAAACAGCAGGCAGCAAAATAAAGTCTCAAATTTGGTAATCCCAGTCCTCCTCTTTCTTTAGCGTCTTGAAGTAATTTAAATTTAACTCTTGGTTTTTTTCCTTGCCATACAAATTTAGAAATATCTTTTTGCCATTGTTTAAAAGGTAAATCAGAGGATATTACAGGTATTGTTTGAAACAAAAACATCATTCTCGGTAATACATTCATTTTTATCACAGATATTCTACCCATTAATGACAGTTGTAGTTTATCCCATCTTAGCAAGTCTTTCTTAATCTCTGTCCATAATTTTTCGTAATTATTATGAAACAGCTTTGAGTTTTTATTTGTCATGATGATGCCTAGATATTTCAACTTTTTTTCTATTGTAAAATCTGTCTTGTCCATTAACTCTTTCTGTTCCCTTAAAGTTAAATTTTTCACCAACATCTTTGTTTTTTGATTGTTGATCTTAAATCCTGCTAACGGTCCAAATTCTTTTAATTTGTCCATCAATATATGAATTCCTTCCAAAGGGTTTTCTAGTACAATTATCAAATCATCAGCAAATGCTCTCAATTTATATTCTTCTTTTTTTATTTTTAATCCCGAAATCCTTTTATCTTGCCTTATATCTCTAAGCAGCACTTCTAAAACCAGAATAAATAAAAGGGGAGATAATGGACATCCCTGTCTTGTACCCTTTTGTATTTCACATGAATCCGTTAAGTCTCCATTAACAATTATCTGGGCCTTCTGTGATGTATAAATCGATCTGATCCATTTTATAAAGTTGTCTCCAAAATCCATTTGCTCCAAAACCTGGAACATAAATTTCCAATTCAAATTATCAAATGCTTTTTCAGCATCTAAAAAAATCAAAGCTGCTTGTTTATCATTTCGTTGTTCTAAATATTCCAACACATTCAAAACATTCCTGACGTTGTCACGTAATTGTCTTTTAGGTAAAAACCCTGATTGATCTTCCTGAATAAATTGTTGCAATATTATTTTCAATCTTTCAGCCAAAATCATTGTAAAAATTTTATAGTCATTATTCAGTAGAGATATTGGCCGATAATTTTTTGTTTTAGTTAAATCTTGGTCCTCTTTAGGTATTAATGTTATATTAGCATTTTTCCAACTATCCGGTATCTTTCCCTCTTGCAAAATAGAATTCATTGTAGACTGTAAGGGTAGCAAGAGTTCTTCCTCCAAACATTTATAATACATTGCAGATAGCCCATCTGGTCCTGGCGCCTTTCCTAATTTAATTTTATTTATAGCTTCAGATATCTCTCTTGACGTAATAGGGCCATTAATAACTTGTCTCTGAAAATCTGTAATTTTCGGCAAATTCTGTTTAGATAAATACTCTTCTATTTTTTCAGATGGAATTTCTTGACACTTATACAATGTTGAGTAATATTGATGAAAAATCTTTTTGATTTTTACATTATCTGTCAGCGTCTCATCTCCTTCTTGTATCTTTAAAATAATATTTTTTTGACGTTCTTTTCTTAATTTATATGCTAACCATTTCCCAGGTTTATTTGCAAATTCAAAAGTCCTTTGTTTAGCAAAATTTAATTTCCTTTCAATTTCTCTAACTGTCAACATTGATACTTGCTTCTGTAACATTTTAATTTGATTTACAATAGAAACTTTAGCTGGATTCTTTTTCAATTCTTCCTCTTTTTGTTTTATTTCTTCCAAAATTAATTGCATTTTCTGTTGTTTCTTTTTTTTTAATTCAGAATTACATTTAATAAAGTATCCCCTCATAAATGCCTTACTAGTATCCCAAACAATATTTTCACTTGTTCCTTTATATAAATTATATTCAAAGAACTCCTTTAATTTCTTCTTACATTCTTGTACTACTTTATCATTCTGTAATAAAGATTCATTTAGTCTCCATCTAAATCCAAGATTTTTTTTTTTTAAAGTTAATATCACAGGATTGTGGTCCGAAAAAGTTTTTGGTAATATATCCATTTTAAAAATATCCTTCGCTAAAATTTTTGACATCCAAATCATATCAATCCTCGAAAATGTTTTATGTCTTTCTGAAAAATAAGTAAATTCCTTTGCATTATCATTTATATATCTCCAGGTATCCACCAATTCTAAATGTTCCATGAGTTCAAAACAAATCTTCGGTAATTTACCTTGTGTCTCTTTGATATTTTTTTCAGAAAGCCTATCAATTTTTGGTGAGATTACCCCATTCCAGTCACCCATGACACACCAATGCTCATATGAAAACTCTGACAATTTTTCCATAAGTCCTGTATAAAACCTTGTTTTATCTTCATTGGGGGCATAAATACCCACTATCAAAATGTTTGTACCTTGTAAAGTAATTTCAACCCCCACAAATCTGCCACTATCGTCCAATAATACCAATTTAGGAAGCAATTGTGGGTTAATATAGAGAACAACTCCATTTTTTTTTTTTGGTCCAGCTGAAATAAATTCTTCACCCAAATTTTTACAAATCAAATATTTGGAATCTTTCTTCTGAATATGAGTTTCTTGTAGACAAATTATATCCAATTTTAATTTTTTCAAATAATGAAACACTTTCTTTCTCTTCTGCGCCGTGTTGGCTCCATTTATATTCCAAGTTAGGTATTTGTAATCCATCATTAAGCGTGTATTTTAAAATTTGCCTGATGCTCCTTTTGATCCATCATCTTCCTTCCCCTCCTCTGCATATCCTTGTTGACTTTGTTTCCCAGGAACTATATCCATATCTTTGAGTTTATCTTCTTCCATATCTTTTGAAGCTTTTCTCAAGAAGTCCCTTGCTTTTTGAACAGTATTCAGTCTGTATTTCTGTTGTCTGAATGTAAAAATCACTCCTTCTGGAACGTCCCACCTAAATTGAATTTTGCATTGCTCAAGTTTTTCTGTAAGGAAAGCATATTCTTTTCTCTTACGTAAAAGTCTAATAGGAATTTCCTTCATCACCAGTATTTCCTTACCATCAATTTTAAAGGTATATTTAAAGTGTTGCTGTAAAACCATATCTCTGGTCGTCTTCTTTACGAAATGAACAAGCACATCTCTTGGAATTTTTTTCATTGTTGCATATCTGGAGTTAATTCTATAAACTTTGTCTATTTCAAATTCCATCCTATCTTCATTCAAGTCCAGAAATTTTACTAAAGCATTAACAATTTTATCTCTAATGTCTTCACCTGTTTCCTCAGGGATTGCACGGAATCTCAAACAATGCTCTTTATTTCTCATTTCAGTCACAGCTAAATAGTCCAAATTTTTTTCTAGTTCCAGATTTAGTATATCTGTTCTATTCTCCAAGGTTTGTACCTTTTCTTTAGTATTTTTTGCATCTTCCTTTATTTGCCCAATTGTCCCTTTAATCTCATCCACTTGTGTTTTAATATAGTCTTTTATATCTGTCAATTCAGTTTTCATTTCCTGTTTCATTTCCTGTTTTATAGCATTAATCCCTTCCATTATTTTTTGAAACATTTCTGGGGGTATATCCTCTTCCTGTGTATCAATAGAACCTCTTCGCCCCTGGGCCTTGGTTGTTTTTTTAGTTGTCATTTTCAAAAAGAGGCCTTTAATTTCTAATATTAATCACTGTTTCAGAACCTAAGGGCAGTCTATTTCTTTTCTTTTTTTCCCTCCACCAAAAAGAAGAGTTAATATTCCAGGCCTATTATTGAAATCCAGCCAGCACAACACAGTCCTTATCTGCTTCCAAGAATGCAAAACAATTCTGGTTGCCAAGACTAAACAATTAGTAGCATATACGAGCAGCGGATTCATCCAACAAGAAATAGTCCAAAGAGAAAAATAGTCCAAAATATAATAATTACCTCTCATCCGTTTTTAAACTTTAAAAGTCCAAATTCAAGCCAGCTTTTTGTCGTAAAAAAAGTATATAAGTTGTTTATATTTTCTTTCTTCCTTAATTATATTTAAAAGAGAAAAAGTATGACTCACCCAGGTTTCTCAATTGCTGATTCATAAACAAATCCCTTTTATTGCAGTAATTTAAGCCGAATGATAAGGTTTAGGCAGAAGTGGGCTCGCTGGTTAAGAACGTTTTTTTTTGAGAGAAGAAAAAACGCTTCGCTTTATTCCAGTTCAGCTTGCGTGGAATTCCTGACTCCGTCTTCAGCCGATCGGCTTGCCTTCTTATCTCAGGAATTTCCTGATCAATTCCAGCCGCCGACAGCTCAACGAAGTCTTGTGGAAGATCTGATCGGTTCTCCTATACCTTGGAGAACATTTAAGCCAGTCCAAGATTCCTCTTGGCTGGCTTTTAACCTGAAAAAAGCTTCCTCTGAGGCAGAGCTCCCTCAGAGACAACCACCAGCCAGCACCACTTCCCGGAAGTCTCAACAGGAGGGAATTTGAAAGGGTGGGTGCCACAACACTAAAGGCCCTATTCCTATACTGTGCAGAATGGACCTCCTGGAACCATGTAGGAGCCTTTTCACACAGCTTCCCATCTAGAACAATGCATGCAAGTTTCCATTTTCTAGCTGCTCCTATGCTACAAATTTGTTTTGTTCTTCCCATTACCCAAGTGCTGAAACTTTTGCAAGGTCAGAGAAGAGAGCACTGGATGCTTACATCTTGTGTATAAATGATATGTTTTAGGATTGCATTCTTAGAAATGGTTTTGTACAGCCATCAATCATGTCCCCACAGCCACCAACCCAGAGGAGGCCTTAAGCCTCCTAAATCACATAAAAGGAGATTGCCCCATAAGAGCTGAAATCCCAAACCCTAGAGACAACACTAGAATCAAGTCTTTAAGTAAGGTGCAATATTAGAGCAGCACAATTTTTAGAATACACAAGGATCTAACACACTGGATTGTTAATAATTATTTGTTGTACAAAGTTACAAAATATCCATATGAAAAGCTTTGGTTAATTGGATGCCTGTCAAGCAACATATAGATCTGGAAATCCACAAAATTCAGTAATTTCTTTATGCGAAACAGTCCACAGGGAAAATGATGGCCCATTAGTACCCAGTGCTAGTACTGATCTCTGGTGTATTTGACATCATTTGACATCAGTGTCCCTCCAGAGCATTCATTAGTCACCACTGCCTTTGAAAAATCATATTATGTTTATTGATATTTTCTTATTAGCAGCCATTGGAGGCCTGATATCAGGCATAATGGCAGGATATGTTAAAGAAATGAATAAACTAGTAATTCAAGACACTCCATTAAACATCCTGAATCAGTCAGTCAAATATATTTGTTAGAAACCACTGGTCATCACAAAAATACAAACAGTATAGAAGTACATTTTAACAAAGATGGTCCTCAGCATAGGGGACCCCATGTTGTACAATGAAATTATGTATGATCTATTGAGCTGCTAAGGTAAACATGCAAACCTTATATGTAGTGTATTTATCCTCATCCGTCAACAAATAACAGTTTTTTCACTTTATTATTTAAAAAGGAAACTCTCTGGAGAATTCCTTTCAGAAATCTGTAACAATATTTTCTACCTCTACCTGACCACAGATACACAAACGATGATTTACAGGTATTCTGGCATATTTTGCTTCCAAATATGCCATGGGCATAGTTTGAAATTGCAAAACTGTAAATGCCTTCCTCAATGCATCAAATGATAATTCTCTTTAAAAAATCATAGAATCATAGAATAGTAGAGTTGGAAGGGGCCTATAAGGCCATCAAGTCCAACCCCCTGCTCAATGCAGGAATCCAAATCAAAGCATTCCCGACAGATGGCTGTCCAGCTGCCTCTTGAATGCCTCCAGTGTCGGAGAGCCCACTACCTCTCTAGGTAATTGGTTCCATTGTCGTATGGCTCTAACAGTTAGGCAGTTTTTCCTGATGTCCAGTCGAAATCTGGCTTCCTGCAATTTGAGCCCATTATTCCATGTCCTGCACTCTGGGACGATCGAGAAGAGATCCCAGCCCTCCTCTGTGTGACAACCTTTCATGTACTTGAAGAGTGCTATCATATCTCCCCTCAGTCTTCTCTTCTCCAGCTAAACATGCCCAGTTCTTTCATTCTCTCCTTATAGGGCTTTGTTTTCAGTCCCCTGATCATCCTTGTTGCCCTCCTCTGAACCTGTTCCAGTTTGTCTGCATCCTTCTTGAAGTGCAGAGACCAAAACTGGACGCAGGATTCAAGATGAGGCCTAAACAGTGCTGAATAGAAGGGAACTAATACTTCACACGATTTGGAAACTATATTTCTGTTAATGCAGCCTAATATAGCATTTGCCTTGTTTGCAACCACATCACACTGTTGGCTCACATTCAGCTTGTGATCAACAACAATTCCAAGATCCTTCTCACGTGTCGTATTGCTGAGCCAAGTATCCCCATCTTATAACTGTGCATTTGGTTTCTTTTTCCTAAGTGTAGTACTTTGCATTTATGCCTGTTGAATTTCATTCTGTTGTTTTCAGCCCAATGCTCCAGCCTATCAAGGTCCCTTTGAATTTTGTTTCTGTCTTCCATCGTATTAGCTGTGCCCCCCGATTTTGTGTCATCTGCAAATTTAATAAGCATGCTCTGTACCTGCTCATCCAAGTCGTTAATAAAAATGTTGAAGAGCACTGGGCCCAGGACCGAGCCCTGTGGTACCCCACTCGTTACTTCCGCCCAGTTTGAGAAGGAACCATTGATAAGCACTCTTTGAGTACGATTCTGGAGCTAGCTGTGAATCCACCTGATAGTTGTTCCATCCAGCCCACATTTAGCTAGCTTGCTAATCAGAATATCATGGGGCACTTTGTCAAAAGCTTTGCTGAAGTCGAGATATATTATGTCCACAGCATTCCCACAGTCTACAAGGGAGGTTACCCGATCAAAAAATGAGATAAGAATAGTTTGGCAGGATTTGTTCTTCATAAATCCATGTTGGCTCCTAGTAATCACTGCATTGCTTTCAAGGTGCTTGCAGATTGACTGCTGTATAATCTGCTCCAGAGTTTTTGCAGGGATTGATGTTAGGCTGACTGGTCTGTAGTTCCCCGGTTCCTCCTTCTTGCCCTTTTTCAAGATAGGGACCCGATCAAAAAATGAGATAAGAATAGTTTGGCAGGATTTGTTCTTCATAAATCCATGTTGGCTCCTAGTAATCACTGCATTGCTTTCAAGGTGCTTGCAGATTGACTGCTGTATAATCTGCTCCAGAGTTTTTGCAGGGATTGATGTTAGGCTGACTGGTCTGTAGTTCCCCGGTTCCTCCTTCTTGCCCTTTTTCAAGATAGGGACAACATTAGCTCTCCTCCAGTCATCCGGCACTTCACCAGTCCTCCATGATTTCACAAAGATAATAGAGAGCGGTTCTGAGAGTTCTTCAACCAGTGCCTTCAATACTCTAGGATGAAGTTTATTGGGCCCTGCCAATTTGAACTCGTTCAAAGTTATTAGGTACTCATTGACCATTTGTCTATCGATCTCAAGTTCCAATCCTGCCCCTTCTACATGTTTCCCAGGAGGGTCACAGACCCTTTTTTGGGAGAAGACTGAGCCAAAGTAGGAATTGAGCACTTCTGCCTTTTCTTTGTCATCTGTTATCATTTTGCCTTCTTCACTGAGTAGCTGTGCCACCGTTTTTTTCTCTGTCCTTTACTATGGACGTACCTGAAGAAAGCTTTTTTGTTGCTTTTAGCATCACTCGCTAGCCTCAGCTCATTCTCAGCTTTAGCCATCCTGACACCATCTCTGCAATTCCGTGATACCTGCCTGTACTCTTCCTTTGTGACCTGGCCTTCTTTCCACTTCCTGTATGCATCCTTTTTTGTTTTCAGGTCATCTCTAAACTTTTTGTGAAGCCACATTGACTTCTTCTGCTGTTTCCCCCCTTTTTTCCTTGTGGAAATTGCTTGCCATTGAGCTTTTAGAATTTCCTGTTTTAGAAACTCCCACCCATCTTGGACTCTTTTCTCATTAGGGTCACTTGCCATAGAACCGTACGTACAATTGTTCTGAGTTGATTAAAATCAGCTTTCCTGAAGTCCAGGGTGCGCGTATGGCTACTCTCAGCTTTTGCTTCTGTTAAAATCAAGAATTCAAGTATGGTGTGGTCACTTTCCCCCAGAGTTCCCATAACTGCCACTTCATTCACCAAATCATCTCTATTGGTTAGAATCAAGTCCATGATAGCTGGTCCTCTGGTTGCTTCCCCCACTTTCTGTAGGAGAAAGGTATCTCCAACACAAGTCAGAAATTTCTTGGAGGGACCGTGTTTGGCAGAATTGGTCTCCCAACAGATATTGGGATAATTGAAATCCCCCATTACTACTACATCATGCCTCCTCAAAACATTGCCAATTTGCTTTTCATTCTCGTTTTCTCCTTGATTGGGTGGTCGGTAGTAGACTCCAAGCACCACATTCCTTTTATTACTTGCCCCATTAATTTTAATCCAGATACTCTCAGTGAAGCTACCAAGCTCATCTTCCTGTATTTCCGTGCAGGGATATATATTTTTAACATATAGCACTACTCCACCTCCCTTTTTATTCCTTCTGTTCTTTTTGAACAAGTTATATCCTTCAATTGCTGTATTCTAGTCATGGGAGTCATCCCACCAAGTTTCAGTTTTACCTATCAAGTTGTAATTGCCCTCCTGTATTAAGAGTTCAAGTTCGTCCTGTTTCTTTCCCATGCTCTGCACGTTAGTATACAGACATCGAAGACCATGTGATCTATGGCTTGGCTTCCTTACTACTTTTTTCTGGAGGACCCCAGAATAATAAAATGGTGAGAATTTCATGGTTTGGAGATGACATCTAGCTAACAGAAGGTCACACTTTTAAAAAAAAATACACTGCTTTGCAGGGATGGCAACCTTGACAACATCAACCCTTTGATTATATGGATTTCACACTTATTGGCCTAGCGTTGTATATTTCTGTTAGAAATTTGCTCCAAATAATATTTTTAGGCAACTTTGTATTTTGCATAGGCCCTATGATAAATAATCTAACCCACTGCCCCAAAGCTTCACATTCTTTTGTACATCAAGGAGGCATCAAAAGCCATGTCAAGAACTAGTGACTTCACAATAAGAGTGCCAAGAACAGTCATCAAGCTATAAAGGCATCAGATGAGTTCTTCAGCTGATTAGAACAACCTGTTTTGCTGACTCAGAGCTGTCCATGGTCTGGAAGATCCTATTTTAAACAAATAAATTTTAACTAGGAATTTTTACAAATTTCCCTTGCTGAGGAGGAGCACCAATGTACATGCTTTCTGCCATTCTTCTGAACTGTATTTCTGGGATTTGTGAAGACTGCCATTATGACAGTGCACATGCACAATTTAATTGGTTGGTAAGATGAAATCACAATGTTTATTTCTGTTAACTTATGTTTAGGTATGATGGGGTAATAGAATGTTGAGTGTGATTGGCTGGCGTGTTTGCAAGGGAGGGGAAGGGACGGAAGGAGTGCAATGTTTGAAAAGGGGTAAAGTGACATTATTTAGACAGGGCTAGGTTTATGAAATAGAAAGGGTTTGGATAGGGCTTGATCTGTTGACAACTAGTGAGTGGGGTTTGGGTCTTATTGTGGGCTGGTTTTAGTGCAGATAGGTAGGCAGGTTAGGTTTAGAAGAATATCATATATAATATCTTTAACTGATTCTGTAAGCATAATAAATATTTGTTTGTTTATTGAAAAAATCCAAGTGTGTGCTTGGTCATCACTTCACTACTAAACAAGGGTTTAAACCTAATAACTACAGATAAACCCATAAATACAAACCATATTTAACCCATTAGCCACTTCCAGGGAGGAAGTGGAATTACTGAGGGTTGTGGTACAGTAGATAAATGGCCAAAGCTGAGGCAAGCATCTTTGAGGTCACCTGTTTCAGATGGGAAGAAGCAGGGAGGGTTGCAGACCCAGGACCTGGAAAGCCACAAGTGGTGGTAATAGTGGTGGGATATGAAATAAATATGCATTATTTCATTATCCGCTGTGGGAAACCAAATAAAGTATGGCTTCTTTAATCATAGAGATGACAAGCCAGGGCAAGTGCACTGGTGATACAAAGTGACACCCCTTGACACAGCAGACATAACCCCAAGTTGTGTGAGGAAAATAAATCTCTTGGGAAAATGGGCATTCTGAGTATGAAGAAGGAAGGCTTGATTGATAAGTGTAAAAATTTTAATCTCCCTCATGAAGAAAAGTCAGCAGAAGAGTTATAGCTGATGTTATTAGATTACCTCAGAGGTAAAGGAGCTGGGGACACTGAGGGAATTCCAGACAGACCCATTCCTATGGAAATTAATCCACAATAGTTGGGGTTTCAGAGAGAGAAACAGAGGACAGAAATGCAGCAAAAAGAAGCAGAATTTAGACAAAGAGAAAGAGAGTTGGATAATAGATTGAATTAGGAAAAACTAAAACAAAATGAAGAAAAATTAAGAGCTGAGTTAGAACAAAAAGAAAAGGATAGAGAATTGGAATTAGAAACAATGGAAAGAGTAAAACTGTTGACAGAAGAGAGAAGGAGGGCGGAAGAGGAAGCCAGACTTCCCAAAATCTCTCCTAAAGATTTTACTCCTTATGCTGGGGAAGATCCCCAAATATTTTTTTACTACACTTTAAAAAGCTGCTCAAATGTGGAATATTGATTCAGGAGAGTTTATGAGGTACATCCCTAATTTGATAAAAGGGGAGCTATCAGAGATATACAATAGTTTTCTTGTTGATGAGGTGGTGAACTTTGAGACTTTTAAGGTGACAGTATACCAAAGATTTAAGTTTGAGCCAGAGTTTTTCAGGAAAAAGTTCAGAAACATCATGGTAACAATGTTAAGGTCATATGTGGAACTTGGTTATAAGCTTACTGATTGTTTTGATCATCAGTGGATCATATGGTGCAAATGCCAAAGAGGATCTCAGGAATCTCATGATTCTGGATCAATTTTTATTTCAGTTACCTCAGGAAATTAAGACTCTTGGTGAGACACCATAGTCCAAAGGATGCAAAAGAAGCTGCCACATTAGCAGATAATTTTGCTTTGATTAGAGACATGAATCCTGCTAACAGGTCTAGTAAGGAACATCTGACTAACAATTTAAACAAGGCTGGTGGTTTTAAAAAGAAGATTGACAAGAACAAAAGACAACAGACCCGCTAGTCCTGACAGGGAATTTCAGGTTAAACCTTTATTTGGCACCACAGATAAAAATTGTTTTAATTGTGGCTTGATTGGACACAAAAAATCCAAATGACAGAGACTGAAATCTTCTTCAGTCAGGCATGTCCATGTTCAAGACACCACAGAACCAGAACAACATAGGACACCAAAATGTTATATGTTGAAATGGAGCCAAGTCACTGATTTTGATGATACCGTAAGGGAGAAAGCCTCCATAAATGGAAGTGATTGTTTGGCTGTGTTAGATACCGGTGCTGAAATTTCATTAATATGTTTGGATATTGTTGAGCCTGAGGATATTTTACTTCAGAAAACAGTAATTGTTAAAGGAATAAGGAAAGCCCGCTCAAATTCCAATATAGCCAGAGTTAAGGTGTCATGGAGAGACACTGAGGGAGAATTTGAGATAGGAATTAACACTAAGCAGTCTGAACCATTTATTCTGGGAAAAGATATAGTGTTTTATGAAAAATAAGTGTTTCTAGTCACCAGATCATAAAACAAATCTGTAACAATGTCTGAGGAGATTCCAGAGACTAAGCCTATAACTTTTTGTTAGAGACCAGGTTGCCAGTGGATCTGTTGCTTAGCAACCAGATACAGGCCCAGCTAGTCAGTTTTAAGATTTTGTATTCCTTATCCTAATATGAGCCTAGCATGAGTTCAGTGCACTCTTCTTACTTTTAGAAAATGATTGTGTGTGTATAAGCTGAAATCGAGGTCTCTTTCTTTTAAACAGGGCCCAGATAAGCATTTTAATATGAGATATGCATATTACAAGAAAAGTGTGGCTGGGGTTTTAAAAAATCAGATGAACATCCAATCTGCATAAAACTTATCAAATGGAATTGAGAATATCTGTCTAACCTAACTTTCACCCAGAGTCTGCCTTTACTACCTGATCCCTGCTGCCAAGAAAACCACCACCTGCTCTTGAATCTTCATTACTGACTACCACCACCTGCTGCCACCTCCTTTCCTTTCTCATGCTTCCTGCCAATCCTCTGAAAACTTCACTCATCACCCGTGAGGCCTGACCATCTACAACAGGACACAGTCATTTCCTGAAGAAAATACATCCTTTTTTATTCTTTCAATCCCAGGTCAGGACAGAATGCTTCTGGATACCAGTTGCTGGGAATCACAAGTTGTGAGAGTGCTGTTGCACCTCAGGTCTTGCTTTTGGGCTTCCCAGAGGCATGTGGTTGGCCAATAAAAGAACAGGATCCTGGACTAGATGGCCATTTTGTACGATCCAGCACAGCTCTTATGTTCTTATGCTTATAAAATAAAACAACTCCAAAAATACTTATAAATGTGATATATATGTATGGCAGAAATTGTTGTTTCTAAATTTATTTTCTACCCTTTAGGTTCTAAGTATATCATACCATACTCAAATTTCTGGTTTCAATGTTTTGTTGATTGATTTTATTATGTGTATTTGTATTGTTTTATTAGAATGTGATGAGTATAATATAAATTTTATAAATAAACTAATACCCTCCAAGCATATCTGCTCCATACCTATCAAGGCACCTGTGCGATCAGAAAATTGCAGCCTCCAGATTCATTCCTATAAATACAGAAGGCCTGACACCTGCTATACCCAAGGGCAGAAGTAATCCCTGTTAAAGAAGTTCAAACTCAGTTCCTGTGGCATATGCCCCATTCTTAAAGCACTGCAAATACTTTAAAAATTCCCAGAAAAGAAAATTAACTGCTTTCATAGGGCGCTTGTTCCAAGCCTGCAGCGCTTGTAGAGAAGCTTTTTCTGAACTGAGCCATAATATCACTCCCTCTAATAGTAAATGTGGGTGGTGATCAAAGCTATGGAATGCTGAGTGACAGCTGGAAATCAAATCAGTAAACCCTCCTACTTGGAGGGATGGCTGACTGGAACCTGAACAGCAGCACTCCTCAGTGGGAGCTGGTCCATTATGACAAATGGGGCATTATTCCACCAACCTCAGTCTGCCCTCAGCAAGCCCCACCTGCCTGCCTGCTAACTTAGAGGAGGCGGCTCTGTCTATCATTGGATTGGGCTCCACCTATTGTTGATCTCCTGCCCTACCATTTCCAATAGGTGTCAGTCACCACTGGTGCTCCTGTTAGGAGGAAGGACATACTACAACATTTTGTTACAGATTCTACTTTTGGCTTCTATTGTCCCAACTGTACATGATGTGCCAACTATTAGTGTAGCTGGCCACCAGCTTGACACCTGTTACAGTATTATGAGAGAGGGATAAAAAGCTTCCTCTATCCAGTGTTCTTTTTCAGCTGGTTATGCAGACAGGTAGCCTTTGTTGGATTCATCATTGTCTCCATTAGCCAAGTGCACTAGCAGGTAATCACAGTCAGGATGAACCAGATGTCCAAAGAGCAGTGATGAAGCAACAGCCCTTGCAGCCCTCTTTGGGAAGAGAGAAGTAGCATAGCTTAGCAGCAGAATACACACTTTGCATGCAAAAGGCTCCAGGTTCAATCTCTGGCATCTCCAGTTAAAAGAATCAGGTAGCAGGCAACAAGAAAGAGACCTGCTTGGAGAGCCATAAAGCAGAATTCATTTAATAGAATGGCATGCTATGCCTGAAAACCGCCGTAAAAGGGGAAAAAGCACCCTATGAGTGGGGCTTTAGTCTAATTGCGTCTAATTGAGACCGCCGCATTAGCGAATCACCATAAAGCGAAGCGCTGTAAAGCAGGGCCCTACTGTAGTTACCAAGTGGTGCTTCTCATTGGACACACACAAGATGGGCATGACAGACATAGCCATTCCTTGTTTTTGTCTCCAGAATCTGGTAAATCAGAGGTATATTACCTCTGAATAAGGAGATTCCATTTTAGCTATTATGGCTAGGCAAGGACAGAAAATGAGGAGGACTAGAAAAATGCCTTGAAATATTCCTCGTGGCCTAGAAATACAGCATAGTTCACCATTTCCATGTGTCTCAAAAACATGACGTCTGTTTGCTAGAAAGGTAACCAAAAATGGTGAAATCATAAAACAACTACAAAGTGATGCCTAACTGGATTAAAGATGTGCTTAATTGTGGTTCTGGTAAGTTGTCTATTGATCAGTGCTAATTATATGTAAATGTAATGCCTTCAAGTCGATTCCGACTTATGGCGACCCTGTGAATAGGGTTTTCATGAGGTTGAGAGGCAGTGACTGGCCCAAGATCAGTGACTGGCCCAGTGAGCTTCATGGCTATGTGGGGATTTGAACCCTGGTCTCCCAGGTCATAGTCCAACACCTTAACCACTACACCACATTGACTCTCATACACTAACGAGTAGCCCTATGAAATAATGAGCGGGGAAACAGAGCTTCATATTTTCCACCATTAATTATCAAACATTATCATGTTATGGCCATGTTACTCCAGCTATTTCCTCTAATCAGATCATCTACACACCACCTCTCTCTCAAGCCTTCTCAGCAGACCACAGTTAAAAAAAAAAATCCATTGCTATCATCCCTGATTTTGCAGTCACAAACTATCAATTTAACTATACAAAGTCATATGATTCCCCAACAGTTGCAAATTCATCCCCTGCAACAATAAAAACAGAGTACTGGGTGTACATGTTTCTTTGATAACTTGTTATACTCCTCCAACATTGTGGCACTACTTATAACAACTGCTGACTTTGCTGGAGTTAACACATACAATCTCGGGCATGCTTCATTCAATAATACAGTGCTCTTTAACAGCTCAAATAAATCAGTACTATGGTGCTCTTTAACAGCTCAAATCAATGAAATAGCATTAGCAGCCATATCTCTCTGTTGGCCAGAGGCGTAAACAAGGGGAGTTATAATTATATGTGAAACTTAACATACAGCTCCAATGCTTAACAATAAAGCACTAGTTTAATAGGAGTGGTCATGGACAGGCTCTCTTACAAGAACCAATACTATTTCCTTACTACCACTTGAGCATTTTTGATCTTAGAAATATTAACATGCAGTTGCTACTATTAGCTGTTGACTGTTTTGCAAACAGGAATAAATACCAGTTTTTATATCCTATGTACAAAAAAAAGTTGCACATAAAAGGCTTATTAGTAATTTACCCTTCTCGAACTAGCTTTAAGAGGAACAACAAGAAATCTCAAGATGCACAGAGGTTAACCTTATTAAAGAGCACACAATGAATTGGTCTCACCTTAGAAGAATCACATTGTTTGACATAAAGGCTCCAACTGTCACATCTGAAAACAAGAGAAAACATCTAAAGAAATGTGCTCAAGTATAAGTTCATAACATCCATATCTAAAACACATCATAGTTTGCAAAATTGTTAAATATTTGTTATTAAAAATGAATCTTGCATACAGCATCTCATCTTGGCCCATAGCCACAAAAGGAACAGACAATCAATGTTTGGTACCTAGTTTCATTAGAGCAAACAGACCACCAACAAATTATCTACTTGCAGCATCTACAGCTTTTACTGTAGACGGGTCCTGGGAGTTGTCCTTGGGCTAATCTGAAACCAATTTCATGGTTTGTGGGGATACTATTATTGTTTGTCTTTTTAACTTCACATTAGTTGAGATTAATCATCCTCTTCCTCATCGACTGTTTCATTAAGGACAGAGGCTTATTTACTACTGCTCAGAACTGTTCTAAACATGAACAACTTAGACCAGCTTCTAATACATACACACACACACACATATACACACAGAGAGAAGCAGATTTACCATGTGCACGTGTATAAAAGGAATCAAAAGAAAAATTGACATGTACACAATCTTGGTCCTTTTGTTAGCGATTTGTGTATTCTTCCATTCATTTTGTCTTTTCATATAGTCTGTTCATTCCTATTGTCTATTTTTCATTCCATTTTATCTATTCATTTGTATTCTTCTTCTTACCAGTGTTACAAACCCACCTGAATAGCCATTTCCATCCATATCAACTCCTCCAGAAATGGACTGGCCAAACATCTGTAATCTTGGGCTTATCCATTTTCCAGGTATCCTCTACAACAGAGAGCACAGAATCAGAATCAATAGAACCAAAACCCCTATAATATTTAAGTTGCTTACAATCAGTTTGATTCCGTAGAAAGTCTCTCACTGATTTTGATGCAATTGGATTGTATGAGCTGTGAACTACATATCCATCCAGGTCTCACTGTTAACTAAGGAACGGAAAATTAAAAAAATGGGGCATGCCAGGTTTTCCAGCTCTTCCTAATACTCACACATTGATTCTAATTCACTGGCATTCAACTTTTCTGTTCAAGGCAGAAGAGGCTATTCTGTTTGAGGGAACATCTAAGTGATGATATTTGGTATTTTGCAAAAAGAGGATCTGTCCATACACTCTTTATCACATTGTTGATTCTTCTGCATTACTTGTTCTATAACAGTGACTCATACTTCACCTCTATTCCCCCAAAAATGATAATGTCTACCTCACTCTAGACATTACTCTACCTGTGAGCTTCTCAGTCAGTTTCAATGTTGATTTATATACAGAGGACCCCCTCCCACTAAGTTCCTGCTTTGAGAGTGTGATTTTTGAGATCTGTTAATAAGGTTTTAATCAGAGCACAGCATTTTGTTGGAAACCACTAGGACTCCAACCCCTACTAACACCATTGGTTCAATACCCATAAGGCAGATGTGAACTGATTCTCTGCTAGTTCATTGAACAGATGGAGAAGTTTATTCAGAACCACTAGCTCAGTACAAGCAGGCAAATATTGTACAAAGCGCTACAGAAATTAAATCCTCCATTTTAGAGAAGAGGATACAATTATTGTCCTCCACAAAGCTCCCAGGCAGGCACACTCTTAATGTATTAGAACTAGAAATAAAACGGGTGGTAATATTGGCCAACCATCAGTTAGGAAATTAATTGAAAATTACTACATTGAAAAGCTTAAAGGAAAGAAAAGCACTCTTAAACCTTCTCTCTTAAAAAATAATGAAGAAAACTTTCCCACTATTGGAACTGATAACACTAAGGCAACTGAAAGCAGCTGAACTCCTCAAATTACGTTTGCACAAGAGAATGTGGCTAAGCTTTTGCGGGGGGTCCCTGTAAGGGTGGCAAACCAAGGCTATACATATTCCACAGACATCTGCAGGCTATTAGGGTATAAAGACAGAAATATAATGCTGAGAGCTCCAAACAAAACCAAAGGCCCTGAAACCTAACTTGACAATATTTATTTAGCATACACATTTATCTGCAAATCAATTAAGGGTGCTTCAGATGTACCCAAATCTTGCTGCTGAAGAGCTAAAAATCAGCCATTCAAAATGAATGGAAAAAAATCTCACTGTAAACAAATGATCTTTTCTTCTAATATAGTTTGTTAGAAGAAGTGTTTAATATATCACATCTGGATAGTTCAGAATTCTAGTAACAGGACACAAAGCCTTTTACCCCAAGGTTACTGGTTCAAATAGAGGCCAGATAGGCAAACACTACACATTAAACATCTGAAACTGTTTGATGGATTTGTGAGCCAAATGAATGGCTAACCTTCAGCCCTCTTCATGTGGACAACACAAAGCATTAAAACACCCATGTCAGCAGCCAAAGAGAGAGAGAGACAGAGAGAGAGAGAGAGAGAGAGACCAAGGAAAAGTAATGGACACTAGCTGGCAAGAGTATATCCTGAAGAAGGTAACAAAAGCTAAAGGCTAATCTGGTATGAGACAGCAGTGACCTTTACTGTTTGCTAATATGAAGCTGTCTCCTTATGAAATGCTTATGTTACCTCAACTATGTAAAAATTAAGAAATAACATCTATCCATCTAAATCTGGACCTCCTCAACCTCAATGGTGTTTTATGCATTTCAGTCTGTTCAGCCATCTCCCATTATTTCCCAGTGTAGAGAAAAAAGTCCTTCATATGCCACAAATTATCACTTATAAAAACCATCATAAAAAGGGATTTAGTTTGCATTAAAAAAAAAAAAGTTAATGCATTCTAAAACATTCAGCAAACAGCAGAACTAATCATCCTCAGCTTGGATGCAACCACTAAAACTCTGACTTAGCATCCTGCATGGGCTCCCACCCAGCAACAAAACAAAATATTTAGATCAGAATATTAAACAGCTGAAGGATGGGGGAAAAAGTCTGATTTTTTTTCTTTGAAAAAGCAGATACTTGCCACTATCCAGAATGGAACAAAAGACTCAGGTTGTGACCTACCGATTAAACTAGTGTATTTGTACAGAAGAATCCTGACAATACAGAAGTTAGGACTAGCTAAAACCTTTGAAATGTATGGTATAATAGTATTATTAAAGAAGAGTTCGGAGTTGTACAACATACACAATAGGAACATGGAACATGAAATGTGAGAAGCATGAACCAGGGAAAGTTAGAAATTGTCAAGCAAGAAATGGAACATATCAACATTACAATACTGAATGAATTAAAATGGATGGGAATGGGACATTTTCAATCAGGCAACTCCAAAATATTTTATGCAGGAAATAAGAAATTAAGAAGAAATGGGGTTGCTTTAACAGTGAGAAGTGATGTAGTGAAAGCAATTAGGAGCTATAACACAAGGTCTGAGCGAGTGATTGCAATGAGATTTAATGGGAAACCTATTAACATAACCATCATTCAAGTCTATGCTCCAATGGCAAACTCAGAAGAACAGGAATTGGAGAGATTTTACACAGAAGTACAGGAAGTATAGGAGTAATTGATCACACACTAAAACAAGATGTTCTGATAATCATGGGGCACTGGAATGCAAAAGTAATTAACCGAGAAGATACTAGAAATTGTAGGAAATGGGGCTTAGGAGACAGAAAAGAAGCAAGAGAAAGACTTATTGGATTCTGTGAAGCTAATAATTTGTTTCTTGCAAACACATTTTTTGACCAACTGAAAAGACGACTGTACATGTGGACATCACCAAATGGTCAATATAGGAATCAAATGGATTATATAATTGGTAGCAGAAGATGGAGAAGTTCCATACTTTTTGCAAAAACAAGACCAGGAGCAGACTGCGGTACAGATCATGAACTGGTAATATCGAAAATCAGAGTAAAGCTAAAGAACAACAAAGCAATTATTATGCCAAAATACAATTTAAATAACATCCCAGAAGAATAGAAAGATTAAATAAGGAACAGATTTGAGGCTTTAAACTTAGTTGATAGAGAACCAGAAGAACTATGGAGTGAAGTCAGAGACATTATGAGGGGAAAATGCAAGAAGACAATACCTCTAGTTCAAAAGAGAGAAAGACCTCAATGGATGACTGAAGAAACTCTTCAAATGGTTAAAGAGAGAAGGAAAGCAAAAGCAAAAGGAGACAGAAACACAGTTAGAACCCTAAATCCAAAAGTGTTCTCCTGATCCATGAGAAAGATTTTCTAAGAGCACATCTACAACTATAAACTTAAATGAATGTGAAACCTGAATAACTATCCTGGCTAACAACCAAAGAACTGGCAAATATATTTCAGCAAAAGGTCTAGAGAACTCTAATAAAGCATCCTTAGCACCTCATCAAAACACAACCAAGGATCATTAGGAAGAACCCATTACAGTTAAACCCACTTGTCAATCATGTGGTATCTTAATGACACGAGGTGATTGTCAGGTGGATGGCTCCACCTACCCGTCGAATTTGATCTATGAGGCTGATCCTGGAGCTAAAAAGGTTTCCCACCCCTGCTTTGGGCCATTTCAGTATATTAATCATGCAGGTATTCTGCCCCATGTTACATAGTTGTTACCCATCCAGTGACATAAAGATCTGCCCCAAACTCTCTGCTTATATATTCTGCCACATTTCTACAAAGCCCCATAGTGTCACACATCCAACACTTACCATAGAATATTGAGATATGATACCACCAGTGTATCCATGGTAGATGTAGACAGCTCCTATGTAGTCATCCTCTTTAGGAGCACCAATGGCAACATCTAGTTATGGAAGACAATGTTAATGGGAAGCAGCCCCTTTCTGTCTTTATTTATTTATTTTTTTAACGACTCTTGCCGCAACAAATAATCTTCATCATAAAGATAAAAGCCACTCAATGAGTGGGTTAGAAAAAGTTGCCTTATTTAATGAGCAGCTGATGTTTAAAAGAAACCTCTCATGTATATTTATATTGCTTCTAATAAGAAAGATGTATTTGGGTCCCACAAACAACACTGGCCATGTGCAGGAGATTCACTACAAGCTTTTACATGCTTTATGTATCTCAAGGGAGATATCAGGCACTGTACATGAAGCTACCATTGGTACACAGAATACAAGTCACCCGTTAAGCCACTCTATGGCAGATTAATTGAAAAATCCAGGTTTCTAAAGCCTTAATATGATTCAAGTTGGGATGTATAGCCCAACTATAAAGCACAAAGCACTGAAAGGAGTTTGAAAGAAAGCAACAAAGATGGATGGCAAGGAATTTGTCTAGGGCATGGCAACAAAAAAGTTATATCTAGATGAAATGACAATCTAGACTGCTTACCGGAACATTAACACATTCTGAATTTGCTTATCATTAGAGCTGCAACCGTTAATCCATATATCAATCAACAAGTTTTAGTTGATTAATTTGCAGAAGTCAACTTTAAATCAGCAAAGGCAAATTTTAACTGAATTTGAAAGCTCAGAGTCAAGCACAAACATTTTTCTAGACTATTTTGATTCTGGTGTGTTACTGTAATTAAGAGTATAAAAATGTTTACAAATGGCCTTGCATTCTAACAGTAACTGGCCTTTGTTTACTATGGTTGATTTGTAGGTATTCTCTCAAAGATGAATAGTTTACACAAACAGTAACTTCAGCAACTAAAGTTTCATGCTTCATGGAAATTCCAATGTGAACAAAAGTAGTTTACTCTCCATTATGTTGACATTGAGGACAATACAGAGGAGAAGTACTATACTGCTGAAGTTGCTGTTGGAATAAAATTTCCTGTAGATGCAAATGCACCCTAAACTGTAACTTCTCACACTTCCTTGCAGATCTCATATAAATATTTGTATTGACGATTTGGTAACATTCAGATTTATTTAAATTAAATTAACAACAGGATTTGGGGGTGGCAGAGAAAGCAGCTTTGCAAAATTGAAACTTGCATCTATAGCTAAAAGAAAATGCTAGGATCAGGAGGAGTCTTACTTGTTATAAAATGGAATGATTTTACTAGCATTCACCAATCCCAGCGCTTTAGAGCAGTGGTTCCCAACCTTTATGACCATGGGACCCCCTTTATAAGCTGAAAAAAAATTGTGACCCCCTCTCCCCAGGGAGGCAGGCTGGCTGCCAAGAAGGAAGGGGGAAAGCAGCCTTTCTTTGCAGGCTTGCTTCTTTTTGCTTCACAAAAAGCCCTCTCCTCTCATTCTAAGCAAGGGTGTTGCCAGTAGCGGCAGTGCAAGGAGACGGGAATCAGTGATAGTAATCCCCTCTTCTTCCTGGTAGCTCCACCCTCAGCCTCCTTTGGCATCTGCCATGTATTTTATAGGCCGATGCCTGCCCTTAGTGCTCCTGAAAGATGCTCTGGCACTTCAGCAAAAGGCCTCCCCTCTCGTTTGGAGCAAGGGGGAGGTGTCATCTGCAGCGCCAGTGGAAAGCAGACAGTGTAGAGGGAGTGAAGACTTTTTTTTAAAAAAATAGTAAATAATTCATTTCTTTACTGTTCACAGCCCCCTCTGGATTACTTCGGGGGGGCCCTGGGGGTCCCGGCCCCCAGGTTGGGAACCACTGCTTTAGAGGATGGGGGAGCTTTGCAAGAGTGAATCATCTGATTTCCCAATAGTGAGTGGGAGAAGGAGAAGACTCAGATGCATAGGTTTAATTGGGCAATCCACAAAGCAACTCACTCTGAGATCGTCTATTTTACAAAACACCAAATCTGGATCCGAACCAAATCTTGTGATCGGTACACATCTCTATTGTGCAATATATACTAGGGGTGCACACCAACCACAAGATTCCATTCAGACCCTACTTCAGAAAAGAGCAGGATACAGACTAAAGCACAAGAGGATGTCTGATTTGGCTCATGGTCCAAATCCAAATTCAGAACAATGATGCTCTGTGACTCCCCCATTCACTATTATGGAGAAATCAAAAAGCAGCTCTAACTCCCCCCACTTTTGACAGCATTTGATTAATTTTGCAAGCATACAAGAGGGGTTGCATTAGGCATCTTTAAAGTTGACTGGGGGGGCAGGACTAAACAGGATTTGCTCCACTCTCTATAATGTTACAGGCAATTATTTTTATTATGAAACTGGCATACATCCTAGAAGTGCCCCAAGAAAAATAACCTGTAATATTTCAGAATGATGGAGGCAAGGATTGGGAGTTATGATGAATGAAATAAGTAGCCTCAAACTTGTGTTCTGTTCAACTGACAGAACAGTCATAGAAAGTAAACCTGTGTTCACGCACTTATACATACTCAAATTATTCAATCGAATGCACTTAGAAACCTCCCTGTGAGTGGTAATCATAGCTTATCAGGGTTTCCAACTGTAGGGAGAGTTTCTATGCATGTTTGATTGAACAGACTGTCATACTAATCACACAAAGATCTGAAGAGTGTGGTAGGGCCTGAACATGCAACACTTCCCCATGCCCCCCTCCATTTAACCCTCCATGTGTTCACGGAGAGCACGTGAATACAGCTGAAGTGCAACACTGATTTGTGGCAAAGGGGCAGAAGGACTTGAATGTCCAGTTGTTTCAAAGCAAGCAACCCTAGCAGAACTAGCAAAGATCACAGAACAGACAAGAACAAGGTAATAGAACATCTCTCCCTCAGATTGGAGAGCCCTGGTGATTGGAGAGCCCTGGTAAAATCATTCACTCCTCTGATTGGAAGCTAGATCTGTCAGTCACAAAAGTGGTATCCCACCCCCACCCTGGCATTTTCCTTATATGCAAGCTGAAAGTGAGGTTTTTTAAACATACAAATCTCTGAAGCACCCCATGACACTTTGGAGGTCCCCTGCTTCAGATCGAAGTGCTTCAGCTCAGGCAAGCCATAGCCCTACTTCAGTTCTTGATTCAGGATTTGTTGAATCTTTTGCACACCCCTGTTGTATACATATATCTTCTATATATTTTGTTCTAGCAAGAAAGAACAGAGCCCTCGCACAAAAGAAAACACACTGACCTGGGAATCCATCATCATCCATATCCCCCAGGTTAGCCATACTTTCCCCAAAGTGTGCATTGTAGGCATTGTCACCGTTCAGAACTAGCTGCTCTTCCAGGACTCCCTAGCAAACAGGAAACAGGGCAGGCAAAGAAAAACAGAGCAAGTGTTGAAAGATAAATTAGCATCTATGCTGAAGCATGCTTGTGCACATGTCCCTAAGGAAGCACCTGGAGCATATCAGAGGGAGCGGAGAGAGACACTCCTAACCAAAACCCCAATCAGTGCAACTAAGCCTGGGCATTGTAAAAAGGAAATACTGTAAATTAAGAAGGCATTTAATTGCTTCTGAAAAGGAAGTTGCCAGCCAGGATGAAAGGAAAAAAATGGACTGCCTTTAAGTCGATTCTGACTTATGGCAACCCTATGAATAGGGTTTTCATGGTAAGCGGTATTCAGAGGTGGTTTACCATTGCCTTCCTCTGAGGCTGAGAGGCAGTGACTGGCCCAAGGTCACCCAGTGAGCTTCGTGGTGTGTGGGGATTCGACTCCTGGTCTCCCAGATCGTAGTCCAACAGAGCAAAGACCAATTAATGGCCAACCATAGCCATTCAAAAAGCCATCTTAGATGTGTAACATCATGAATCAGTGCAAAGGTCTCAAACAACTGAACAATAAAGCCAGCAAGGCTAACTCTGCTCCGTTCAAAAGTATGGCCAAGATGAAATATTTTAATAGTATATACTCAGTCTAGGCAGCAAAATTCCCATGCAATAACTAAGGCTGAGTTGATTAATCTGTTAGAATAATTCATTAAAACATCTTGATCAGCTGAAAAGGTGCTTCCAGATAATCAGTAGATTTTAAATTATTTTTAACACAAGTATTTATAAAAACTGTAGCTAGTAAGTGCTGCAACTAGCAAGTGTCATTCCCTCCTGTGTGAAAGAGAATGGAGAATGCCTCATAATGCCTGCTGTGACATATTTGTGTATCATAAAATAGTCTGTATGTATATTTTTTCTTTAAAAGCATTTCACATGCACATTTATACTGATCAGCAAAAACTCATTAAATCAACTATGATTTCTTTAACTGAGTGACAATATCAGTTAACAGTCCTTCCTTGTGTCCGTAAAACAAAGATGGGGAACCTGTGGTTCTTCAGATGTAGTTGGAGTACACCTTCCATCATTCCTGACTGTCCATGCTGACTGGGACAGATCAGAGTTGCAGTCCAACATCTGGAGGGCCACTGTCTCCCCACCACTGATGTAAAAGAAGATGCAGGCTGGAACTGTGATTGGCATATTTTTCATGTCCCATATTATAAATGGCATTCTGCATTTGGCGAAGACTCACTACTATTTAGGTGACAGTAGGAGATTGTTTAGGAGACACTTAGGAGTGTGAGCATCATAAGCAGGCAACACACTGCAAAGACAAGGGAAAAAAGGCTTGAAACTGTAACAAACACAGGGTGTTGCTGTCAAAAAGTCAGGAGCACTCAATACTAGCCCTAACATCTACTGAAGTACATTGGTCAGTTTCAGTAGGGAAAAAATGGAAATGGACTGCCTTCTAATCAATCCCGACTTATGGCTACCCTATGAATAGGGTTTTCATGGTAAGCAGTATTCAGAGGGGGTTTACCAGTGCCTCCCTCTGAGGCTAGTCATCCCCAGCTGGCTAGGGCCTGCTCAGCTTGCCACAGCTGCACAAGCCAGCTCCTTCCTTGTCCGCAACTGCCAGCTGGGGGGCAACTGGGCTCCTTGGGACTATGCAGCTTGCCCATGGCTGCACAGGTGGCAGGGCACGTAACCCCTGAGCCACTCACTGTGGGGGTGATCTTTAGCTGGCCCTTTACATCCAAGAGACACAAGCGGGGATTTGAACTCACAGACTCTGGACTCCCAGATAGGCTCTCCTCCCCACTGTGCTATACCAGCTATTCTTCAGTAGGAAAAGCAGGGAATAATTATTGGGCATAACCTTATCCTGTGAAAATCTGGCTTTTATGGCTCTTGTAAGTTTGAGGAAGGTAGCAATAAGATACAGAACACACAGAAAAAGATCAGAGAAGTCATTTGGCTCGCTGCCCTGCTGATTCATCAGGCATTTCTATTCAGTTTTTAATCTATCAGCAGATCCTGAAGAATCCAGATCTTTTATGAATGTTTTACTTGTACCCAACTGTCACTGATTATCACATCAGTGGACAACCTGCAACATAGGTGCCACTACCAATGGGCAACGTCCCCTTTGCTTCAATCTGGAATTGGGCTTAGAAAATCAAGCCAGAAAATAGCTAGTGTTTTTCTCCAGCTCCACCTACAAATTAGGAAAGTCCTGTCATTGACAATGCAATAGGTTCCAAGCATTTCATGTCCATCCCACCCCATGATCCCCCCAGTCTCTTCCTAAACCCCTACACCCTGCCTCACCACCCCTTTTCCCCAAACTTTGATAGCAAGGTTTCTGTGGAAGCCTTTGTGAATGGTTGGCACCCCTCTCTCTCTGGCACATATAATACTGCAACAGCAGCACTCTAGGTCCAGTGACCCTGCAAAAATACAGTTCTCCAGAACTACTTGCACCTGGTGTCATGGCCCCTTCGGAGGACTCCTCGGAGGAGGAGGGAGAGGCAGCGGTGCCAGACCCAGAAGGAACAAGCGGAATCCCTGAGGACACAACCCCAACTCTTCCCCAGCTGGAGAATGTCCAGGTCCTGGCTGAAGCCTTTCAAGCAGGTTCAGAGGATGAACAGGAGGCTCCCCTCCCCCCTGCAGAGCGAAGACGCCAGCGAGTATCACAGCAATGGAGGAGGAGGTTGGGCTGTTTAAGAACGAGCGGCTCTGAGAAGTTGGGAGACTAATCACCTGCACCTGCCTAGGAAGTGGGTTTTAAAAGCCAGTTTGTGACTGCAGCAGACTGCTGACTACAACGTTAGGCATGACCTCCACGTGAAATGTAGTTTGCAGACTCCAGACCTTTCGGACTGAACCCCTGGCTTCCTGAACCCAGCTTCCCCTCCTTGACGACGCTTTTGGACGCTGCTACTGGTACGGTTGTTAGAAGCATTCCTTTCTCCAGCCGGCTCCTGTTATCTGCTGGCCTTGGCAGATTTACAGCCCAGCTAACTGCCGGCTGATTAGTTACAGCCCAGCTCCCAGGCCCGAAACTGACACCTAGGATGCTGCTGCTGCAGCAGTGTACCAAGTGACAGAGAGGGAAGGAAGCCTCACGCAGTAGCTGCCAGAGACACCCTGCCACTGCTATTCCACCAGGTAAGTTTGGAACAAAGGAAGAGGACAGTAGGTAGGATTGCCATGTGGGAGCAAGTGGACAGTTTGATTTGGGATGTCATGAAAGGGTAGCTAACAGTTCTTTAATTCAGTGGTTCCCAAACTTTTTTTTCTAATTGACCACTTGAAAATTGCTGAGGGTCTTGGCAGACTACTGAATTATTTTTCTGCCTGTTGCAGCAAATGTAATTCCATAGAATTAAAATTTAATACAATAAAATACAATATAAGAATTAAAATAAGCAATAAATGCAATTTAAAATCAATATGAATGTTCAGTGTGATAGATGTTCCATCTCCCTCCTTCAACCACAAATACACAGCCATGCCGTGGATCACCTGAGTGAAACTGACAGACACAGTTTGGAAACCCCTGGTTTAATTTATTATTCGTGTATTTTTACTTCCAGGAAGAGGTGTTTTGGTACTTTCTGTCATCTCAAGTGCCAAAATAACTTAGCCACTGATAGGTACCATCCACCTTGACTTGGGGAAGGGGGCATCATTTGCTATTTTACCTCTGGCAGCAAAATGTCTTAGGCCAGCCCTAATGAACCGCAATGCAAGCCAGGGCTGAATTTGGAAGGGCTTAGCTTGTATTGAGGTATGGGCTATTTAAACTTGGGGGTTTAGAAGATAATTATCATTGGAGGTGCTATGACAGAATCATGCCACTCTTGCCTGCTTCCTTACTTCAGAGACTGGATGCAAAGCCACACTGAAGCACATGGAATTATCTGATTCTTTGAATTTCACTTATACATTTGCCAAAAAGGTTGGTCACTACTCTATAAGCACATTCATGCAAGATTCAATCCTATTAATGTCTACTCAGAAGGAAGCCCCATGGGGTAAATGGGTATGGGATTGCTGCCTTAGATTGGTATGTACTTTGTTTTACATACCAAATCAAAGCTGTATTTGTATGCCTACTTGCCTGGGAGTAAGCTCCATTAAACCCTACGGAGCCTCCTGCAGAGTAAGCTTGCATGGGTTTAGATAAAGGCGAGTGATAAAAAATATATATATTTTCTTTTAAACCCTATCAGAACTCGCACAAAAATGTCAATATATTTTTCATGCTTTTAAGTCCATATCTGCCATCAACCCTACACCTCAGGTGCAAGAGAATTTTTCCACAAGGAAGCTAAACATGGTTGTTTAAACCAGCCCTGTGTCTATCTCAAGAGGTCGTTCCCACTTTTTTGTGAATGGGGAGGGATTGGTTTCTGGAAACTGTAATTAAATCTTTTGGGACGTCTTCAGAAAGCTGCTGACATAAAGAAAATCCTATATAATGAATCTAACAAAAACAATGAGGTGAAAGTTACATTTGTATTATGTTTTTCTTTTTCAGCACTAACTGCAAGGTATACTTTCATAAGGCTTGCCCTAAGGCTCCACATAGGGTACAATAATACTTAAGTGCAAAGTGACTTCCTAATGGAACATGTAGAGTGAGTGCAAGTAATTTGAATGTAAGAGATCAAAGTCAACCTGACTGGTTCAGGTATTCATACCACAGTGGCAAATCTAGAACAAACCTTCTAATAAGATAAATTTAAATAAAGTTTCACAGGGAACACATGTTTAGTGATGGGCATAATCTGCTATTAATGCATTTTTTTAGGATTCACAGAACTCAAAAGATAACGTTTTAATTGATTTTTGTGAGAACCCTAATTTTCTTGAATGTTCTCTATCTTGCCTCCAGACCGTGTGCCTCACAACTACTAAGGAGATGTGGGTTCAAATCGCTGATCAGCTATGAAAGTCACTGGGTTGCCTAGGGCCAAGGACACTCTCTCATCCCATTCTCCCACACAAAGCTGTTGTCAGAATGAAAGGGGATATCCCACTCTAAACTACAAGGAAGGGCAGAATACAAGTGAAACTAATAAGTAAAGCAACATTAAGGTTGAATATAATTTGCAGATGAGAGACTGTAAAATCTAGTTGACTAGAGTCAAAGAATTTTGTAATCCAAATAGGAATCTCCAAAATTCAAAGTTTACAGTTGAACATTTGTCAGGATTATTTTATCCAATTGAAAAGGGGCTCTCCATTTACAACATCCTTTGACATCTTGCATTTCTGATGTTTTAAATCTAAATTCTCGCATTTGTACTATACTTCCTCCTCAATTGTTTGAAAAAAGGAACAAAGTTGTGCCATACCATTGTGCCTGACTTTAACTGACCTAAGTAGCCACCGTTTGTGAGCCATATGTTAGACACCAGAGCTCAAATAACATTTATTTAGAAAGAAAAAGGGATATTTTCACAAACAGAAGTGTCTCTGAGACAGCCCATATGGCTTGTGTTCCTTATAAGCAAGTTGTGGTCATTTCAGAATACAGGAAGCGTATGTTGATTATTTCCCTAAGCTGTTGGGTCACAGTGGTTGTGCAATGTACAACTCTGCAACCAAGAGTCCAGTCATTTCTTTTCCTGGGAATGTTTATACTGCATAGGTTTTCAACACAATCAAAATGAAAGCCAGTTCCTCTGACCACTTTTCATATAGGTTCAACACTCAACGTTTGGCTCAAGTTATACACTTTCTAAAAAAAAAACTTATTTCAATCTCCCGGGGCATGCAAAGGCTGGTCTTAAAGTCACCGTACTTAGGCAGAAATGGAAGGTGCTGAATCAGGACTTGTTAGCTAATTTGGCACTAGAGAACTTGGGATTCACATGCACTGGGAGTGGAGTGGCTCTCTCAGTATATAGAGTGAAATGCCCTTTTTTAACCACTTAATACTATTTACTCTGCTATGCAGATGTACCAGTAATGGCTGCTACTTGGGAGCATTCTGTAAACTTTGGCTCCAATGGCTGTTAGAGTCTTGTTTGGTCATAACCAAATACAGACCTAGAGTACGTGATCTCCTAGTCAAGGTGCCTGAAGTTAGGAACTTTAGTCGGAAAAGTTTGAGCCTGGAATACAGCAAGCAGAATATACTGTTCTGCGGATTAAGCTGATAAATCCTCATTAAGGATGCCACACAATAAGATCAGCCTCAAAAGGCCTCCTCTCTATCCCACCAGTTAAAACAGCTAGACTGGTGAGGACTAGGGAGAGGGCTTTTTCTATTGTGGCTCCCACTCTGTGAAATTCCCTCCCAAACGATCTCCGTCACGCCTCCCCTATGATGAGCTTCTGCCGGGCCTTGAAGACCTGGCACTTCAGACACGCTTTTGGGGTGGGTTAGGTTTTTTATATTGTTGAGATTTTAATGTTTTAATGTATTTGTATGTTTTTATTCTGTACGTCACCCAGAGTGGCTGGACAACCAGCCAGATGGGCGACTAATAAATCTAATAAATCTAATAAATAAATAAAATGCAAAAGTCTAGACTCCCAGTGTTGACACCATGCCTGCCCAATCCAGTTGCCTTGAACTCCCTGCAACCACAGGAGCCGTTTTCATTTCATGCCATATGATGAAGAGGACTCCAGTCCATGAAAGTCTATGCCATAACTAATTTGTTAGTTCAAGCCCCAGAATCCCTTACAGCGGGAATAGAACAGACCTACCCTGATAAGATCCTACATTCATCTGAGCTTAGTGTAGAATTGTGTCAAAGCTGTCTCATGTGTATTCTTGGCCAATGGGACCTTCTGTATAAAACTAGAGGAGTCCCCATGTTTATATACCAGCCTAAACTCTAGATGCCCATATGAACCTGCCCCCCCCAACTGCTCCATATGCCTGCACCTTTTAAGGTTTGCTGTGTAAATAAGAAGGCATTTTGGTATCAAAATTATGGAATGCCTTCTCAGAGGAAGCCTGCTGAGCTCCATCTCATTTTGCTTTTTGCAAGCAGTAAACAAATAATTATTTCAGTGTGCTTTTAGGATGTTTTCATGATGTAGGTTTTATGCTTTTATTGTAGCGTGCCACTAGAAATCATCATATTGCTGTTGTTCTTTTATTCTATACTATGCTGTATTTACAAGCTGCTTTGGGTATTTTCAAATGGAAAAGCCAGATAAAAGTACTCCATAATAAATGTTGATTACTTTTTCCAACTGAAGAAGTTAGCCTAACCTGTGAAGCATTTCTTCCACAATACATATTCATCTTTAAGGTTCTACTGCTCTTTTTTCCTAAAGCAGACTAACTTGACAACCCTTCAGGAAATGTATTAGACATCAAATTTTGGACAAGCCAACTAGAGAATCTTGTCTGTTTTGCTGGGGCTGTTTTGCATCCTGAACAGCAATGGGCAAAGAGCTCTCATATCTGCTCAGTGCCTTTAAGCAGAACTTGCATGATACAGCACAGCTGATCTGAGATTAGCATTAAAGTATTTTCTGAGGCCATTTGCTCAACTCCTTTGTGTACTCACATTTCCTCTACTGAGGTAGACGGTGACTTGACCTTCATCCCGGATCTCAGAAAACATGGGCGCTCCCACCAGGAGGTCTGAAAGGCCATCAGAATTCAGATCAACTGCACATAAGGAGGAGCCAAAGTAAGAGCCCATCTGTAACCAAGCCGAGTCACAACAAAGCATTCAGTATCTGCCCACACACAGCAGGAAATAATTTATACTTTTCTTTGTCATTGAAATAGCAACTCACTACTTTTTCTCTCACTCCATCAGCTCTAGGGTGTGGGCAACTGGGACAAGCTAACTTTTTTATTATTATTAAAGGAATAAAAGTCACCTCTTTTCTTAAAAACGAGTTATTGCTAAACACCACAAGTGATTATTTGAAACACGCATGAGCTCTTTCAGCAATTGTTGTAGTTCACTCAATTTTGTGAACACTCCAGCCAACATGCAAATAGTCGCTTACATCATGCTTGCTGCAAATCTTTTAAAAGTGGAAAGGTCAGACATGTGCCAGGGCATTGTTTTAACACACAAAAATAAACTGAAAAGTAAGCTCATGTTGACTTCAGTGTGATTAAAAGGTATGTAAATCAAGTCTAGGGCTATTTAGTTGTGGTGGTGGGTTAGCAGGGTTGAAAAATATGCCCCAAACAACTGTTACTTACATCAGCTCAAGAGCCAGGCACCCAAAGAATGATTTTGCAATTTGTTAATTTAATGAAAAAGGCTCAAGATGGCAGACAAGTAGGGAGTGATGGCTAATTTTTGCAATATGTCTGTCATGTGGAAGGCTACATGTTGCACCCCTAAGACTGAATAGATTGATCTCAGGGTGCAGAATGTCCAGGCCAGACCCACATTTTTTAGTGATGTCTGGCACTAGCATGGAGACTCTGGGTGTACAACTGTCACAGATTAAAGTGGCCACACCATGTGAAAGCACTCAGTGCAGTTTCCATGTGGCAGCCTTAACATGAGGCTCTGCCCTAAATGGTTACATTTGTTTTGGAAGTCCTGACCTTTTGTTTTTATTCACCCACTGTGAAACTGGAACTGTGCGCCATTCATCTAGTGCCAAATGGCAAACACATCCAATGACCTTTATTTTACCATTAGCATTATTAATCTCACCTCATTACATGCTGCTTATTGGCCAAACAATTGTGTTTTCCTCCCCTCCTTAAATGCAGTCACTTGTCTTTGACCAAGATGAGCCAAGAGTTCCAAGCCAATGTATGATATCAGTCATGAAACAACAGACACACCTATCACTATTGAGTCAAAACTGACTTTTCAATACAGAAAAGGTTGCAGACACTGCTTACCAACCACTGCAGAAAGATGGGGAGAGACTAACATGTAAATATTAGTTTAGATCTCTGATTGCTTGCTTTTACAGGGTTACAGTCAAACATTTACCATTTCATTCCCTTTGATATTCTTTGTTTATAAGGCTTTCATTAGGCATTGTTTTTTTAAACAAGCTAGGCAGCAAATAAAAGAACTAAACAATATGTCACTGTGGATTTAAGCAAGTTCAAGTGGGGAAAGTAATTGTTTACCCAACTGCAACACAGAGTTGGTGACCTGGTGTTACTGTGAGAACCTTAACTTTTTGCTATTCACATCTGGCATGGAGTTTTCAATTTCCTGTAAGAAACTAGAAGTCTCTAGCAGAGGGAACTCCAGCAGCAGGACTCAGATGCTCTGTGTGCCATTGTAGTGGTTCACTAGATAAGGAAGCTGCTGACCTGAGGAGGATAAGGGAGCATCACCACTGCAAATGGCCAGGGGTAGTCTTGCAGCTACCAACTCAGCAGGGATCACATGACACCAAGGACCAATTGAGTTCCACATGGTCCTGTAAAGGTGCTGACTCTGGTCAAGTTCATCAGCCAAGCAACTCATAGCTTAAACATAGAGTGAACCTCTCTTGGATTACCCATCTCGACTTGCCTGCTTAACTACTTTTATATTTCCTTTTCCCAAAAACACAGGGGCCACATCCACACCTTACATGTTATATTATATTATACCACTTTAAGTGTCATGGATTCCCCCAATGAATCCTGGGAACTGTAGAGTGGTTTAACAATCAATCCCTCTTTCCAGGGAAGTCGGAAAATTATAGGTCTGTAAGGGGAATAGGGGTACATTAACAACTCTCAACACCCTTCACAAACTACAGTTTCCAGGATGCTTTGGAGAAAAGCCATGACTGTTAAAGTAGTAAAATAGTGCTTTAAATGTGAGGTGTGGATGTGACCTGGAAAAGGTTGTCAAAATGGCTTAATATGAAGGGGAAAAAACACAAGCATGCACCTTTGTTGTTGACTCCATGGAAACATTAAACTTCTTGTTTTTAAGTACCTCAAGCAGACATATCACTTTTTTTCTTCTCATAGGTTTTAAAGCTTTTGACAGAACTTGCAAATGGGCTCAGTGTCAAAATGACCAAGGGCTATTTTATACATGAGATTTTCTCATGCAGCTATCAGTTATCCTATCAAGCCATTGCTTACAATGAATGCTCACATATCTATTCCACCATGTGTACCTACACAGACAAGATAGCCATGTAGGAAGTCATCATATGTGAAGTGGCCAGCCCTACCATGTGGCAGAGTGAGGCAGCCACCTCAGACAACTGATTGCATATAGCATGAAAGGGCAGCAAATTATTAGTTACTTAATTTATGATCTTTTTATTTTTACTATCAGGAAATGGGAGAGGCACTTGTGGGATGTTGATCAACCTTAGGTATTATGTACCTTGATTTTGAGGAGGGGCATTTGCTGCTCCACCTCAAGCAACGAAATGTCTTAGGCCAACCGTGAATTAGACAGAGAGAGAAAACTGCAGCCCCAGGACATAGGGCTCTGTGAGCAGTATAGATATAGTCAAAATTAATCAGCAGCACCAAAAGAAAAAGCAATTTATTTTACCCAGAGTAAAAACAATCATTTTTTTTAAGGATTACCCACCTTTTTACCCGAAGCCTGAAATATCTTTATTAAAGAACCAGATCTCCTATCAGTGCGAAAAATGTATACCTATGAAGTTTTAAACAAAAGAAAAAAGAAAGAATCTCAATATATCATTGTATCTCTCTATCACATATATCATTCATAATTGATTGGTAAAATACAGCTATGGGTGTGTGTTTGTTGGTATTATATTCATGTACTGGAAAGGTTTTTAGCCCATGTTTTCACAAAATTGAAGGCAGCTTACAAAAATTTAATACAGTACAAAACTAATGATAAAAACAAAGCTAATATTAAAGATGGATAAAAAATTTAAAAGCAAACTGATAAAAACATCCTTCCCCAGAGAAATGTGAGCTGTCCCCTCTGAAAATCCACAGAAGGCTTCAGTACAAGGGTTTTTAACCTGTGGTTCATGGACCCCTAGAGTGTCCATGGATGGGCTTCAGGGGTCTGTGAACTGGGTGCAAAAAAACCCCAATTTCCAATGCAATAAAATTAATTTTGTTTGGTTTTTTTGTTTATGGAGGTCTACAGTTTTCACCAGATTCTCAAAGGTGTCCATGACCCAAACAAAGTTAAGTACCACTGCTTTAGTAGACAAAGTAGTTTTCAACTGGCATCTAAAAGAAATGAGAGTAGGTGATTGGCAAATATGTTTGGAGAAAACATTTCACAGTAAGACTTAATCTTATTTAGAGTAAACCCACTGAAATCAAGGGGTAGCCACATGACCTCAGAGATGGACTAAACTTATAATGCCACAGTCCCTTTATTCCTGTGTTGCCCTTTTGCAAAAGTAACACATGAAGAAAGCTTTTGGTTAGGCAGTTCTGAACTGGTTCAACTCATTATTACTATTTGAAATTTGGCTGACTTTCTGTAACCACTGAACATGTCAGCCAGTCACTGTAAGTATCAGCTGAATCAGCCAAATTTGTAAGTGCAGTGATTGAGCAGCTGATCTGATCTATATATTCACTATGGATACCATCAGCATTTGAGTTTGGTTTGTAGTTTTTGTTTACTGTGGAGCTGGACAAAGAATTTGAATTGCCTGGATAGAGTAAAGAAAACAGATCTCTACCGGTCAGTATAGGGCATTATCTTTGCTTCTTTTGGGGAGGGTGAGAGAGTTTTGTGTCGTAGCTGGCTAGCACAAGAATTTGCTCTGTTTGAGCTGCACAGCACAGTTTCATAAGATGCTAGTTTAATGTAAATGTTTGATATAACATAAAGACAACATTTTAAAATGTATGTAAAGTGAGTTCTATGGAATGTGGTCTTTAAAAGTATTTTGTTTATGTTTCAGACCACAGTGTTGTCTCTATGACATTGATTTTAGTTTGTTTTAATGTTTTTAGCTCCTGAAGAAGGATAATTCCGAAACACATTGAGCTTACAATAAATCTACTCAGCACCAGAGCCTGTCTCTCTTTCCTGCTTTCAGTTTGGTGCTTTTCCCTTTTGCCTCTGCAAACTCATTATTAGCAAACTTCTGAGTCCCTACCCCTTTACAAAGACTGATGCAAAACCAAGGAAGATTAACATTACAAAAAATGCTTTGCACATTTTTAAAATATGTTACATAAATAATACAGAACAATGGCATTGATCATAATGTAAGCTAACTTAAGGAAGTTCACAGAAAAAAAGTTACCCTCCTCCCCACTGTTCTCCTCCTAAAAAGCCTCTCCAGAGATTGGGAGCCCTCCTGAATAATATGGGGTGGGTGCAGGGGCTGCTGGAGAAGGAGAGAACCAGCAAAACCTGGCAGACATCCACATCCTAAGCACTCACTATACCTCTTTCCACAATCTTCAGAAGGACCCCCAATCACTGGATAGGCTTTTCAAGAGGCTGGTGGGGATGAGAAACTTTCCTAACATGAACAACTTTAAATCAATTTATCTGATGATCCAAGCCAATGTCAATAAATCCTTTTCAAATTATTGTAGCCCCAAATGTCTTGTTCATCCTTTTTTCCCAAGAACTCAATCAAAACAGGGAACACTGCCACATTAGTTAAGTAAGCTATTGTTCGATCAAGAGCCACACCTTTCCGACGCCTCCATCCTGGGGAGCTCCTCCTACAACGTCTGTTGTTGTCAGCTGAGAGAAGTGACCTGCTGTCACTGCATATCCTGAACAGGACATTTTTAGGTGGACAATCAGGAGAACAAGAGGAGAGAAATGACAAATGAATTCAGAAAAGGAAGCAAGTTCAAGGGTCAGCCATCTGGATGAAAGCAAGATTTTTTTCCCCTCTTCTCCTAGAGTGCAAATATACTAGGCTTGTGCAAAAAAGAAAAATGGAACAAGAGGCCTGCTTCTTCAGAACAGGAACTTGCTGGCACTCCATTCAGTGCCGAAAATAACAACAAGCAGTTGAATGTTTTTTTTCCCCAAACACAAAGCAGCAAAGGTGTGGACAGAAGCCCTGAAGATGACAAGGGCAATAGCTTAAGCCAGAAAAGGACCTGGTTAAAATGAAAAAAAAAAAGTAAAAACTACAGATGGAGGGGCAAAGCATACATCCACACTAAAAAAAAAAAACCTACATCAACTGATTCATGTTGAAAGAACTATCTTTCATGCCTATTAAGCAATAATTTCCATTTACACTAAAAAGAACAGTGCTCCCTCAATTTGAACTGCTGTGCGAAGGGATGTGGGAGCAGCATAGAGATGCAAAATGAATGCTTTAACAAGACCTCTGCTTGGGTAAGAATTTTTAAAAAGGGGCCTACATCAAGGAAGGAAAGAGTTTATTTGGAAGAGAGATCAATAATGTTGCCCAATTTGCCATTCTGATGATGATGATATATGTACACAACAGAAGGAGACTGCAGTGAAAAAAGTTTAACTCCTTTCCCTAGTAAGGCTGTCATTTCATATTCCCTCTGCCGTGAATTACAAGCCTTTTATCTACCTGCTAGAGACTGTTCTTTAGCTCTGTTCAAAGGGGAAACCTTAATGTCTTCAGGATATACAGCCATCTCTCCCTTAAGTATTTTCAAGTAGCCTTCACTAAGTGGTATTTTTTAAACAAGAACACACAAATAATGACAGTGAGCTGAAGAAAAGAGGGGATTCTCTAGTTTTTAAAAGGATTGCTTTTGACTCCACATACCAAACAATTGAAGAAAGTGGACATCTGTCAATGATTTCCTAATTAGAGCAAATGGTCACTGAGGGCTGTACAGAAGCCATTAGATACACAATACTTCTCTTCTGTCATTCACTGCATTTTAAATCTAACTTTCTAAGTATTATTGATGAGCAATGTCCTTGATCCTTATCTTATCACGGCAGATTTTCTTTAGAACAGTAAATCATTGATAAAGAATTTCTTTATTGAGATGATTAATTCATTTATCTTCCAGACATGTCATGGCACTTCAACAAAGGACAAAAAAAATTAAGGCTGAGAGTGAGACCGCATCTACAGTACAAACTAATTAAGAAATATCATGGTTTCCCACAAAGGGGCATTGGCACATATAGCAGTCTGAAGGTGCTGATTTTTTTCTGATGTAGAGAAAAAAAGTATATTTAAAGTTTATAGTTTAGACATAACCCAAGAGCTAGACTTAATCAATATCTATACAACATCTGTGACCAGCTGGGAGCAGAACACAAGAATTCATGAATCCCAACCTATAGCTTAGCCTAGTGGTTTTTGCACTTTCTGCCTTCAGAAATTCCTTCCCACATTGTGATCTGCAGAGGCAACTCCTACAACATATGTTATGGAACCCCAACACAGAAGATTCTGAGGTGCTTGTTAGGATATATGCCCTATTTATGAGGCTTACTGTCCAGGTCTACTGAGCCTCCCCATCACCCCATGTGAACCAAGAGTGCATACCAAGATATACTTGACACTGTCCTGTAGCTCTAACCCTCAGGGAGAAGGTAATGGCAAAGAAGATAGTTGTTCAAGCAAGCTTCTGCACCATTACTGATCTGTATTTGCCACATGTATATGCTGACCAACAACAACATTCTCTGGAAGGACAGTATCAGTAGAACAACAAAATATTAAAATACAACTATCGGCCACAAAAAAAACCAGCAGATATAAACAGAATTTAAAAGACTAAAAGATTTAAAAATCTGAGAAAATAGTAATAATGCACAATCCACAAAAGCTTATAAATGTGTTAGTCTTTCAGGTGCCAAAAAACTGTTGGGAGAGCAACAGTCAATTGCCTGGTGCTACAATGACTCCAAAGTAGGTGCCTGGTGAGCCTCTCTAGGGAGAGCATTCTACAGCCAGGACACACCACGGAAAAGGCCCTCTTCCTAGTGGCCACCTTAAATAGTGAGGCCTCAGAAGATGATCACAAGGTCCAGGAAGGTACATATGGAAGGAGGAGATCTGAAGGTAACGTGTTCCCCAAGTTTTTAAGGGCTTTAAATGTCAAAAACCTGTCATTGAAAAAACTCTGACACACTTTCATAGAATTCCAGGGTTCTTAGAATACACTGTCTTAGACTATTAGGCCTAAAGCATAATTAAGTCTTCATGTATTCATACAGGTTTGCCACGCACACCAGTAAAAACGATGTGCATGAGAGTCTAGACTTGCCTTATGCAGCCTGGTGCCTTCCAGATGTTTTGGACAACTCCCATCAGGCCCAGCCAGCATGGTCATGATGGCTGGGGCAGTGAGAATTGTAGTCCAAAACATCTGTAGGGCACAAGGTTAGAAAAGGTTAGTCTAGACTACAATCAAAATTTGAGACCAGCAACAATTAGGAACTCCACATCACTCACCTAGGTATGTATACCGCTTGGCTATCACAGATTCATCATTCAGTTTGAAATATATATTGTCAGTAAGATTCAGTACTTTGATGGTCCCAGTCCAGTAATAAGACCCAGGAGCTCCCATGATAACGAGTTCCTACCAAAAGAGAAGTTTCATCATCCTAAACCTCTACAGTCAAGAAAATAAATCTTTGAAGCTCCTTATTCATGACTAAGATTAGAAACATAAACATTTTTTAAAAAAAAACTTGAAGTGCTGGGGGATGGAAGTTGATAAACAGGGGAAGACCAAAATAGATTAAAATAATCTAAACTTAACCCTATTACTTTAAGAGCATGAAGCATATTGTGGCATAAGAATGTATTGGCCTGGTTCACATGTCACATTAAACAATAGTTAAAATAAACTATTTAGCTAATGCCCACTGCTAAAATCACAGCCGTTTTGCTCTTCCCTTATACGCTGCTGCTGGGAAACAAGCCATGGTCTGGCTTGTTGTGTGCCTGAACCCGGACTCTCCAAACAAACCACAACTGGAGGCCAAGTTTTGTTTGTCATTTAGGGAAAACAAACCACAAGCCTGGGTTATAACAAAACAATAAGGCAGATTATATCTTGTTTCCCAGCAGGAACAAGGGAGGAGCAAATTTCAACAGTGTGTATCAGCAAGCACCTCACAATTTCAACAGTACGCAACATGTTCATTTTAACTATGGTTTAATGTGATGTGCAGAACAGGTCCTTATGTCATTATGTAAATAAAATATACCAAAAACAGTACAACTTCATAAAAAGTAAAACGATAAATGCCTAAATTTTTATTCAATAAGTACATATACTTCCTGCTGGCAAAATTAAGTAATAAATAGTAAATTAAATAGTAAAGATTGAAATAGAAGCTATTAACATTGGAGTAAACAAAAAAGGGGTGAGGAAGTGCCTTCCTTGTTTAGCAATCCATTGAAACACAGTAGCAAATCTATCGTCACTTATTTAAGTCAGACTTTTGGACCTTGGACCTAAGAGATTTATTTTACAAGATGGTTTTTCAATTTATTTATGTTCATTTTGGGCCTTGGAAAATATATTTGTATTTTTTTCTCAGACCTCCACATTGCTAATGAAAACCAAAAATAGGCTTGTCAGGCGTGGACAGTGGGCAGCAATCTGAGGGGAACCAGGGGCTGTGGGACAAGCCAATAGTCAGGACCAAAAAGTCAGTCAGAACCAAAGGACAAACTGGGAGGCAGAAATGAGGACCAAAGAAAAACCAAGGACAGAGAAAAATACCAACGCTCAGGAGGGCCTTGTTCAAACAGGGCCCAAGTAGCACAGAAGCCTTCTTATACTCCTTCCTGCCCAGAAGGATCTAATGGCCAGTCGGGTTGGGCAGAATCAGTCCAGGGCTTGAAAACACTTCACTAAGAAGTTGTCACCTGCAGTTTGGTGGTTCACCACATGGGCAGCTACACACAGATCCAGCAGCTTCTGACATCAGGTCACCTAGCAGCACTCAGACTTGGTCTCAGCTAAGAAGCAGGTGATTCACAGTGGAATGAACTGGGATCAGGATTGCTTGTGCTCTCAGCACACTTAAATAATAATGTGCAAAAAGCTTACGACAAACACAGCAAAGGACTGTCACACTGATCTTCATTGCTGATTTATCAACTTAAAACCATGCTCCTATGAGATATTTTTGAGCTGTTCCCAAATTGCTTTTCCATTTCAATGTTTTTTCTGCTATGCAAAAGGTATCAGACCAGTTAATTCTCTTTCCATAAAAAGTAATCAGTTCAGGAGCAAAAGGTTGTTAACAGAACAACACAATGGTATAGCTGAGGAGAAATGCACAGAAGCACCGCTCCGGAACCTTTTTCAGAACAGGAATGGAGCACCCAAGTAACTAATGGACCCTCCTGACTTTGGCAAGCAAATTATTTATTTATTTTATTTATTTATTTTATTCAGCTTATATCCCGCCCGACTAGCAAGCAGCTCTCTGGGTGGCAAATGAGGCAATAACAAGGCTTTCAAGCTTGTTTATAAAAGATTAACAAAGAGGAAGTCAGAGAATGAAGAATATCCAGCAAAGGCTTGATACTCTTCCCTTTTTTTATGGCATTTCTACTACATGCTAATAGTTTATATGGTGATTATTCTTCAGAAGATTGTTTACATTTAAGCTTAAGGTTGCATTTCAACTGTCTGAAGATCTCTTGTCAAAGCTCAATGTGTTTTACAAGTTGAATTTATTCTATTCTATTTATTCTATGACTGTCAGATGATCCTAATAAAGTGGGTATTACACTGTGTACTGTTCCTTTATGGATGGATGGATCAACACATTCCCCTGAATATTTGGACTCACTATAGGGCCATGGTTGTGGGTGCTCTCATGATGAGCTCCTACACTTTAAAATTTGCTATTACACCACTGGTCATATACTACACTAATGTGAGGCTTGTGTTCAAACACTCTAAACTGGATTAAACACAAATGCAGGATTGTTCCATTTTGACCAACAATCAAAAGCATGGTGTGCACAGACTGCAACACTACATAGACTGAAGTAACATGGTCAACCTGAAGCTCAACAAGACAAATACTGAAAAGAGCTAGTCCTTTCTTGGTGATTGCCTTCTCCTCTCCGTCTGAGAACAGCTATTGGTTCTATAGTATGTTAGCTGAGATTTCATTGTTAGCTTGGAGAAGGGGTGGACCAGAATTCAGCACTTACTTGGGACAGGTTAAAAACCTACACTAATGACCCATAAAGGGGGAATGAGGAGCAGCTAAGGAACACAGGAAGCTATCTTATACAAAGTTAGACCATTGGTTCATCGAGCTCAGTATTGTTTACCTTGACTGGCAGTGGGTATATAGGGTTTCAGGCAGGGATCTCTCCCTACCCTACCAGGAGATGCCAGGGATTGAATCTGGAACCCTCTGCATGCAAAACAGATGCTCTACCACTGAACTATGGCTCAACAATGAGTTGTTTACTCATGTAAAGCATACATGCCATGGGGCATGGCAGTAAAGAAACCTATATTTAGTTATGAATCCATCCACAACACTTCTCAATTCTTTCACAGGGGAGCCATAACAAGTCCTCATAAGAGTCCAGGCTAGGCTTCAGAACTTCTGCGTGCCATAGGCTGCTTAGCTCTTCTCCATCAGACAAACAAACTAGGTCTGGACCATTTAAATTTGGCTGCTTCCATATACATAAGGACAGAAGCTATAGTGGCTCATTAAACATATAAATCTATAGTAAACACTACAGGCGCTACTCCTCTGTGGCCACCCCTTCAGGATGACCAATCCGTCTCTCAACAGAAAACAGCATGCATTAGCAAGATTGAGTGCTTGTGTATTAGACACTTGCCTTTTTAACCCAGAACCCATTTATCTACGTTTCCTGCTCATTCTGAAATGGCTGAAGCTCTAGGCAGTGCACTGAAAGTTCAAAGCCATCGTTTGAATGTGGAGCAGGCGTAGGGAGTTCAGAGCATGGGAAAAGAAACAGGCTTGATATTGCAGACAAGTCAGGAAACAGCTGCTGCTGACATGGCTCTGATGATCAAACACATTATCAAACAGGTTGCCACCCATTCAGATTAACCTGAAAAAATCCCACTGACTTGTTTTTAACATTTATGGGACAAGCTTTGTTTGCATGATCCAAAGTGGTTAAACCTTATGATTCTATGATGCAACCCTTTGGGCCCAATGCAAAGATGCCCTGAAAATTAATCTCTTTCACATTGTCTTCCATTCCATATCTGCCTAAAACAGAACTAGACATTAGCGAAACCACATAACTGCTGCCAAAAAGAGTGGCCCCGTGTCTAGTTTCCTAGTTCTCATAGGAAGCTGTCTAATGGGGGGGGGGAGCAAGCATTCCCCTGCACTTGAATTTCCCTTTTAAACTGTTTTAATTGTTATATTTTTAACTGGTTTGTTTTATTGCATACATTAAGGCAGTTTTGATTGAATTGCAAATTGGTATTTTAATTGTGTGTTTATTTTATGTTGTAAACTGCTTAGAAGCCATTTTGGCATACAAGCAGAATATAAATAAATAAATAAAGCACGTCAGAGTATTTGTCCATCTAGCCCAGTGGTTCTTAACGTTTCTGGGTTACGGACCCCTCTGAGAATCTGATGAAAGCTATGGACCTCCATAAAATAAATAAATACAATTGATTTTGTTTGTGTGTGTTTGTTCACGGACCCTCTAAAACCCATAGGGCTCCATGGATCACAGGTTACGAATCCCCGGTCTAGCCCAATATTGTCTGCTCTGATTGGTAGTGTCTCCGCAGGGTCTCAGGCTGAAAGAGGTCTCCGATATCTCCTTCTATGTGACCTTTTTAAAATTAGGGATGCCAATTAAAACCTGGGAAAACTGGTATAGCATGGAAAGCCCATGTTCTGTCACTGGGCTACAGTTCTTCCCCTAATAATGTGACATACTGAAATGTGCCATGAATTTGAGTACTATCCACAGAGAGCAGACAACTATGTGAACCTTGGAACAGTGCTAGGAACTTTGGGGGGGGGGTTAAAAAAAGAGGGAGGAAAAAAGTTGAGTCTATTCAAAACACTGAATTTTATCCAAATAACAAAATCCGAAGTTTGCATTATGGAATGGAGCCTGCACACTGCCCTATTCCCAAGTACAAAATATATCCACGTTGTATTATTATTGAACAGTGCACTAATATGCAAAGTCTGGTTATGGTCTGGAAAAGCACAAGTGAGGTCCAGGCCTTTCATGTTTGTTTTGCACTTCTTACATATTCTACACTTCAGAATTTCATCCTGAGAAGTAGTTACCTAAGACAACATATAATTAGTGAAACAGTCCTTTAGGGAGTTCAGATTAGGCCTGGTGCCAGCATGGTGGGGTGGGGTGAATGTTGGAACCTACGAGCCCACTGTCACCACCTAGGGCCACCACCATCTTTACCATTGCTACTGCCAGCTCCTTGCCTGCCTATGGCGGGGTCAGGGGCAGTGAGAGTGGGCCACACTGATTAGTGCTCCAGGCTCCAACTCCCCAGAGGCATCAACTTAGTTATATGCTGGCCTCCCCTCCAACATGCGCTTGGTGAGTTGGGACTCCTCGCTCCAATCAGCGTCATCGCCATCTTCATCGCCACCCAAAAATAACCCAACGGGCTAGCACAGAGGAGCTCAACAAGGGCTCTTTGTCCAGGGCCTCCCAAAACCTGCACCTTGGGAGAAAGTCACACTGTCACTGCACCTGAGACTGAGACCCACAAGCCACACAGCAGCTGGGCCAATGCACTTAACTGATTTCTGAGAGTCCACGATGCATCATGGTCAGCATGGGTGGCAGAGCCCAAATAAGAAACAGAGCCCAACTGCAGGGGCTTTTGTTCAACTTCTTTGTGTGCAAGTGCTATTTCTCTGGGCTAGCACCATATTATGCAATAAGGAATGAACATCGCCCAGTGGCAGAGCACATCCTTTACATAGAAAAGATCTCAGGTTCAATTCCTTTCAGAGCTGGGAAAGGCTCCTGTCTGAAACTCTGGAGAACTGCTGCCAATCAGTGTAGACTGGGATAGATGAACCAATGATCTGATTCTGTAAAAAGCGGGTTCCTATGTTGAATTTGGATGGTATTAAACTAAGTGTCTATTAATAAGTAAACTTGGAGCTTACAAAACCACTATGTATGTTTGGTTATGATAATAGACTTGTACTATGTACTGATTTCTGCTGTACTATATGCCCCCCCTTTTCCCTGCATGGGTGAGAGATCAAAGGTTTTCTTTCATTTTCCTCTCTTTCATATTCCCTTGCTTATTGATGTCTCTTTATAAAATCACTTTGTAAAAAAGTGTTGTTTTTTAAAAAATCACCATGGATGTAATAATTCCTGCATAGCAGCATATGCAAAGCTGCAGAATAAAAAGGCAATATAAACACTGTGAAATTGCTGTACTAAAAGTTAAAAAGCTAAAAGCATGCTTCTTAATTCAGAGAGACTTTGCAGGGCAACCAACAGGAAAGTCTTGACCTTCCCACCAGAGCTCAACCACCACTCACCTCTGTGAAGAAGCCTGCAATTCCAGCTTGACATGAGCCATGCTCTTCACCATATTTCTTCTTATACTCTAGCACAGAGAAGAATTAAAGGGGAGGGGAAGGAGAAACACAGTCATGTCAGTCCCTGCCAAATGTGTGTGGTTCACAGTTGCACAAGTCCCTTCCACTTCATTCCACATGTGCTGCTCAGTGCCGAGTTGCAGGAGGCCAGTAGCAGAGCCAGCATTGGGGAAACTCTGGAATTCAAGAAACCTCAGAAATTCAGTCTCCTCTACCACAGTACATGGGTATTGTCAAAACCAAGCTTGGGAGCAACAGAAGCAACATTACAAACAGATAACATTTTCCCAACTATTAAAACTGAAGGGGGAAACAAGCCTCGGACCATTTAGGGTGGGAGGCGAGTCATGAGACTCAAGAATGAAAAACACTGAATGTGAGTGGGAACCTGATGATTGACTCACAGCAACTTAATTAAAATGGAAAACACTGATCAGAGGCTGACTGACTTAACCCTTTGGTCACCAACCAGAATGAAGCTGAAGAATGCAAAACTGCATTTGCATACTTTGTTACCCCTGCCTTTTCCAGGTCTCCTCTTGACCTTTTATCTTCATCTTCCCTTTCCCCCTATTTTCTATTTCCATTGTAATAATTTGGATTGTAAGCTCCTTGAGGCAGGGACATATTTGGGGGCTCATGTTAGGCTATAAAGTGCCATGTACATTGATGGTGCTACAAAATTAGCATCAACCCCATCACCACAACAGCAGCAGTCCAGAGTATGTGAGAACACAACAGAGGCACAGGGAATTCTTGGCACTTGGCATCACCAGAGTTACTGGAACACTCCAGATATCTTCTTCAGATACCTTTCTATTCCCAGTGCCAGCCTTGAAAATTCCTCTGCAATGGGGATTGCAATTCTCTGTTTCCTTCACAATAAGCCACAGACTGTCCATTTGTCCACCTTTAAGCAAGTCCATACCAGTTATAAGTACATCATTTCTGCAATGTAAAGATGTAGCGTAGGACAGGACTAACAATTTTTCCAAGCAAAAAGGAAACTGGTGTATATCCCAAATTAAACATTTTGGACAAAATAAATGGATCATGGCAATCACTCACCCTGACAGCTCCAAAGAACCATGTTTGGCAGGAACAAATTTATAACTAACTAAACAGATAGTGTGGATAGTATTGTGATATGTTTTAGTAACTAGATGGTGCTGGAATTAGTTGTACCAAGGTGATAGGAGTTTTCTGTGTCTGTTTTTCTTAAAGAAAGACAATGAAGGTCTTGCCTAGTTTCTTAACTGGTGTGTCCTCCAAAGTTTGAATGACAATGACTTTTTTCCAAGTTGCTTACTTAATTCACTTTTATGCCTTATTTCCACTTGCTTTGGAAATTTTTAAAACAAATTGCAAACCCACTTAAAGGCTGTTGCTACACCCTGGGAATCGTACTTCTGTAAAGGAAAGAATTAACAAAGAAACCCTCAAAGAATTTTCCACTCTCTCACAAAATTACAATGCCCAGATTTATTTGAGTCAGATGAAAACAAGGGAATCTGATGTGAAACTATTTTAAATATGGAGTATAGTTGTGTCCTAAGACTCAAAGTGTTTCAGGGCCCTAATCTGTACCAGAACTTTGCATCTGGACAGCTTCTGAACTTCACATGCAAATCTCTGGCAAAGAAATCAGTATATGGTTACAAAAAATATTCCCAGTTCCTGCTTCTTGAAATATGTTATCCCATGATAACTGGATTTCAGGAGAAACATAGTATGCTTCATTTTCTGAAAACACCCACCATGTAGCCTGGTAACACTAAAATAGCCAACCACCGACCCATTACTAAATTATAAGGAATGTACATGGAATCACTTTATCTCTTCAAAACCAAATGTATTCCTCATGGCTTGACAGACCACAAGAACTGAATAATGAACCTCACCACAGAAAGTCTCACCACAGAACCTCACCACAGAAACACTCTATTAGAAAGGAAAAAAAGTATTGACTGGACTGGCCAGCAATTATTTCCACATTTAGCAAATATAAAGATCTCTTGTACTGGGTAAAACCCAACATAAAATAAATGGAAAAGAAGAATCCTCCTCATTTCATTAAGGTCAGGATTTTGTTCCGGTGAACAAAAAAGGGGAGGGGAACCAGTTTAAAAGAGTAAAAATCATATGGCGATAAACAGTGGTCTAATCTTGCATATTCTGTGAAAGTCAAGCAGTCTCAAAATGGTCACTGAATGGATAGAAGACTTCCTACAAAGTGGAATGGAGATGGGGCAGCACAATTATTAAGCAGTTATTGTCAAAACAGGTTGGCTTAAGTTAGTGGCAAACCAAATCAAACCAAATACACTATGACAGGGAGCTTTCCTGAAGTGGTGTTGGACGTTAATATTCAGGGTGGAGGTCACTGGTAGGCCATAGCCACAGCTAACAGCAATAAGGAGAAAACCAGATGGGTACATCAAGATGGAGAGGAGATAATATTAGGATAGTTATTTCTTAAAACCCCAAGGAGCTGGTTGATATAAAAATGGTAGAATGAAGAAAATTGCATATACAGTACATATAACAGAATCCCACTCTCAGGCTTACAATCCAAACACATGAGGAAGAAGAGAGATTTTTGAGGAGAGAAGAAAAGACAATTCAGGGAGAAGACGGGGAAGTAACAGGTAGAAACAGCAATAGAAAAGATAACCAATTTAAAAAATGGACCTCCTGACTGAAGAAGGAAGAGCATACATATCCCTGTCAGTCTAGACAATAAGCCTCCTGAAACAGACACACTGCTTCCAATGGACTGGCATATCCTGATAAATTCTTCAAGAGAAAAGGAGAGATGTTTGACCATCCCTGGCCATTCCTTCTCCAAACTTCTGAAATGCATAAAAGAATGGATGCGGGACTGCACTCAGCAGCTATGCCCCCCCCCCAAAAAAAGTCTGGGCATTCATACATGTGTAGAGATCCTCCATGCAAGGGAGGAGCCTAGGATTCCCCTTCATGTGAAATTCTACACATGAGGTCTGAGGACGTGGGCAACGTGTTTGCAGCGGTTCAGAACACGCTCTCTTGACCCCTGCCCATCATGGCTAATTCAAACTAGCCAAGGGGGGTTGATTGGGTGGGTCCAGGGAGTGGTTTACACATCTTTGCATGTGGGGGGGAGTGTCTGCCATCTTGTGAGAGACTGTAGTGCAACTGCTCCTAAAGGAGCCCTCCCTGGAACAGCTACTGCTCAGTCACAAATACCCTGTGGTGGCTAGTGGCTTTCAGCACTTTGGAGAGCTCATTGAAAGTCCAGACTAAAACCCGGAGTGGATTCCACTGGTCCACTGACATGGAGCCACCAGCCACCACTGAAAATATCCCTTTTAGGGGGTAAGGTGCTTGACAGGGTGGTGGCAGTCCAGCAGCAGACACTCCTGAAGGAAACTGATTATTTTGACTAACTTCAGGCCTTGCTTTGGGATGGAAATGGCCTTGGTGATGACCTTCTTTGGAAGAGGGACAGAGGGAATGTGATCTTGTTGCTCTTCCTTGATCTCTCAGTGGTTTTTGATACCACTGACCACAGTATCCTTCTGGACCATCTCTGTGAGCTGAGTGTTGGTGGCACTGTGTTGCAGTGTTTCCACTCCTATCTATCAGGCTGGGTTCTGAGAATAGACTTGGGGGTTATGTGTCTGCCCCCTTGGCAGTGGTGCTCTGGAGTGCCCCAGGGCACTATTTTATCTGCAATGCTGTCTAATATCTGTATGACATCAGTGGGAATGGTCATTAGGACATTTGGAGCATAGAGTCATCACTACGCTGATGACACCCAGCTCTGTTTCTCTATAACATCTGAATCAAAAGAAGCTGTGACTGTTTTAAATCAGTTACTGGATGCTGTGGTGGGCTAGATGAGGGACAACAGACTGAAACTGAATCTTAGTAGGACTGAGACTTTGTTCCCAGATCTGGGAAACTGGGAGTTCACCAGTTCTGGATGGTGCTGCACTCTCTCTAAAGGAACAGGTGCATAGTCAAGGGATGCTCCTACATCCAGTTCTGCCACTGGAGGGTCAGGTGACCTCTGTAGTGAGGAGCACCAATTATCAGCTTAGGCTGGGTCACCAACTATGTCCTTTCCTGAACAGGGTTAGTTAGCCACTGAGATTCATGCATTGTAACCTCATGATTCTACTAGTGTAATGCGCTCTATATTGGGCTTCCCTCGGGATTCATTTGGAAACTGCAGCTGATGCAGAATGCTGCATCTAGGTTAGTAAGTGGAGGTCCTGCACACACACATATTACCCCTGTGCTGAGGAAACTGCACTGACTGTCAAACAGCTACTGGGCCATGTTCAAGATCTTGTTAACTCAGGACCAGGTTACCTGAAAGACTGCCCGTCCCTCTATAGACCTGTAGGATCACTTAGATTACCTGGAGAAATTTTACTCTTGGCACCTGAACCTGCAGAGTATTACAGACGAGTAACCTGAAAACAGGCCTTTTCTGCTATTGCCCCTGTACTGTCGAATGCCCTTCTGTTGCTCACCAGTTGCTTTCCCTGGCCTGTAAGACTGCACCATGTTTTATGTGTCTGAATCTTCTGAATTTCTGTTTTACTCACCTTGATATGCTTTTATGTGTTTTTATATTGCTGCTTTACTGTTTTTAGGTTGTGTTTTTGTTTCCGTTTTTAATGATATATTGATTGTTTTACGCCACACTGCTTAGAGATTTTTGAAATATTAAATGGTATATAATGCTTTTAAATAAACAAACATCAGTATACGCATAGGGACTTTTCTCACACATGCAAACACACAGGTGGCGGGGGTTCAGCTAGTACACACACCCATTCCCCCTCTCAATACATGGGGATGTTCTTGTGATACTATTATACATTGGCATTGACTCCCATAATGTATGTTCACCAACAGACATGCATACATTTTGCACAAAGTGACACCTGTTTACTTGGGTAACTGTTCCCATGATGAATATAACAGAAACAGCAATAGACAGAAAGTTTCAGACAAAACACTGATGCAGGAGGAAAGGAAGCACAATGCCTTGTGCTTCCTATTTTTTCACACGTGTGTAGTATCCAAAACAGAAAGCTGTCCCCTCTACCCAATGCATCTTGTACTTTCTGTCCATTCCATCATCAGTGTTACATCCAAAGTCACAATGAGAAATTAGATTCCTGCATTGAGCAGGGGGTTGGGCTCAATTGCCTTGTAGGCCCCTTCCAACTCTACTATTCTATGATTCTATGAACAGCAAAGAGAAAGCAGGGGTTGTTTTGTGTTAAGGCTACCCCTTCAGTAGCCCTAAAATAATTCTGAAAAGCAAATCCCTGGTAAACTATGAAAATGGGAAAACTGGCAGCTAAACTTGGACCTCCACAATGTTTCAACTAAGCTATGTCATGGAGTTATTTATATGGTTAGGCAAACTTTGCAAAGAGCTGATTTTTTTATTTGTTTACTAAAACTAAACCAATTTTATCAGAAGGGCAAGAAGCATAAAGGAATGTGCTATTCCGTCTAGGCCATCTTTTTCCCCGAGATGTTTTATAAGCAGGACGTAAATCACTGTGTATGACTGTGTTAAAGAATACAATGCATTAACCAACTCTAGCTTTTAAATTCCCATGCTTATTCTTACATTTACCAATTGTGCACCTAAAAAGGCATCTTGCAGCATTTGAGAACTAATGGAAGTATCCACCAGAAATGGGGATTCCAGAAGCACAAACTAAAGGCTATTACTCATGCTTCCAATGCCTCACTTTTAATGTAATGGCCCTTAGATTTTCTCATTAACAGTAAGTTTCTTCTTTGTTCAGAATGTTGGGTGTGATGCACTTATTTCATAGAGGAGCTGAACATTTAGGGACAGTTCTGGTTGAAAACTTCTCTTTGTCTTAGCTCTTGCTTTATTTCAGAAACTTCAACAAAGAAGCAAAAAAAGACACCAGGTAGCACCTGAGATAAGCTGACTAGAGTTCTGTACAGATGAAATGTTTATCAGGAATGTGCCACAGGCTTGCATGCTTTCTTCCAACCCACACCTAGCTACAACCTGAGTGCAAATCCTGACAAACCTTTAATTTTTGGAGCAAACAATGGCAAAGCACCAATATTAAACTCACCATGGTTAATATGAATACAGATTTGTTTCAAACTTTGATTGCAAGTCCTGGTCCAATGCTAACCATGGCTAACATTATCAGTGACGTAAATTTATCACTGAACCACAGTTACCTCCAAAAGGAGAAGGGGAAATTTGTGCATGAGATTAGAAGAATGGAAGCTCAGGGAGCACTAAAGCCAGCATGCAGTTGCTCTCCTAACCACGGCTAGGAGTTTGGGAATCTGTAACAAGCCTAAACTCTGATCACCCAGAGGTAGATAAGACTAAGTTCTCAAAAAATAAAATTGGTCCCAATAGTCAAAAGCAAATCCCAACAGTATTACAGCCAAGGTCTACTGGTTCATGAGGGTGAATGCTTTAAGCTCAGCAGTGTAAAAGACCTAGTAAGTATACAACTTCACTCAATCTTCTCTGCCATTTTGCAGAATATTCTGAACTATAACTGGTTTCCAGGTATCCTGACTGACTGGAAGCCACATATAACCCCTTCTGTGTCATATAATGTCTTCTGCGTGTATGTTCCAAATGTGGAACCAAAACCAGACAATTATTCCCAAAATAGTTGTTAAGTCTACAGGCACTTTGTTAACGATCTGAAGTATAGTTGGCAGACACACAAAGTTGTTGCTGTTGCTTGCTTTTCAAAACTGTTTCCTGTTTTTTGATAGCTCAACCAGTTGTCAAATGGGAGTAAAAAAGATTGACCAAACTATCAGTCACCAGCTGTAAAATCCAATCTAACATGGATTTTTGAGAAGTTGGAGGTATATGTGCTCCATGCACTCGCTCTTCACCACATTCTGACTTTGGAGGAAAATGAAGAGATGAGAAATCAGCACATCGGGGAAAAAGATGCACAAATCAAATACCTAAGCCCGATTCAAACTAAATCCATTAAGTTTCACTCTCTTACATAACCAATCCATTCTTTCAAGACAGCTCCAGCTTTGAGCACATCTAACATCAAAGTCATTAACTAGTACCTTTTCCAATATCAGTAGCAAAGCAGGCTCCCACTGGAGCTCAAAAGTGAAGAGACGGTGAAGATCTGCTTGCATCAAAGTGCTCAATTTCAGCTTCCAAAGGGGAAGGGAGGCAGACCAACATTTGAAAGAAGAAAAAAGAAACTACTGGAAACTTAAGGAAGTGCCTTCCAGAATATTTCTCTAAAGTCTAATTGCTAAGGCCTAAACCTCTTAACTGCACAACCACACACGTTGATTTGTTAATTGTATTTGAATAAAAAGAAGATGCCAACTTCAGAAGTCTTTTTAAAGCAAGAGCTTTAAAAGTTACTTTTAAAACTACAATTCCCATCAGCCCCAGCCAGCATGGCCACTAGATTGGGCTGATGGGAGTTGTAGTTCAAAAAAGTAACTTTTCTAAGCTCTGAGCAAGAGTCAGCATTCAGCCCAGTCCTGTCCCCTGCTTTAGGTGATGTGGCACAAGCAGAGGCTTACACCGTAACACAGTAGCTTCCCCAATCTAGTCCAGGTGTTGTTGAATGCCAGCTCCCATCAGTCCCAGCCAGCATTGCCTATGATCATGGATGATGGGACTTGTAGTCCAACTCCACCTGAAGGTTGGTGAGGGATGGTCTAGAGCAGCGTTTCCCAACTAGTGGGCCACCAGACGTTGTTGGACCACAATTCCCATCTTTCCTGACCATTGGCAATGCTGGCTGAGGCTGATGGGAGTTGTGGTCCAACAACATCTGGAGGCACACTAGTTGGGAAAGGCTGGTCTAGAGGGTTTTCTTTGGATATGGGAAAGCCAGGTTCATATATCAGTTCAGCCACAAAGCACACTGGGCAAGTCACTTTCCCAGCCTAGTCTACCTCAAAGGCTTATTATGAGGATAAAATGAGATAAAACCACATATGCCCAGTTCTGCGTTACTGAACAAATGGTGAGATACTATTTATTATGATTTTTTAATATGGCACCAACAGTGTATTTGGCACTTTACAGTGTGACACAGAAAAAGAAAGGACATTGTCCCATGAAGTGGTCACTCTGATGGCCCTTATGGCGTGGCACAAAGTGACTCTAGTAATCTGGCAGCCTCCCCATCCCTCCGTCCACCAGATCCCCACACTAAGAAAGGCCCATACATGACATAATTGCATTGCAGAGAGGACAGACGAGGAAGCTATGGTTCTCCAGATTTTGTTGGACTCCAGCTCCCATCATCCCTGACTACTGGCCATGCTGGATGGGACTGAAATCACAAGTAGTAGTACATACGAAGACAAAGAAAAATATCCCCTTACCTTCATAGCAAGGCATCAACTTTTTACCATTGGAGCCTAGATTGGGTGGGATGATGTTGCAGAAACCATGAGGGAGGATGTATTCCGTCTCATAGTAGACATTTTTCCAACGGTGTGCACAGGCCTAAGGTGAGCAAACCACATGGGAAAAAATGTTTACATCTGGATCCAGAAAATCAATGGAGGCAGACAGGTGGGTTCCCACCCACCCTGAAAGTTGAAGGTGGTTGGAATCTTAACACTCATGACACTCTTAGGGACTACGGTGTGCGTCTCCATTCTTAAAAGGACATTACTGGAGCAATGAAAGCTTTTGAACTTTTCTCATCTACAGATTCAATCTAAATTTATTAGATTATCACAAGAACAGGTTCAGCTGCTTTTGTCATCCAAGTAAATACAATCCCTTGACCGACACTTAGAACAGTCAATAAGTCACCTTACTAGCTGTGTTATCCTCATGCTTTATTAGTAAGAAGATGCGGTGAGGTAAATTATTTCACCCTGGGCCTTAATGTTTTTATCTACCTTTTCGGCTCTTCCTAATTTTACTACCTCTTCATCCCATTGTCCTTTCTTGGCTGCCATGCCCCCAAAAAGTGATTCCAAGGTAGAGAGGTTTAGCCCAGTCTATCTGAAGGAGCGCCTCCAGCATCGTCAGGGATGCCGCTCAACAAGATCAGCCTCAGAAGACCTTCTCTCGATCCCACCGGTTAAAACAGCTAGACTGGTGAGGACTAGAGAGAGGGCTTTTTCAATAGTGGCCCCCACCCTGTGGAACTCAGTCCCAAATGATCTCCGCCATGCCCCTTCTATGATGAGCTTCCGCCGGGCCTTGAAGACCTGGCTCTTCAGGCAGGCTTTTGGGGTGGGTTAGGTTTTTATTGTTATGGTTTTAAATGTTAACGTTTTAATGTATTGTTTTTATCTTGTACGTCGCCCAGAGTGGCTGGACATCCAGCCAGATGGGCAACTAATAAATTTAATATTATTATTATTATTATTATTATCTGCAGAAGACACAGTCAGCAGGAGTGTTCCTCGCAGCCTGAAGTCCAGCCTGAGGGAAAGTGTCACCTAAAGGAAGAGAGCTTGGCAACCAACTGTCTCTGAGGTAAAGCATTCAGAATCTTCAACTAAGGATCCAGACTTCACGGCTCATCCACTGCTCCAGGTCCCTCACCACCCTGTAAATTCACACTAGATGGCTTCACTCTCCCGTTGCTTATCTTCAGTGCAACATAGCCTTCAGCATGTCGCTACATCCAGAAGACATGAAGAAACTCCTGTGCCTTATGTGACAAGGCAGATAACACACTGCATCAGTGGCCAAGTGGTCCCTCTCACTGTTCAGGCCAATGCATGGAAGGCATATACATAACCACTGTTGGACTACATATGCTCCCACTGCAGTGTATACTGTAGCTCCGTCCACACAACATGTACTGCAAGGCCAGGGGAATGGAAAAGGAAGCAAGGCACAGTCGAAGAGAGGCTGTCCACTCCAGCACTTTGTGTGTAAGTTGTGTGGGAACTATGGTTACTAAAAAATCTGACTTCACTCTGACTTGAGGTCTTATAACCGTGAATTGGCGGGTTTACCCCCACCATCACCACTATTACTTTCAGAAAGAAAAAACAATTCAGATTTCAGTGGAAAATACAGGATTCTCATCACAGTTCAAAGCCCTATTAATTTAGTATATATTTAAGATAAAAATTCCCCCCAAAAATCTCATTTTGTATATATTTAAGACAAACAAAGCAATCCTAGCCAACTCTACTCAGAAGTAAGTCCCACAAGTTCAATGAGGCTTACAACCAGATGTCTGTCTGTCTGTGATCGCTGCCTAAATTGCAAAAAGAAAAAAGTGTATTTTAAGACCATTCACTGTGGTTACTTTCTCTGTACCCTAACAGCGTTAGCAATGAAATTAACACGTCACATAAGCTTCAGATTTGTTTAGTTCTAACACGATGTGCTCAGAAATGCAAGTGCATTTATCTATTGAAAAGATATTTATCACATAAGCCAACGGATGCCCTTGGTCCTAAGTGTTTCTGTGAAACTCTCTTATGTCAGAACAAGGAATGCAATTCTACAAAGGATGTTTATAATGGCACTTTGGTTTGATAGCCATATGTACGTAAGAAACTGAACTCAGTTATTTGCTCTTTTAAGTAGACCCAGTTATGTTTTAATGCCCTACATGCACTGCATTCAGAATCGTTTTTTAAAGAAATCATGAAATATTTATATCTAGAGTATTCAGGAAATAGCTTTGCTCGTGGAGCATTTCCACTGTGAATACAAAACACACACATATATTTTAATGGAAGACAGTATCCTACAGACATACAGCATCAAAGCCAACTTTCTGCAAGTCTCCCCTAGGAAACTGGAGAAGAGAACATGTTGCAAGAAGAAAGGAATTTTGAATGCAAAGAAAATTTATAGCCAATACAAATTGTCGCAACAAAAGGCCCCTTTAAATTATGGCTAAGTAAATAAAGTCTCACAAAGTATTATTCCTCATTCATATTTCCTATATCAGGAGAAACTGCCAGTGACCGCATAAGTTAGCTAACTTAAATTCTCTCAGAGGAGCAGTAATGATTGCTTTAAATGCAGAAGATCAGCAGCAATTCACTGGCACCACTAGAAATTAATCGGAAATGAGGTAAGGGCAGGAAGAAGAGGAGGAAAAGCAAATAAACTGGAGCCATCTTACCAGGATGCCAAAATCTGATCTACATTTTAGAGCCAGAAGTGTGCAATGAGGCTGCTGACACAGGAAGCTGCTTTCTACCAGGTCAGACAAATTGTCAATCTAGCCCAGTGTTATCTACTACTCTGATAGCCCACGTGATGCCCTCCAGGTGTTGTGGACTACCACATCATTGACCACTGACCAAACTCTATTCTGGTTAGCAGCGGCTCTCCATGATCTCAGGCAAAGGTCTTTCACCTCACCCGCTACTGGGGATGGCAGAGATCAAACCTAGAATCTTCTGCACATAGCATTGGCCTCCATCTGAACTAGGATCCCTGCTAGCCACTTACCATAAATAGTTTTCTGAAACAATTTTCCTCTTCTCCCTTAACCACAATTAAGAGAAACATCAGCACTATTAACCATGGTTAACCACTACCCCTGGTTAGCTACTTTAGCCATGGTAAACTATAATTAAATGTGCTCCAGAACACAGTAAGGGAAACGGCAGTTAACATTAACCATAGTTAAGATGAGTACTGATGTTTTCCATAGCCACGGTAAAGCTGAGAGGAAGGAGTTTTGTTCCAGAGAAAGTGAATTCCCAAAGCTAATTCATACTTATGGAGTCTCTGTGCTTGTCTAGAGCAAGTTCTTGGCAGACAAAAGATTGAACTAGGCACTTCCTCATTCAAAGTTCATGCAATTACTACTATACACAAGGTCCCATGGGAAAATTTAATGGAATTTTGGCATAATGAATACCCCACCTAACCACTGGTTAAAGGAGCCAGCAGAATAGTGAACTGAATAAAGTTCAGCTTGGATGCTTTATCTTAAATATGTATTATATTTATATCCTTTTCTAATATTAATCTTCCAGAGGTCTCCTGTCCAGGTCAATGACCAGGTCCACACCTGATTAGCCTCAGCAATTGATCATCAGAAGTTACCAGATCATTCACTAGACCTTCGATGTTTTCTTAAAGTAACAACTAAGCTTTTATGTGAGCTCAGGTATCCAGCCATGAAGAGATCACTGCACATACAGAATTTGATAAACACGTCTCCTGTGCACTGACGAAGCCTGTATCCTGAAATGAATAGGACTGATTCAGGCAGATCCAGGCTTTAACCAGGTCAGGTCAAGACAGCCCCAGATCACCCTGGGTTGAGCAAAGCTGCCAGTGTGATCCAGGTATGTCAGGGGATAGGTTGTCAGGCAGAAAGAAGGAGACAGCCTCTGGAAAAAGAAGCAAGGGGCTGTTTTCAAGAAGACTGTCAAACAGCCCCACACTAAGCTTTGGCTGCACACAGCTATTCCCAGCAAGGGAACACACATGGACAGTCAAACTGAGCACGATTGCACCCTCCACAGGACCCTCCTGAGCAGGATTACACCCTCCATAGTGAGCAGAGGGTCCAATCCTGCTGGCTGTAGGGGTCTGCTTAGCTAAGAAGGAATTCCTTGTAAGAAATGTGCTGGGTAAGAAAACCCCAGGTATAGGAAGCTACAATGAAGTTAGAGGTTTAGTCATTTGGCTGTTTAAAATAAAAATGGGAATACTTCTAAGAAGGAAAAAACAAACATCATGATAAATAGCTCAGGTGTTTCTTGAAATAACAAGATTAAAGCATGCATGGCTTTTCTCCAAGTTTTAATGCACTGTTCCCAATTACCTTTCCAGTACAAATAGTATAATGAATTTGACAGTTCCACCATGGAATTTCTATTGTATTATAGAAATGCTTAAACTAATACAGACACTAATTCTCATGTTAATATTTCAAAATCCAAGAGGCTTTTTAAAAAATATATTTTAAGCTTATCCTGTCAGCACTTTACTCTTCTCTGGTCTTGTGTTTAGTTTTCTATCACAAATGGATATTTAACAGAAGCAAAGGTTAATCGAGTGCCAGCAGACTTGTTTGAGTCTCTTTATTGGCTAATTTAACCAATCATGCCTTAGGATAAAAACACATCAGTGCAAAGGGACCTGTCACCATGATCAAAATTAGATCTAAAAAACACGACACTCGAACTGCACCAAAACGTTCTTCAGTTTTTCATTTTTGGATAGAGCAATTTCAGTGAAGTTTCCTCCTAAAAATCACAGGCTTGGTTCATACATAACCAGAGCCAGGAACAGTTTTCACATGATAGAGGACATCCATTCCTTCCTAAGCATACACATTACCACTTATAAACTACAAGGTCCAAATTAATGTCCAGTTGTGCTGAGATCTTATTTGTGTAATTTCCCCCAGAGGGATGAGTGAGTGTCCAAATAGGGCAAGTGTTTTTTGCAACAGCTGCTAAAAATGGAAGATGCTGGGGGGGGGTGCCATAAATATTTGCAAATCGTTGCAAGTAATTTTGGGTCACCTTTGTTTGGGCCTATTGTAACATCATATGTGCTAATGATGTCACAAAAATAGATAATGGCAGCTAAGGCTGGATGGGTGTGGGCAATCACACTGTTCTTTTCTGGAATAATCCACACCAGTCCACCATCATTACTCATGTCCGTTAGCACAGAAAAAACACAAACTCCCGCAGACTTCAGTACTTAATGTCTGACGCCGCAAGGATCACTCACAAAACAAGGTATGCAAGTCTAAGAAGTGTACTAAAATCGTCCAGGACTCACCTGCTTAATATTTAGCTTCAATATGCATTAGAAGGTTTATTGCAAAATTATGCCATGAGATATAATGTATCTGCTGTCTCTACACATACACATATAACACCTATGCATGGCATCACTAAGTTCATTTAAAAAGAAGAAGAAAGGAGACTACTCATTCAAAGGAATACAAAGTGCCATTCATTCTGTTCCAAGTCCTAAAGCTTTCATTACTTTTAAGAGGAAGCCCTGAAGGAAGACACAAGCAGGTGTAACTCCTCTGAAGCTTTCTTTCCAGAAGCAACCTTTATCCCTGGGATCCAATTTGCCTTCCTCTTAAAGGAAGTGATTACAGAGTTAGCTGGACTCTGTCAATCATCAGTAAAGCATATTAATTCACACATGTTTACTATTGGTAACAGTATGCCATTTCACACTTTGATGAGATCAAGGAAACAGTGAATTTACCAGTATACTTCCTCCAGCTGTGGGCTGCCTTGCCAGACTTACACCCATCCATTCATCATCTCTATCCTCCTTACATGTCTTCCCGCAGGCCAGTCCTTGAACATTTGCTAAAATGAACGCAAGAGAAAGGGTAAGAGTTTATAATATGGGAGAAAGATCACATTCTTTCATCTCTATAGGCAATGCCCAGTCCAGCTAGTCTACAGTTATTTATCATATATGTGGTAGAGTCAGGATGAATCCAAGTTAGCATAATACTCTCTCCAATGTAATATAAAAAGAATAGATAGTAAACAGAAAGAGGTTTTTCTCACTTTCTCATAGTACTAGAACTAGACATCCAATGATGCTGAACAGTGGGAGATTCAAAACAAATAAAAGGAAGTACTTCTTCATAGAGAGCATAATTAAATTATGCAATTTGATACCAGACAATATGGTCATGGCCACCAACTTGGACCGCTTTAAAAGGGGTTTAGACAAATTCATGGAGGGTAAGATTCTCAGTGACTACCAGTCCTAGTGGCTCTAGGCTACACACAGGATCAGGAGGGAGCACTCATGCCTCTGAATACTAGGACACTGGGGAACAGCAACAGGAGTCCTATAGCACTTACCTGTTGCTTCTGGGCTTCCATAGGCATCTGGTTAGCAACTGTAGGAAACAGGATTGTAGACGACATGGGTCTTTGGTCTAACCCAGCCTTTCCCAACCAATGTGCCTCCAGATGTTGTTGGACCACAATTCCCATCTTTCCTGACCATTGGCAATGCTGGCTGAGGCTGATGGGAGTTGTGGTCCAACAACATCTGGAGGCACACTGGTTGGGAAAGGCTGGTCTAACCCATCAGGGCCCATTTTATGTTAATAGAGTTCAAACTTCCAAACTCATCAGTGAACGTGAGAGTGCTTCAGTAGGTATGTAACTGGCCATGGGAAACTTGCACAATGTTATCATCACAATAGTGCCTAAGGAAATCAAATTCTACACACATTTTGGTCTGGTGGTTAATGCTATATTGGGATAGAATGTATTCCTCCATCCAACCTGTCTTGATCAAACAGAGACACAGAGGACTCTACGGAAGAGGGTAAGCTCCCAGCAGCAGTGAGGCACGGACATCCAGGAACACTACTAGCATTGCATGAACAGCAAGAGTGATATCCAGAGGGCAGCTGTAACATTTTACACATTGTCAACTTCAAAGAGCTTTTGGATCAAAACCTCAAAATGCATTAGCACCTTTTGTTAATTAGAGGGCAATGGGGGCACATCTGGAGGAATAGTTGTACATGTGATTCAGAATACATGCCCATATCAGCCTACATTAGCAACCTATGGGAAGGTGGAACACCAAGATGACACATAGGTGAAAAACAGATGAGATTACAATTATGTGCTTGCATGACATATCATTCCCGGCTTTATGAAGGCTATTTTGTTCTACAGCTAACTGGGGGAAAAGAAAATATGCATAGCAGTCTTGAATAATTACCTGACAGTATCATAACGCAGCCAACAGTAAATACTTTCCCTGGTCAAATTATACCACCAATGCCCTCCTTTGAGAAATCTTGACTGACAGAAGCTCCCAAAGAGGATGGATCTAACTTTTTTGTACAGCCACATTAGCACAAAAAGTCAGAATATGTTTCCCATGCAGGAAAGCCCAAAGCCTCTTTGGAAGAGAAGATTTTCAAAACAAAGTTTATTTGTAAACTTTAAAAAGGGTAGACACATACATACCTCGACCCATATCCAGTTCTGTGCATCTCCTATCAGGGTTAGTGTGAACACGACATTTAAACACAGCTCCTGGGGAATCAAGAGATGCACTGTATTTAGAATCCGCCTTTGGGGCACCGACCAAGACCCTGGAAATCAAGAGGAATGTTCAATTAACTCTACAAGAAGAAAACAAACACACGAGTTTCACAGTGACAGCTCTCTCATTGGCAATTGATGTTTCCCAACACCCTTGTGAAACAATGATCCAGGCTGCATGTGCCCAGCCACTATGGCAATGCATTTTCCTTTAATAAATCCATAATTTCTTTGAAGGAGCTAAAGTGGCACAATATACCCTTCCTCCACGAAAAAAAACTTTTAGGAAAGAATGAGAACTAACAACAGCAGCTACATGTGTATTCCCCCTCCTCACCTATAAACGTAAGTGCTCTCAACCCAAAAGAGCAAAGGTGAATCAGTCATTAAAATGGTCTGAGAAAACTGGAAGAAAATGGTACCACGGTGTATATGCCCTGTGGATAAATGCAATGCAATATGCAGTAAAAGCCCCCCTCCCCCCATTTTCAGTAAGATGCCACTTGTTTTGAAAAAGACTTTATGCTGCAAGGAAGTCCATTTTTGAACCCGTGGTAAATGTGCACAGCATTAACTCACACACTGCAACAGGGCCTGTCCAGGACATTTTCCTGTCTGAGGTGGAACAGCAAATGTCGCCCCCCCATCCCCCCCCCAAGTTCATAGTACCCAAGGCCCGTCAGGTTCTTGTAGCACCAGAGGAGGCACCTCTCCTTCTCCCTGGCAGTAAAAATACAACAATTATAAATTAAACAACTATTTTTCATGACACCCAACATTCGCTCCCTGAGGAGGCCATCTCACTGTGTCTAACAGTAAAACTACCCTGCCCTTCAAAATTTGGCAGAGGAAAACTAGAACACTCATTTCATATTAAGGGCAGAATGACACATTGTGGCCACCAATCATTTTGGACCAGGGGGCACGTTTTAACTTTTGAGTGCGTGCTGAGGGTGCCAGTCCCAAAATAGCTGCCATGGGGGCTTGGCATAATACAAAATGGCTGCCATGGAGCACATGGCATGATACAAAATTAGAGACAGTACAATCATGGTTGCTTCTCCCCTCCCCCCTTCTGTTTAACATGGGTAGTCAACTATGTCCTGCTGGTTCCAGTTGTGGAGATATAGCCATTAAAGGCACAAGATCCATGTTTTCCCCAATGCCAATCCTCAACCAAAGCCTAGCCTGTCATCCTGTACACACTTGCCTGGGAATAAGCCCCATTAAACACAAAGAGGCTTACTTCTAGAGTAGAAATGTATACCATTGTTCTGTAAGTTAACTATACAGTGAATTCTTAATAAGCGCCTGGACATAAACTCCTGCACAGCAGGAGACATGCTTAAACCTTTTTGTAAAGTTTTCACATTTTGCATTTGCCATTTGGGGAAGGGATTCTTTAACATCAACCCACACTATTGTTTAGTAACCTTTGCAGAAAATAACTTCCAGGGAGTACCTGATCTCAGACGAACCCAACATAGGAAAAATGTGCCTGTGGTGTGCCAAGTAACAATTGGCTGCTGCCAAACGTGGTGGTCCCATGTTAAACTCCCCGTTTACCCTCCCTAACACATAGAACAACTTATCTCATGTCCCCCTGGCTTTATTACACCAAGTGTTTCCTTGGCCCCATCAACAGCAGCCCCCACCCAATCACGTTGAAAGAGTGTGGGAAACACATTGCATAATGTTGTCAGCAGGACACACAGTGTAGTTTACATTACAGAGGGCAAGGGTGGAAATTTGACATGGGCTGCCATGTTTGGCACTAGCCCTGTGTTTCTTATTATGGATTGGACCCAGACTAAGCCTGCAATTCGTTCCTCACTTTCCTGGGAGCAGTAGCCAATGACATGGTTGGGCTACGCCTTTTACTTGATCTCTCTCCAACCAAGTTGCTGCTGCATATCTGGACCGACAAGGGGAGGAGCAAATGTAGAGGATAAGATGGCACACATCCCTCAATCTCAAGAGTCAAAGATCAAAACATTCCCAGTGTGACAGGCTCAACTAGTGATGAAGCTGACAGAGTCATTTCAGCCGAACTCTTCCGTCCCTGACCTCTTCCTGCTTGGTGCTTGTATTACACATACCTCCTGTCACTTTATTGCTGAGAAGCCTTGAGGATAAAACAGCTTTGGAAGCCAACACTGCTGTATCTAGCAGGAAGTACAGCACTTTAAGGAGTGATGAATAGCACGAAGGGCACAGTGTGATGCCAAACATGTGCATATACCCACATTGATGCCAAAAAGTGATTCGACAGCCATAGCTCAAATCATGCTTTGTTACCTGATCACAAGACAATAAACTGCCAAAATAGAATTGCTTAAAAATAGCCCTCTGTAGTGAACTAAATGACTTTTATTAGGTAGATTAAGTAAGGTCTTTGGTTTGGTCTACATCATGGTAAACCATAGTTAATGGTTTACTGTGAATGTGGAAATAGTTCCTGCATTGCTCCTCCTGTAGTAAAAATGCAAACAAACCATGATCTCTGACAAAGTGTTACATCGAAACTGGTGATTGCTTTGCTCAAATAAACCATGATTGGTCAGCTATGACCAAAACTTCACTTTATATCAACAAACCACAGTTCCCAGTTCAGATGTAACACTGAGCCACTAGTACTGGTTTGTTGCTCCCACTAGGGAGAAGTAAGGTGGCTGCCACATGTGCGTAGCCATTAGCTATGATAGCCATTAGCTATGGTTTGCTGTGATGTGCAAACACAGCCAAAGTATGCATGAATTTATTTCACACATGTAGGTTATTTCTCTTATAACCACAATAGGTCAAAATTCATCCTGTGGAATGGAATAGTCCTGCATGTGGCTAATTATACAGCCACAAGAGTGGCTGTATACTGTAGCCAGCATGGATTTTTCACATTCCACAATGTTAAATTGAAAATATCCCCATGCCATTCTGATGCTTCCCATAAGCTCATTTCAAAACAAAACCTGACAAAATGTATAGTCCTGAACTCAGTTACGCTTGATTAACAACCCTCTAAATTTTCATGGCGATAAACAAAACAGTCAGAAAGAATCGAAAGTTCAAAGTCTAAAGAAAGAGGGGGGGGGAACCCAGAGCCGTTTCGGACTTTTTTCTGTCAGAGTTCTCATAATCTGTTGAAATTCATTAAAAATCAGCCATGTTCACAGAGTACCTGTAATCCTGTTACTGACCTTGCCGCATACTCTGACCTTCATCTTCTGCAGTTTAAAAGTTAAAAAAAATACCTAGCTGATGTTCAATGAATTTAATAAAAGTTGCCTTGAACTGAATGATAATGTCGGGCATGCTCAGTAAGAACTAACTGTCAGTGTTCTAAAAGCCAGACTCACAGCTGCTTGACTTGCCTAATCAGGGGGCCACACCCACACCAGATTTTGATTTCATGTGAGACAGTCATGGCTTCCCTCAGAGAATCCTGGGAAGTGTAGTTTGTAAAGGGTGCTGAGAGGAGACTCCTATTCCTCTGACAGAGCTCCAGTGGCCAGAGTGGTTTAACAGTCAGCTGCTCTGATTTAAGCTCTGTGAGGGGAACAGGGCCTCTCCTAGCAACTCTCAGCACCCTTCACTAATTACACTTCCCAGGATTCTTTGAGAGAAGCCATGACTGTCCAAAGTGAAATAAAGGTCTGGTATGGATGTGGCCTGGGACAGCTTTGTTTTACATTTGGGTGGGAGGCTACATGTGCCTGCTGCAGAATAAAAAGTTGGGGGAAACCTGAAAAGCAATGATACTGTTCACAGTGTTTTCCTTTTGGAAAGGAAAGGGCTTCCCTGCTTCCCAGTGCCCACCCACACAATCTCCTCCCCTCCTCCTACCCTACCTGCCCCTCCCCCAGGTCAGTGTTGGACTATGACCTGGGAGACGAGGGTTCAAATCCCCACACAGCCATGAAGCTCACTGGGTGACCTTGGGCCAGTCACTGCCTCTCAGCCTCAGAGGAAGGCAGTGGTAAACCCCCTCTGAATACTGCTTAATACTGTGCTCAGTGGTATTTACTCCCATGCAAGATAGATAAAACTGACCAGGGGGAGGGGGAGATGGGAGGGGAGGGGAGGGAACGGGCAAGAGGGAGGGCATAGGAAGGAGGAGAAGGGAGTGTGGGTTTGATCATTTGCATACTTTTTGAGTTCAGTGGGATTTATCTCTGTGCAATCATGTTTGAAAATGGAAATGGACTGCCTTCAAGTTGATTCTGACTTATGGCAACCCTATGAATAGGGTTTTCAGGGTAAAGGGAGGGGAGGAGATTGGGTGCATCAGCACTGGGTAGAGGGGAAGCCCTTTCCTTTCCAAAAGGAAAACTTTGTGAACAGTATCATTGCTTTTCAGGTTTCCCCCAACTTTTTATTCTACAGCAGGCACATGTAGCCTCCCACCCAAATTTAAACCAAAGCTGTCCCAGGCCACATCCACACCAGACCTTTATTTCACTTTAGACAGTTGTGGCTTCTCCCAATGAATCCTGGGAAGTGTAGTTAGTGAAGGGTGCTGAGAGTAGCTAGGAGAGGCCCTGTTCCCCTCACAGAGCTTCAATCAGAGCAGCTGACTGTTAAACCACTCTGGCCACTGGAGCTCTGTCAGAGGAATAGGAGTCTCCTCTCAGCACCCTTCACAAACTACACTTCCCAGGATTCTCTGAGGGAAGCCATGACTGTCTCATGTGAAATCAAAGTCTGGTGTGGGTGTGGCTCCCTGATTAGGCAAGTCAAGCAGCTGTGAGTCTGACTTTTAGAAAACTGACAGTTAGTTCTTACTGAGCATGCCCAACATTATCATTCAGTTCAAGGCGACATTTATTAAATTCATTAAAAATCAGCCAAGGTGTTGTTGTTTTTTTAACTTTTAAACTGCAAAAGTTGAAGGTCAGAGTATGCGGCAAGGTCAGTAACAAGATTACAGGTACTCTGTGAACATGGCTAATTTTTAATGAATTTCAACAGATTATGAGAACTCTGAGAGAAATAAGTCCAAAAGGGCTCTGGGGTTTTTTCTCTTTTTAGACTTTGAACTCTCGATTCTTTCTGACTGTTTTGTTTATCACCATGGAAATTGAGAGGGTTGTTAGGCAAGCGTTTCTGAGTTCAGGACTATACATTTTGTCAGGTTTTGTTTTGAAATGATCTCATGGGAAGCATCAGAATGGCATGGGGGTATTTTCAATTTAACATTGAGGAATGTGAAAAATCCATGCTGGCTACAGTATACAGCCACTCTCGTGGCTATATAATGACATCAGTTCATTTTAGGACTGAATGCATTGATTGGTAGCACAGTGTGCTACAGTTCTGAGGCCAGCATTTTAAGAAGTAGAGTCCTATCTATCAGAGTGAGATACAGACAAGCACTGTGAACATCTTAAGGCTTTGACTGTTCCTGCTATCATTCAAAGGGCTCCAGGTGAATTTAGTGCCACACAATCCAGAGAGTTACATTTTCACAGGGCACCCCCCTCCCCGGATAAATGTGGAAAGAGTGTTTACGCTCTCCCCATGGGTCTTTGGTTCTGCAAAGAATAAATATGTCAGCAGAAATAATGCTATGAAGCAGACAGAAGTATTTTTTAATCATCGCTTGAAATATTTCTCTCCTTCTCCCATTATGGCCTCGTGTGCTAACAGTTGTTCTTAGAAGGCCACGTTCATCTCTTTAACCATCTAAAACATGAGTGGCATGAAATGAATTTACTCTTCCCCATCCTTACTGGAAGTTGTTAAGGCTGCTCGAATTATTCCCATCTGGCACAACCGGACCGATTATATTTCATATTGAGAGCATCTGCTGTCAAGATGATGGGCTCTCCAGTCGTTCCTGAGAAATAGCAGAGAAGGTAGACAACCAAACAAAACCTAAGCACCACTCTGAGGAGCATGAAAGACAGGTGCATGCATGCTCCATTAGCCACCAAGTCCTAACTGTCACTGCAAAGGAAAACACTGGAGTGTGTGTGGCAGCGGCTCATTAATTTGACATCTGAAATCCATCCCTACATGTGTCTGGGTTTATTAAGGCCAATTCACGCTGCCAAGCTACTCTTCTGTGGCTATATTCAAGGCGCAATCGTGACTACTGCTCTCAATTCTTGCCGGTTGCCATGATTATGAAATACTACAAAGCAGGATTTCAAGTCTTAGCAGATCTTATGTCAGGGCTTGCCAAGGTAATGCTCACAAGCACCAGTGTGCCTGCTGGCACCTCCAGTGGCACCTGTGAAAGGTCCCAATAAATATCCCCTCAAAAATGCACAAGAACTGTTTGTTCTTCCTGCTCCATTGCAGTTTTCACTGGGTTGGCCTCTCCTATAATGAACACACACCCTTAAACAAGTCCATATTTCATCAAATGCCCAGATTGGACACCTACCCTCCTTTCTGTTCTGAACTGAGAAGAGATGCAAGAAGCTTTTCTCTGTGAGCAAGTGAGGTGGTGGCTGATGTAGGTGCCTTTGTTTCACTGATTGGGGGAGGAGGCATCACATTTTGTGGTTCTGTCTCTTTTTCTGCTGTTAGATCTGACAGCCATTTTGTGTTATGCCACACACACACACGTCAGCCATTGGAATTCCCCCACTGACCAATCCCTGACTTATGCAATAAGCCTGACTAGTGTCTCCAGGCCACCAAGCAAGAAGCCTTTGACTCCAAGAGCTAATATTCATTCCTCAATATTCTGTCAGCATGGCACGGGGCCACAATACCTGATGGAAAGTCTCTCCCGATACGAACCTACCCGTACACTCTGCTCCACATCGAAGGCCCTCCTCCGGGTGCCTACTCAGAGAGAAGCCCGGAAGGTGACAACAAGAAAAAGGGCCTTCTCAGTGGTGGCCCCCGAACTATGGAATATTCTTCCTGAGGAGGTACGCCTGGCGCCAACATTACTATCTTTTCGGCGCCAGGTAAAAACCTTCCTCTTCTCCCAGGCATTTTAGTTTCAGTTTTTAGCTTTTTAGCATCTTAGTATTTTAGTATTTCAGCTTTTTTAATATTTAATATGCATTTGTATGTGTATACATATGCTTTAATTTTTGATATCATTAATGTATGTTTAAATTGCTTGATATGTGGTTTTAATTGTATATCAGATGTTTTACTTGTTGTGAACCTCCCAGAGAGCTTCGGCTATGGGGCGGTATATAAATTGAATTAAATAAATAAATAAATAAGAATGAAGAGGGGTTGATTGACAGCATTAACACCCTTCCTTTGTTTTCTGTTGCTGCCATTTTCCCCCTCACAGCAAATCTGTGGTTGAGAGATAGGATGGGCTTTGCCTCTGTCGAGACCACAAGAACCAGAGGGTAAACGTTTTCACCCAGAGACAGGTTGCAGGAATGTTTAAGCTTCACCACATATCATAGGTTTTATACCCTGCTATCAAAGCAGCCTCTTCTTATCAAAAGCAGAGTGAACCCTACCACGAGGCAGAGTGAGGTAAATGCATCAGATGGCAAATTCTGGGGGGTGGGGGCAACAGGGTCACAGCTGCTGCTTCTCAGCCCTCTGGCCATACCCTTTTATCGGAGGACAGAGCTGTGAGTTGCATGTGGCCTACCCTGCATCCCCATAACTATCCTGCTGCCCTTAAGTGAGGTGGATGAAACTAGCCCTTTGTCAGGATTGGAATTAGTTTCAACTGCCAATCCTGTTGGCTTATGTAGATGGAATGGGAGGGAGAGGAACCATCTTATCCTTCACCTCAAGCAGCAAAAAATCTTGGGCCAGCCTTGCCTGAAAGATGGCACACTAATAGACAAATTCACTGAAGGCCTCAGAAGTATAAAAACAATGCACTGTCTCCTCCCCTGTGGGAACAAACATTTCCCATCAATATCCCAACCTGCAGAAAAATCAAAACACCACCAAAAGCTAAGAAAGAAGCATGTGCACTTACAGAGAATAGCATTTATGATTCTGCCATTGCAGAGTCTCCGACAGTCGAACTAAATTCATTCTCTGCTACTAGCGACATGGGTTTTTTGTCCAAGCAGACAAGGAACAACATGCATTTGGCAATGTACTGACAGCTTTGTGTGTCTTTGTGTTTAAACCCTGCCAAAAGGAATTTCCATTTCCCTGCCACATCTGAAGAGTGAGATGTGGGGTGGGAACAGTTTTCAGCCCAGAGCCTAGATCACCACCACCACCACCTCTACACACCATTTTGACAGGCTGGCAAGGCCTTCAAAGGGGGTTATTTGCAGCACCAATCAGCTGACCCCTGATGGGGAACTCCATAGTGCAGCCAAACTCCCAGCAGGACTCAGGTACTGTCAGTGAGCTCCACTTACAAAGGAACAATCAAAAGCTCACTTTAAGTTCCCAGTTGTTCCTTTGCAGCTGCGTATCAGTCCCAAGTGTGGGGGAGGTGATCATGGCTTGGGAGAAATGGCCTTGTGGGGTGAACTGGGACCAATGCCGGGCCTAATTAGGACTGCAGAGTAGAAATTCCCCAGCCCGACATAAAGCCTTCAGCTCAAATCCAGGATGCTTTCTTTTCCTTTACCTTAAAGTGGAATGTTCTCAAAGCAAGCCCAATTTAGCACTCTGAGAGACAACTGCATTTACCTGAAGATTCTAGATGTTAAGGTATATAGCTTCACTCACTCTTCACAGATACCAATGCCAGAGTTTGGCACCCCTTACCTAGCTGGCAAGCACTACTGTTGGTGTCTACCATTTTAATTCCTCCAGCATGCCTCTGGGACCCAACGTAGCATCATTGTGGAGTTACAGTATACTGGCAACCCAGACACATTGTGGGAGAATTAAAATGGGAGATATCAGCCACAGCCTGGGCTTCAGCAGTAGACAAACGAAAAGCAGCTGGTGCCCAGTGCTGTGCAGACCACGGGGCCCATGGAAGCCTGAGAAGGTGAAAACCAAGGTAGCCTGTATTTTGAGTTTACAGCAGGGTCCTGAGGACTCAGGCCATCAGCAACTGCCTATGGTGTCAATCCCCAGTGGTGGGCCTAGGAACTGACTAAAGATGTCTCTTTTTTTTCTTTTGGTGAGCCCACTGAGATACTCCAGTCAGCTCCCACAGGCTCTGACTCCCAATTGACCCAGTCACATTACAGCAGGGATGGGGAACCTGTGGCCCTCCAGATGTTGTTGGACTACAACTTCCATCATCCCTGACCACTGGCCATGCTGGCTGGGGCTGATGGGAGTTGGAGTCCTGCAACATCTGAAGGGCCACAGGTCCCCCTTCCTTGCACAGACATTCATAGTGCCAGGCCAAGGTGCAGCAAGATGAAGAGGCTGCTTCAGGCTATGGAATTTAGGGGGATACATGATGGCAAGACTGATGTCTGAATAGTGCAATGAGACTTTTTAAAGCATGAAGAGGTGCTATTTGGTGCTCTACTTCAGGCAACAAAATGTCTCGGGCCAGCACTGATCAGATGCCAAAAGTGAGGCCTTTTCATCTGATTACTTCCTCAGAAGACTGGGGCTTTGTCTAGGATCAAAAGCCTTAAAGAGCTTTGACCCCATGAGGAAAGGTAATCCAGTTCTGGCACTTGTGTAAAGCAGGGGTGGGGAATTTCAGTGCATGGGCCTAATTAAGCCCAGCACAGGCTCCAATTTGGCCCATGAGGCTATTTTCCCTAAACGATGCCCATCTGCCCAGTCCCACCTGACATCAGGTGTGACATCAAGTAAGGACATGACTTAAAATCAGACTCCAATTGCTCCTTTGTGTTGATCAGCACTGACAGTGAGCCCCACTGGGAACTTCCTTGTACAGCTAAAGAAGCACAAAGCTGATTGCAGTTGCCACTGATCAGCTGATTGTCAGCACTTGCAAAACCCTGCACTTAGCAAGCACCACCAACAGATTATCAGTATTTGCAAAGTGCTGTGCCCTTGTCCACAGTGGTCTGATTTCAAGCCACACAGATAAAGGAAAATGGGTCACTTCACATCATTGTGGGTGGTCCTGCCCATCTGTCAAAGTTAGCCCATGGGTGTGGGGAAAATAAGGATCTGGTCCAGTTCACAACCCCTGGTGTAAAGGAAAGCAGGAAGCTACTGCCTAGATCAAATCTTAGGTTTTAAACTGCAAGTTGTACAAGATATATGTGCGGATGGGCCATGATGGCACTAATGGTTAGCCTGACTTTTGACTTTACATAATCACAGCTGATTCCTGAGCCCATTACCAAATGAAATTGTAAGTGGCCTGTTAGAATCCACCTGCATGACACAGCATCAGGTTGAACATGCATGCATATTTCTTCTCTGTTGCACATGTTCCAAAAATGGCTGCTGAGCGCTTCAGAAATCATCCATTTCAATTAACTTGTGGGCTATTACCCAAATGTGAAAGGACCAAAGAACAGGCTCTTTGTAACTATTTCTCAACACACACACACTTTTAAAAAACAGTCAAAATAGATCTGCAGGCCTACTGATAGAAAGACAGTGAGATAAGATTATCACATTCTTTTTTTCAAATCCAGAATTGCAGATGTTACTTTGTAAACAATGAGAAACTAATAAAAGGCTGCAAAACACTAGCTACAATAAGAATCATTTTTTCTGGTGTGTGTTTTTAAAGCATTTTTTCTAAATATTATGTAATAATTTGCAGTTTCCTGGAATAGTCTACACTTGTTCCACTGCAACACGTCCAAGAGGGAGCAAAATTACTTTAAATACCACATATAAACCAAGAGGCCTCAGTTATACTGGAGACTTAAAAAGTCTAGTGCCATCCCCTGAACCAAAGCAAGAGAAACAGATTTTCTGCAACAACAAATAAATAAATTATCAAAACTGGATTTTAGTTGACAACTCCATAGCTGTGAAAGCAAACATTTTTTGCTCAAGAACAATTTGTGTGTAGGGGAAGCACTGCTACAGGGAGACTTTGGTTACACTGTAAAGACTGATATGTCAACATAATTCTATAAATGTGCAGGCATGCGGATGCATGCACACACACACACCTTTAACAGTTTCATTTAAAAGCCTCCTTGCAAGAGGCATCAGCTTTCAGGACAGGCAATGTTCTCTTCTTGTAGTAATCTGGACGCACTACTTGACTCCCTAAAACTTTAGTATTAATGGTTGTGGTGCACAGAGAAGTAACTGAGTGAAAACTCTCAGACTCCCAGAAACTGACAAGCGGGAAAACCCACTGGTTATACATTATAAACTCACCACTGACAACATCAATTGCATTTTGGCTCTCTCTCTCTCTCTCTCTCTCTCTCTCCCCCCCTCCTTTTAATCCACCTGGATTTGATTCACTAACCTTGAGGGCTGAACTGCACCTCACACAAGAAGAAAGGAAAGATACAATTCTTACTACACCGTTGTTTTTAAAGTGCTCTTTCATTGTGTTTGACTTTTGTAAAAGTGTGAAAGTTTTCATACTTTTTCCAGGGCTTCATGTCTTTAAAATATGCCACAGCTCAAACCTGACTGCATAGCCCCCCAGTCCCAATCTGAACGTCTTGTTCCTTAATTGCAAGTATGGGATCCTCACCATGGTTGCTCAGTGATGACAACTGCTACTTCACATTTTCCAGCTCTGAACACTGAAGGCAGGTTCTGATGATAATCCCTTGCTAAAATTAAGCCCGGACTTTTGCTGACTGAAGTTGATCCAGTGAACATTTTTATTGCTGACTCTCTTTCTAATATCATCTGAAGTAGGTTGCTATTTAGAAATTGTTTGCTGTGACACCAGAACCAATGTGAACTTTTAACACCCACCTGCCATGAATCTCAGTCACCACCGTTAAGATTGTTCATGTGGTATTGAAATGTTAGTTCTTCGGATGCTGTTAGACTCCAACACATAGCCCAAGTCAGCATGGTCAGTGGCCAGAAATGATGGGAGATGTAGTCCAGCTACATCTAGAGAACTACAGGTACCCCCATCCCTGAACTGATCAGTCTCAAGCCTAGTTTTCAGAGATGATTAAGCTGTGTTGGGCTGTATCATTTCAGTCTGCAGGTGGAGCATCACAGGATGAACCTCCTTACAAAAACATTCCGTGTACACAGAAAACTAGATGTCAGGTGGAAGAGTTCAAGCCTAGCCTTCTCCAAGGTGTGCAACTTTTCTAGGTGTAGGATTTCTTTTACCCCATGAGAGAATATTCCACCATTTGCAAGCCCCCACCTGCAGTTTGAAGTAATACAACTGAAACACAGGCTGCACTCAGACATGGGGCTCATTGCGTTAGTTTAACGGATTAAAATGGTGGCGCTTCTCTCCCGATTTCTAAAATTCCTTTCACACTGCAGTATCTGTTGCATTAAGGAACCGTGGCTTTTTTGGCCAATGTACCAGCATTTCGCACAACTGTGTTTCACAATGCTGTAATGAACAACATCTTGTTTTTGTCCCTCACCCATTACACACATGTACACTGTAGTTTCCCCATAATTCAATGTGCAAGTTAGTGTCTGGGCACAGGGGTGTGTGTGGGAAAAGGAGGAAGAAGCTGCCTACACTGGAATACTGGTACAATATTTGTCAGGCAAAAGAATTGCCACACGCCTAAAGGGCAGGAGTGCATTGCATGCCGGGATGCCTGTCACATGAGTGGCTGCAGCCAGCAAAAAGCTCCCATGATCTTCTGGGTTCCCAGGCTTGCAAACGGATTATTTCTGGTATTATTTATCATGAAAATTAGTGCTAAACATCCACTAGATTCCACTAGATTTCTGGAACTAGCTTTTATGTCATGTGAAAGGTCAAATATAATGCACAAATTACCAGGTAAGAAATTGTCGGAATAATGGAATAAAGTGCAATTTGAACGCAGCCACAGGGTTACCACTTAAGTGAAAACTAGGCATGTATTTAGCCCTGATGCCAATGCTGCTCAGGAAGAAATATTTCCCTATCACTTTTACATGTGGTCATAACAATATCCTACTAAGAAGCCAAGAAATGTAACCCCAATTGGCTAAGGCAGATCTTCTGATACAATATTGTTAAAGACATGTTAAGAGTTGTTAGTTCAACGATCAACCTTAAGTCCAGTTCGCACATACGCACCACTGACTGTAGCATCAAGGGACCACATACACATGTGAACATGCTATCATAGATTATCACCACAATCAGAACTTTCACAGCACCCGTCAACTCAATACTTAACATGGAAATGGCTTGTACCAGGCTGCAGAACTGGTGGGTCAGATCCAGACATCTCAAGCCCTCCATAGGCCACTTTGACAGATATATGGGCCCATCCACCTCTCAGCCACTTTCAACCCAGAGCTGCAAGGGAAGAATCAAGGACATACGTTTGTACTCCCAAGCCTTCATTTTCAACAGCTTTAGTTTGAAATTTCCAGACCCTGGCATCATATATGATGTCAGGTATGGGACAAATAGGCTGTGGATCACAAAAAATAGTTTGGCGGGTCAACCTCTGAGGCCTGGCAGGCCTAATCAGGCCTGTGGGCTGGAGGTTCCCCACCACCACCTTATATGTTCAGCTAGCAGTCATCAGATATGACAGTCAAAAAAATGATTGAATGTCTGTGTGAAACAGTCGTTTTGACCCAGCTCTTCTCTACTTATAGCCAGAAGCACTGTGCATGCTGCATGAAAGTCAGAAATCAACTTTTCCTATCACAACTATCTCTACACCCAGCATCTATTGATCTCTGCCTGTCATGCAGCTGTCCATAAAAAAGTGGTGACCCTCTCCCCCCAGTCATCATTCAACCAAATCCCTATTAGGAAGAGCAGTTGGCCTCATGGTGACAACAGAAGCCACCCTAGCGGAATTTTCCCTTCTGTGTAACTCTTGAAGCTTCAGGAGGTCTCTCAGGATCTGGATTTGGCAATCTGAATAGCTGCCTACTTCCCATGTTCCCCAATCCTAGGCTCATTGATTTGGTGCTGGGCCAAAAGCACAGGGAATCCTCTTTTCAAAAGCATAGATTAGACAATTCATGAAGAATCCCATCAACAGGGGTGATTAACAGCTAAATTGATCCTGCATATTCAGAGGCACTCTACCTCCAATTATCAGACACTAGCTAGAGGCAAACAACTGGGGATGGCTATTACCTCCCATCAAGCATTGACTGCATGTTTCACAGGAGGCACCTGTCTGGCCCCTATTGGAAACCAACACAGGATTTAAGGGGGTGATCTAGGAAGGCAATTCTTAAATTATTAGTTTACACTGGACTGTGTGAATTGCATAGTCTGTTCCTGTCTGCAGTGTGAACAGCTGAAAAATCAGTGTGAGCTGGACTCCCAGTGCACGTCTTCCAAACTCACCACTCCATCCCCGTAACAACCATCCGCTCAAAGAACCTTCAAGAAAGAAGGCTGCACCATTTCTCTACCCCATTCCTCAAGCATCCATACAACTATAAACTTTCCTGTCCACATTCTCAGAGGTACAACATACATCAGGGGTTCACATTGGGCCCTGCAACTGACTGTTTGTCTGTGCCCAGAATCTAGAAGTCAAAGATGACCTCCTCTCAAGTCAACTCATGTTTCATTGTCCCCAGCAACCTCTGCTTGGTAACACACAAACATACTGCACGGTTGCACCCACCACATAGTGGTGCAGCTAGGCAATTTTAGATCAGGACAGCTGGCTTTGTGTCCTCCAGGTGTTGCTGGACTCCAACTCTCATTATCCTTAAGCGCTGGCCACGTTGGTTGAGGCTGACGGGAGTTGCAGTCTAACAATAAAACACTGGCTATCCCCATGTTAGACTCTGAACTTAACGGTCTTATGTGGGGTGTTCTTTAGACAGCAACGGGTAGTATTCAATGCTATTCCTACTCAGAGGAGATGAATAAATTAAATAACCATGGTTAATTTAAGTTCATTAATTTCAACAGGTCGACTCTGAGAAGAGCTTGCTTGAAGACAACCCAATGTGTATTATGTCACTTACTTCAAAATCTGGTAAGCTAGCCCTGCTGCATTTGGGACCCCTCCAGCTCATTTTGCCCCAAAGTCCTACCCAATGGTGCCACTGTACACACAGCTCCAAATAAGGTTCCAGCACCACCGGTGATCATTCATAGTACAGCACGTAAGAATCATTGCCCTTTTCCTTCCTCCAAACGTGGAAAGGATTTTGTACATCTACAAAAATACCTAGTTGCTCCCCATACATACATATACAACCTGCTGTTGTAGAAGACTCTAGGAGATACCAGGAAAAAGGAATCCATTTCCCTAATAACTCACCATAATAACTAATAGCTCAGCCAAACAGTGCGCTCCCTCCATCATGAGGGTGGGAGGGAAGACAGCCTTTGGGGAGTTCCACTTGAAATGCTCTTGCCCATCTTCATGATAGACAATTGCTGGCATTTTAACATTTCATCCAATCAATACCACTTAAGACAACCCAAATTTAATTTCAGCCAGGGCCCTTGTCTTCAAGATCTGTCCTGAAACATGTGATTTAGTGAGAGAGAGTGTGGAACTGCGTATGTGTAGCCTGGAGAAAAGATGTGTATGTGTGTGTATTGAGAGAACTGACATGATAGCACACCGCAATCACTTATTAGTATTATTACATTTAAATCCCACCTTTCCTACAAAGAGCTCAATGTGGACATAGTTTGCATCCCTCTCCATTATATTCTCACAACAACCCTGTGAGGTTGGTTAGGCTGAGAGACAGTGACTGGCCTAAGGCCACCCAGCGAGTTTCATGGCTAAGTAAGGATATGAACCCTGGTCTCGCAAGTCCTAGCCTGACACTCTTACCACCTCACCACGCTGGCTCTTCTGTCAAAGACATTTATATCCTATTAAAAGTGCATTCAATATAAGATAGTGTAAACAGAATTGAAGAGCTGCCACACAGAAGAGGGCAAAGACTTATTCTCTGCTGCTCCAGGGGACAAGGCTAGATTTAATGGGTTTAAGTTATGGGAAGGGGCAGATGTTTTGGTTGAACATTAGGAGAAATTTATCGACAGTGAGAGTAAAAAAAACAGAACCAATTAACTATGGTTCCGTACACGCTATACACACACCATACATTTAAAGCACACTACCTCCCTAAAAAAGGAACTGTAGTTTACCCCTTATAGAGCTACAATTCCCAGCACCTTTAGCAAACTACTCTCACTGGGGATCCTCTAGTTCTGGATTTCCTGCATGGGCCAAGAGGGTGGACTAGATGGCCTTCAAACAAGGACTCCTCCAACTCTATGATTCGATGCCTCTGAGTACACACAGAGTATATTTGTCTGCTCATTAAGCAGGCTCCTGCACACACAATTCTAGAAGGCAGGGGACCCATGGAGTATCTCCATAGGAGGGCTAAATTTTGAATAGGCATCTCTCCATTGTTAGAGAAAGCGAGAGGGGGGGTCTTCATGAGAAATCTACCAGATTACGTTCATCTAGATTCTAGAGCAGCCTTTCCCAACCGGTGTGCCTCCAGATGTTGTTGGACCACAACTCCCATCAGCCTCAGCCACCATTTCCAATGGCTGAGGCTGATGGGAGTTGTGGTCCAACAACATCTAGAGGCACACCGGTTAGGAAAGGCTGTTATAGAGGCTCGGAAATCGAAGGGTGTGTACGTGAAGAAGTTCGGTGCCCCTCTTTGCGAAGCCAAGCAAGAGGAACCAAAAGCCAGCCTTCCCCTCCCTCTCCCTGACCCTATTTATTACTCACCATCGCGTATTGTCATAGTAATGCTCCAGCACAGAGTACCCGAAGAAAGAGTTATTGGGCCCTTGATAAATCACAGGGTGCTCCAGATCGATGTTGTAGGAGTAAACCAAAGCCACGGAAAGCGTCGCGACGAGCACTTTAAAGCCACCCCGCCTGCCCTTCCAGGGGGATCCAGCCATTCTCGAGTGAAGGAAGTGCAACCCTCCGCACGCCGGCTCCTCAAAGGAAGTTCCCGCGTCTGGTCTCGACTGCGCACAAGAGAACCAGCCCCCGCGATTTGGGTGGCGCGGTAGGCGCCAGGTCAGAAGGACGAAACGAGGAATCCTCAGCTTGTAGCATTCAAACAGGGGGGCGTGAGTGAGAGATCGGTTAGGCTACAGACGAGAGTCTCCGAGTAGTTCCCCCTCAAGCCTGCCACAGCAGCACGCACAGCCGAAGCAAGCGAGACTTTCGGATTCCTCAGGCTCCGTCTTAGAGCAAGCCAGGGACTTTTGAGCTCCGCTCCACACCAATCCCAAGGGCGCCCGGAGTCAGCGGTCTCCCAGCCTGGGTCGCTACTGGCCACAAAGCCGAAGCCGCAGCGCCCTCTAGCGACCGCTCTCACGCTCAGCTACACACTGGGGAGAGCGACAGGGGCTAAACCTTTCTCCCGTGGGCCATTTTTTAAAATCCTCTGGCATGTAGTAAAAGGGCAAGGAAGCTGCAGCCGTCCAGCTGTCGTTGAACTCCAACTCCTGTCATCCTCAGCCAGGATGGCCAATGGTCAAGTATGATCGGAGCTGGACTTCCAACAACACCTGGAAGGCCACTACTTCCCTGTAGTAATGCACAGGAAGTTTCAAACCATCTAACTCCCCTCCAACTTGCAGTCTGAAGTGACCCAGTCCAGAATTCTCATCCAGGGTCTCTGGGGATCTTAGGCCCTTTATTTTTGGGGGGAACAGGGTCCCAGCAGGGTCCCTATGTCTTCAGCATCCTACGAGACAATCAACATGACAGGGGAGTGTGTTAGTCACTGAGAAGAGTTTTTTAACATGCTTCCTTGTCCTTTCCTGCTGATTGGAGCCAATCGGAGTGAAAGGTGGTGAGTCAGCCATTGCGAAGACCCTTCTCAGCAGCTAACACTCTCCCCTTTCATGTTTACTGGCTCCTAGGAATATCTGTTGTTGTAGGAGAAGGCATTAACAAGATTCTCAACCCACAGCAAAAAAGGGGGCGTGGCTGTGACTAACATGCAGGGACCTTGCACTTCTGAATTTGCCACTGTAGTACTGTCTACCTCCTCAGTTCACCCACCACATTCTGCATTGTTGTGATTCATATGAAAGGGGAAAGCCCTGACATTTATGTACATTTACTATAGGCACTGGCATATTTGTGTGTTAGCACACTGGAAGTGCATTTACGTGTGACCAGAGAGACATACAACACTTCGGTAGAAAATGGCTTTGTATATCAGGCTTGAAACAACTCTCATTATGGTTCAGTATAGAAGATGTACACTGCTTTTGAGCCACAAATGTTAATAGCCTGAGATTAATCATGGGGAAAGAGGACAGACTAGAGGCACATTTGTCATATTGAGGATTCTGGCCAAGGCAGCTTTTAAATTGCAGTGGAAGCCAAGCTGAAGGAAGAGATGGGTTTTAGGCTTTGTATGGGAAAGCCCTCATAGCAGTATTCATACATGAGACCTACAGTGCAATCCTATATGTGTCGATTCAGAAGGAAGCCCCATGGAGTTCTCTGGGACTTAATCCCAGGTGAGTGGGCATGCAGTTGCAGATTGGTATCTGGGCGGGGCTATGCAGTGGTGAACAAGAATGGTTGAACACTTAGAGAATGGTGAATTAGAGAATTTGAATGTGCTATACGATCTCACCAATGGAAAATTGATTTAGAATCTATACAAACTGGTTCTCCAGATTTGAAACAGACTGACCCAGCAAAAAAGGTTGTTTCAGGTATATTATTTGTTTTATTTATTTATTATTTAATTTATATCCCACCCTTCCTCCTAGCAGGAGCCCTGGGCGGCAAACAAAAGCAGTAAAAACACTTTAAAACACCATAAAAACAGACCTTAAAATGCAGTAAAACAAAACAACTTTAAAAACATTCTTTAAAAAAATGGGCTCCTGCTGGGAGGAAGGGCGGGATATAAAAATAATAGATAGATAGATAGATAGATAGATAGATAGATAGATAGATAGATAGATAGATAGATAGATAGATAGATAGATAGATAGATAGATAGATAGATAGATAGATAGATAGATAGATAGATAGATAGATAGATAGATAGATAGATAGATAGATAGATAGATAGATAGATAGATAGATAGATAGATAGATAGATAGATAGATAGATAAAGCTTTTAAAACATCTTTAGAAAGGGGTTAAATATTGTTTAGGGGAAAAAACATTTTTTTTAAAAAACATATTAAAAGCAATTCCAACAGAGACGCAGACTGGGATAGGTCTTAATTTAAAAAGCTTGTTGAAAAGTCTTCAATAGGCACCGAAAATATAACAGAGATGGCGCCTGCCTACTATTTAAGAGGAGGGAATTCCACAGGGTAGGTGCCACCAAAAGTCCGTTTCCTGTGTTGTGCAGAACAGACCTCCTCATAAGATGGTACCTGCAGGAGGCCCTCACCTGCTGAGTGCAGTGATTGACTGGGTATATAAGGCGTAAGATGGTCTTTCAGGAGTCCTGGTCCCAAGCTGTATAGGGCTTTGTACACCAGAACTAGAACCTTGAACTTGGCCAGGTAGCAAATGGGCAGCCAGTGCAATTCTTTCAGCAGTGGAGTGACATGTTGGCGATATCCTGCCCCAGTAAGCAGTCTTGCTGCTGCATTTTGCACCAGCTACAACTTCCAGACCAACCTTAAGGGCAGCCCCACTTAGAGTGCATTACAGTAATCCAGCCTGGAGGTTACCAGTGCGTGGACAAGAGTGGTCAGGCTATCCTGGTCCAGAAACGGCCGCAGCTGTCTTATCAGCCAAAGCTGGTAAAAGGCAGTCCTAGCCACGGAGGTCACCTGGGCCTCTAACAACAAAGATGGGTCCAGCAGCACCCCCACATTACAAACCTGTTCTTTCAGAGGGAGTATGACCCCATCCAAAGCAGGCAACTGACCGATCATCTGAACTCAAGAACCACCAACCCACAGTGCCTCCATCTTGCTAGGATTCAGACTCAGTTTATTGGCCCTCATCCAGCCCACCACCGAGTTCAGGCAGCGGTCCAGGGCTTGCACAGCCTCTTCCGATTCAGATGTTACAAAGAAATAAAGCTGGGTATTGTCAGCATACTGCTGACACCTCACCCCATATCTCCTGATGACTGCTCCCAAGGGCTTCATATAGATGTTAAACAGCATGGGGGACAAGATGGTACCCCTGAGGCACCCCACGGCACAACTGCCAGGGGGCTGAAAGACAGTCACCCAATGCTATTCTCTGAGAATGACCTTGGAGATAGGATCGGAACCACTGTAAAACAATGCCTCCAATACCCATCTCACCAAGTCAGCCCAGAAGGATACCATGGTCAATGGTATCAAAAGCCTCTGAGAGATCAAGTAAGAATAACAGGGTCACAGTCCCCCTCTCCTTCTCCCGATAAAGGTCATCCATCAGGGCGACCAAGGCTGATTCAGTCCCATAACCAGACCTGAACCCAGATTGGAATGGGTCAAGATAATCTGTTTCATCCAAGAGTACTTGTAATTGCTGAGCCACAACCCTCTCAATCACCTTCCCTAAAAAGGGGGTATTTGCAACCCATCGGTAGTTGTCACAAACCAATGGGTCCAGGGTGGGCTTTTTCAGTTGGCCAGATCACCGCCTCTTTCAAGGCACGTGGAACCACTCCCTCCCACAATTATGCGTTGACCACACCCTGGATCCACTCCGTCAAATCCCCTCGGCAAGCTTTAATAAGCCAAGAAGGGCAAGGGTTGAGAGGACAAGTTGCTGGCCGCATCATCACAAGCACCTTGTCAACTGAAACCGTTCCCAAGAAGTTGCAGCAGACATTGCACTGGACACCTCATTGGGGACTACAGTAGATGTGGACGGAGCATCAAGACTGCTACAGAGGAGAGCAACTTTACCCTCAAAGTGCCTTGCAAACAATTCACAGTGGGCCTCCGAAGGGTCTAAAACTCCATTTCCTGGAATTGATGTCAACAGACTCCTGAAAATACAGAAAAGCTCCACCAGATGGCTACTTAAGGATGCGATGGAGGCAGAGAAGTGGGCCTTCTTCGCCGCCCTCACCGCCACACAGTAGACACGGTTATGATGTTTTACTCTTGCCCGATCAGCCTCACAGCATGTCTTTCGTCACTTGAGCTCTAGCGGTCGTCCAGCCTGTTTCATTGCCCTTAGCTCACTGGTGTACCAGGGTGCAAACCAGGCTCCACAATGCCGGAGAGGCGCTCAGGGGCAACCATGTCAAGAGCCCGACAAGCTTCACTGTTCCACAGTGTGACAAGGGCTTCAACAGGGTCACCTGCTCTATCTACTGGGAACTCCCCCAGGGCATTCAGGAATCCAGTGGATTCCATTAGTCTCCGGGGGTGGACCATCTTAATCTGTCCACCACCCCTGCAGGGAAGGATCAGAGCCATAAGTCTAAACTTCACCATGAAGTGGTCTGACCATGACAATGGGGTGACATCCACCACCCCCTATCTCCAGACCACCCCTTCCTCCATCTGGAACAAAAACCAGGTCAAGGGTGTGCCCTGCCCTATGCATCAGGCCAGTGACAACTTGAGACAACCTCATGGTCATCATGGAGGCCATGAAGTACCAGAACACTAGAGGCAGCCTCAGCATGGACATTGAAATCACCCAGCACTATCATTCTGGGCTCCTCCAACACCACGGCTGAGACAGCCTCCGCCATCTCAGTCAGAGAAGCTGCTGGGCAGCAGGATGGACAGTACACCAGCAGCAACCATAGTTTACTGTCTCCTTGGTCTGACACCAGGTGCAGGCCCTCACAGCCAGCTCCAAGACAGAGTGGTTTCCTGGCGACAGAGATGGAAGTTCTGTACACCACAGCAACTCCTCTCCCCCCCCCGTCCCTGCAGCCTGTGCTGGTGTTGCACCGAGTATCCAGGTGGGCAAAGCTGGGTCAGATCAACTCCTCCCAGCTCACCCACCCAGGTCTCAGTAATGCACACCAAATCGGCACCTTCATCCACAATCAAATCATGGATGAGAGTGGTCTTATTGTTTACCGATCTGGAGTTAAACAACAACAACACACACAGACCAGTGGGCATAGCAGATGAGCAACAAGAAACCCATCCATGAGAGAAGTGGCAGCAAGGAACAGGCACAGATAGGCTTACCCTCATCTTCTATGGTAATTCGTCACATCCCCATGGCTATATTTCCCTCTACCTGTAATCACTCAAATTGGGGTGGCATCACCCATGTTCCTCTGTACTAAGAGTCCTCCTAAACACCTGATATGGACCCAACATAAGCCCACCAACAAAGCCTGCCGGAGCGAATTACCCCAGAAGGCCACTCCAATTTTTTCACACAGGGCCCATCTACTCCCCCTCCTGTCTCACACCCAGGGAGGGCCAGCCTTCTGCCAGTTACAGACTCTCACTCTGAAGGCATCTGGCAACTTTCTCCTACCATTCAGTTCAGTGCACAGGCTCTCACCATGTGCAGAAACTACACATGCACCACACACCCTCCTCATCACCAATCTCCTCTAGATTGGTTGAACAGAAAATAATAATAAAAAAGGTAATAGAAGGGGGTAGCACCCTCGCCCTCGGGACTCCCCAAAGAGCAATCCCCTTTGGTGTTGCCCCTTCAGTGGTGACCCTGCCAGTGTCAAACCCACCACCCAAGGGCAGCTGGGCTTTTATGCCTCCTGACCCAGCCAGCAGCTGATGCAAGAGGCTGCAAGATTAACTGCAGCCTCTTTCTGGAGCAACTGCCAGGCAGGGGGTCCCAGTCCTTGCAGCACTTACCAGGGACTTCAGCTGTCTCAAGAGACAGCAACCCAAAGGAACGAGCAGCAAGCACCCAGATGCTCACATACTCACTCCCAGGGCAGGACTTCTTCAGTCCCCTAGTGCTGCAGCTGTTCCCCTGATATTGAATCCACATCTGTACAGGACGGCATTGTTTAATACAGATACAAACTGGAAGTGTAATGCTGAAAATGCATTGTTGAGGCATATGATCTGGGCATGTCCTATGATGTATTCTTTTTGGCCTGAAGTAGTTGTCTTTATCAACTTTGTGCTGGCAAAATCCTTGATATTTGCAGATATTCATGTGCTTTTAAACTAGATTCAAATAGTGTGGGGATTAATGGCAGGACAACAAAAGTGAACATTGTGAGCCCTTATAGTTGCCAACCAAGAGATTTATACTTTGAGCCTGGAAGGATAAAACAGCCACCGCATATTACATAATAGTCTGAGGACTTCACCACCCTGGCTACATTTGAACATATTTCATGTGGACTTCTATTTGGACATCAGGAGGGCTTATATCAACTTATACATTTAGTTTTAGATGGAAGTGCTGATGAAGTATTTTCAGTGAGAGCTGACAGTATGTATCGGTATTGTGGTTTATTCTCTTTTTTATTTATTTCCTCCCCTTGTTAAATCTGACTCTTAATAATAATAATTATTATTATCATTATCAATAACAACAACAACAACAACAACAACATGAATGGGTGAAGCAATCTTCTCTGTCACGCATACAGTTAGGGACAAACCAAGAGGAGCTAGGGCTCAGACCACAGCCTATTCTTAGTACCAGGGATCTCTACAGTGCCTCTGATCACATGTAGAGTACATTTGCGTAAGCAACTTTCAACTCATAGCAACAAAGGCTGCAATCCAATACACACCTACCTGGGTGTAAGTCCCATTGAACCCAATCAAGCTTTCTTCCAAGTAGACGTGTACTGGATTGCAGCCTAAGTCATAGTCAGAGTAGATTCATAGAAATCAGTTGACTTGTTGCTTAATTCCATAGGTCTATGATACTTAATTGGATGTTTTTATGTTGTGCACCGCCCAGAGAGCTATGGCTATTGGGCGGTATAGAAATATAATTAATAAATAAATAATAATAATAAATAATAACAAATATTGAGTATTAGTCATTATTATTACTACCACCACCCTGCCCTTCCTCCAAGGAGCTCAGGGCAGCATACACAGTTCTTCGCCCACCTTTTCCTATTCTCACAAGGGCTGTGAGGTAAGTAGTGATGGGGGAGAAATTCCGTTCCATTTGCATTTAAAAGCAAAATTTATCAAATTTGCACTTTCTGAAACAATACGAGAACCAAACAAAGCCAGACTTAACCGAGTTTTGTATTGTAGTTCGCCAATCAATGTTTACAACAATGCATATATTAGGGGAAAATGCATATGAAAATGAAAATATTAGTGAAAATTAGATACAAAAATGCATTGTATTAGGAGAAATTGCTTACAAAAATGTGTTTAGTCAGAGAAATTCATACTGAAATGCTGAAGAATTTTAATAAGGAATTCTTTAAAAAATCACAAATCGCTACAGAACTGAATTTCAGTTTGGAAACATTAGAAACTGAGAGAACCAAAACTGACAGATGTTTCCATCCTTAGAGGTGCAGAGCTTGGAAAAGTTACTTTTTTGAACTACAACTCCCATCAGCCCAATCCAGTGGCCATGCTGGCTGGGGCTGATGGGAGTTGTAGTTTACAAAAGTAACTTTTCCAAGCTCTATGACTAGTCCAAGACATTACCTCTCAGCAACCTTCCTAGTATTTTTAGTTTCCATTATTGCCCTTCAATACTACACCACTGCGAAGTTGTCGATCTCATTTAACAATTTCTGGATTCCATCACTTCACCATAAAACACCAACAACCTTGTGATATCACTTTCTCTTTCTCAAACCACTGAGTCACTGTAACAGAGTACTTGATCTTGAACTCATAAACCTTTGAGTACCTTCCCTTGTTTTCTGCATGAGTTTACTGGCATTAGTAACACAGCTGGAATGGCCTCAAACTATAATGAAAGATCATCAAAAGAATGAGCACGAGTCACAGGCCAACAAGCCCAAACTGTTATTAATGAAATTAGTCCTTTTTACAGTTTCACACTGTACATTCTAGATCATTAACTGATGTTTAATTTGGTGAGCTGTTATATGTATTCCTTGTTTCACTTATACACCAAACCTGCAACCATTTAAATGCAAGAATCTGTTCAATCAAGCTATGTGGAATGCATACAGATTGTGCTGAACCCAAAGACTTTGGCCTCTTTCTGTTTAACATTTATTTTATACAGATTTTATCAATACATCACAACAACACTAAAAGCACCAAACAATATTTGATTAAATATTACAACTTTTCCATCATCTGTCAATCCCATCATGTCAGCTATCAACCCAGAATGTATTTCCACATTTCAAGACTTTTTAAAATAGATAGATTAGATGACAGATAGATAAGATGATAAAAAGACAAATAGATGATAGACAGATAATAAATGATAGATAAGAAGATAGATGATAGATGACAGATAAAGTCAGACTAAAGAGCTGTCACAGGACACAGCAAAGACTTATGTACAACTTCAGCTGATGCCTGGGGGGGGTTCAATCCTGCTTTCTTCAGGGTTCAGGTGTTCCCACCAGGTTCCAGCTGATGTGTAGGGAGTTGAGTTCTGCTTTCTACAGCCACATTTCTATCTGCCTCACACCTGACATCATATATGATGTAATGGGGGTAGGTGGGTGCTGCTTGGGGAAAACAACCTGACGGGCAAAATGGGGAGGCCTCGTGGGCTAAGTGTGACCTGCGGGCTAGAGGTTCCCCACTAGGATTGCCAGGTCTCCATTTTTCAACTGGAGATTTGGGTTTGAAGGGATTCTCTCAGGGTCTCCAGGTAAGTCACCTTAATCTCCAGACTCTTAGCTTTCATTTGAAAAAAATTAAGTTTCTACGTGGTCAGGTTCAAAAGATATAAACCAAAATGTCAAAGAGGAAAGAGACCCAAGGGACAAGAGGACTACAAAATTTATTTATGTGTTTTATTTACAACATTTATATACCACTTTTTTGTAAAAAAACAAAACAAAACTCAAAACAGTTTACAGAAGAAATTAAAACAAAGTTATTGGCAAAAACAGTTAAAGACGGGTAATTAAAACATTCAAAATAATAAAACTAACAATGACTTAAACAGAAGAAAACATAATAGCTTCTACATGCCTGGGTAGACTTGCCTAAACAAAAATGTTTTTAGCAGATGCCAAAATGAGTACAATGAAGTGCCTGCCTAATGTAAATGGGCAAGGAGTTCCAAAGCATAGGTGCTGCCACACTAAAGGATCCATTTCTTAAAAGAGCGGAACAAGTACTATGTGGCACCTGTAACATGGAAAGCACACCTTGAACTTGGCTTGGTAGCAAATCGGCAACCAGTGCAGATTTCAGAGCAGAGGAGTTATGTGCTGACAGGGTCTCACTCATGTCCGCAATCGTGCCACAGCATTCTGCACTAACTTCAACCCCTGGGTCAGGGATTTCTGTGACCTTGGCTGAATGGCTGCCAGGATTTTTTTAGTTTTGGTTAGGAACTCTGACTGGTTGTGGGATGCTGAGTTTTCTGTCTTACTTGTGGGAATCTTGTTGTGGTTGTTATGGTATTGCATTTAGGAAATCATCACAGTCTTTTCTTTTTCTGTTTGCATTTCAGTTACCTCTGACCTTACTCCCTTACATCCATAGAAGCAACAACAGTGGTCCCATGTAGTCAGCTCAACCCCCTTAAATCTACTGATGATGCACCTTGTTATTTGCATGATGGTTTGTTTCTTCCCAATAGTGGTAAAAGAGAATTCACATACTGGGAAGTGTGGCTTCAATTGCTGTTGTTCCCAATCTACTGCCTGTGAAGGTAGACCAAACCATGTGTCTTTTCTCTCTATCAGTTATTACTCACTGGAACTGGGTTGGCTGTCAGAGTGAGTTTATAGCAGCCCACAGAGTAGGCAGGAAAGAGTAGAAAATCTTCTAACTCATTTCTCAAACCTCTCTCTGCAGTGTAGTATCAAGTCTGTAAAGAAGTTTGGAACAGCCACATTAAAAGGCAGGCAGGGCATTCCAGGCAGGGGATTGCCAACCCTGTTTTGATATGGATATCATTGCAGAGGATCCCTAGTCAAGCATTACTAACAATATCTACTCAGAAGTAAGTCCTGTTGAGTTCTGTGGGGCTTAGTCTCATTTAGCACCCTCATTTAGCTAAGATGTCTACCTTAATTTCCAATCAGATCATTTTTTGTTTGAGTGGTATGCTCCAAACAACTGTGGTTGACGCTTAATGTATCATGCTTAATGACATCACTAGGGCCCGCCCCTATGACATCACTAGGGCCCATCCCTGAAATCTCAGGGTTTGGGATGCTTCTGACCTGGCAACCCTATTCCCTACCCCTGCTCTACATGACATCTGTGGCCCTCCAACATTATTGGATTGCATCTCCCATTATCCCTGACTATTGGCCATGATGACAGAAGCTGATGGTAATTTACCCAAAACCTGGTCAAACAAGCTTTGACCAGTTTCTGAAGCACTGCACATATTTTGTAAATTACACGTTTGCAAGATGAAGGAGAGAAAAACATAGAGGAGTTGTAGGTAGCTCTCAGTTCTTATAATGCCTGGTTAGATCCTGAGATTTTTTTATTTTTTTTAGCTGAAGGCACCAAACATTGAACCTGGAACCTTTTACTTGCAAAACATGTGCTCTACCATACAGAATGACTGAATCAGTATTGCTAATCTTTTAAGATTTATATGCCCCTTTTCTGCCATAGGGTGACCAAAAGAGAATGAAAAAGAAATTGGAAAATAATCTAATACTGAAACAAGAAAATAAAAAACAGAAATTAAACATAAAGGTGACAAAAATCCATCCAATAGATGCAACATAATCAGCTAACTATGTTAACTAAACAGACAGAGGCAGCGAAAATACATTAGGGTGGAAGCTAGACAAAGGGAAACCCTCAGCAAATCTGGGTACTAGTAGAAACAATTTTTACCTTTTTTAAAAAAAAAAAGGATTTTAAAGTATTTTTAATATTTGCCAATTATAAAGTATTGCCAAAACAAACTCACATTTTCAGCAATCTCCTAAAGTTAAAAAATGTGATGATCATGTGTATTATATCAGCAGCAATAAGCAGACTCCAACAAAAGAATTTCCACAAGAGGCTCAGCGACTCTGCTGTCCCCTAGATATGAAATCATTCAATTAGAAGGAAAGTCAATAGAATGTGATTAGGCAAATTCCACATGCAATCCATTAATAATGGCCATGCCAAAGACTTTGCATCTGGAAGCACAAAAGCACTGAGGTTTTGCAGTTAGGTCCTCAAACACTGACCAAGAGCTTTCCAGTCAAATTTAAGAAAATGAAAACTGATGCACACACGTGTGGATAAGACTGTAGACATGGGGAGCCATTGCCACAAGGATTGCAGGTTGACAAAGCTGGGAGGCTGGCCATTGGTCACTTAGATAAATCCTCTGCAAGCACCAAGAGTTCTACCTAACATATATTTACAGGAAAGAAGCAAAACCAATAACAATTACCCTGGCTATTTTCTATAAGAGCTTTACCTTTACTTTTGCCACTTTTAAAATCACTAATATTTTGTGCATAAGCTGCACAATTCAGGTTTCAGTAGTAAGAAGGCTTTTTTTTAAACCTAGAAACTAAACAGAGTATTAACTTTTAAAAGGGCAATTAAAACAAGAAACATTATGTTAATAAGGATACATATGTTCATACAGATATGTTTTCTAATTTACATGCACAGAGTGTTTTACTTCTGAAACATAACAGTATTTCATGTTATTGTTCATGATACATGGCACTTAAAATTACCTACTGCACAATAGTTTGTTTTAACCATTTTACATGAAACAATTGGTATTACACAATCCTTTTCCTCTTCAGCATTGCAGAGTCTGCACTATAAAGTTTAATGTGCCATGGAATTCATTTTGTTATTGTTCAAAATATAAATAAGCATCATATTAAGAAGCTGCAACGTTCTTCCATTTCATTTGGCTGCAACCACTGCTGTTGATCTCTTCTTTGCCTTGTTGTTGTTGTGGGGGTGCTTGTTGCTGCTGCTGTTACCTGTCCTTCACCCAGAGGTCCCTGGGCTGATTACAACAATTTTAAACAACATAACTAGAACAGTTAAAAACAACCTAAACAACAGGGTAAGACTGAAAAACACAACCTCGTATAGTTGGCAGTGTAGCTTTCAGATACCAGATCTTTGATGGCTCACCTTCATGTATTTTGGGTGGTTTCACTGGAGATTCTTGATTCAGTCCAAAAAGGCTTCCCACCCCCACAATCAAGTTCAAAACCAGGTCAAAGATTCCCTTTTAAACCAGAACAGGAGGTAGTCATTTAAGTATACCCCTTCTTCCTCTATGTTTCTCAATCACATCTATTGCTTCAGTAGCATTTTTCTAGCTTCCATCACAAAAATCAATCACACCTCAAGCATCCAAGATTCTTCAAAAAGATCTATTTAAGAGGGCTTAGGGAATGCACAAGTCCCTATGGAGAAAAACATACCCTGTGATTTATCGCCCCCTCTACTGTTAAGCAAATGTTGTGGATGTATACATGCATGTACAATACACTCTCTATAACAACTTTGTACCCTTTCAGAAGTGCATACTGTTGTTTCCTTCCCCAACTGACAGGCAGTGTCTGTCATTATAACCCAGACTACCAGCAGTGATTTCAACACCAACTTGCAGGAGGTTCAGCTGAGGAGCAGAAAGGCCTAGCATACAACTCACAGAAGCACCAGATCTAGGCTGAGACACTGAGCCTGTCTCTAGGAACCAGGGCCCATCTTAACTGGAGACCCTGAGCATCCTTGCCCTCAAGGGCATCAGACAGATATCCTGTTCACTATTGCAGGTAGAATGCCTAGTGAGAGAGGAGCAACAAAATGTCAGGCTCCAGGCCAGAGGGCTGTCTCTTTAAGGATCTCCATTCTCCAGCATGGGGGCAGAGCACGGGACGGGCAAATCAGGGTCAGAAACTATTTAAGAGCTCAGTTCTCAGCACTTGTCAGGATCTGTCCAGAGTTCTGAAGGATCCATTTCTGACCACCTTTGCTTCCCAGGGTTCTATTTTTTCACCTTTAGAGTTGAGGCCTATTGACCCCTGATCTTGTCTTCCTTTCTGGACCTCCACTAGACCAGATTCCTCCAGATTTTACTGTGGGCTCATTCTCAAAAGGACCAGATAGTCCCTAAGGAAGAAAAGGGTCCATACACATAGATGGGCAGAAGCCTGCTTATGTATGGAACCCTTCTTGGGCAGATAGATATCAGCAACCTGCGCAGACAGCACAATATTGCAGCACCTGCACTGTGCAAACTAGGACCTCTATGCATCTTATCATCACACAACTATTACAAGTAGGAAGGATATGGTTCTTCCCACTTCCTTAGCCATTATTCACCAGTCATGAGCAGAAAGTACACAGGTCCCAGTACCAGGGCCACTGAGGACCACAGCTAAGAAGCTTTCATTAAAAAACACACACAAATCAATCAGACTCTTTTAAAGAAAGGGATGAAGCAAAATATACAGGGATGATAGGAACTGAGTTCAGCAAAATCTGGAAGGTTTCTGTTCTACATGACTTCTGTGAGATAACCAGCTTGGCTGTTCGCACTTTTCAGTTTTTTTAGCCACTGAGTGAAGTCAGAGCTGTGATTGACAAGTGAGCTATTTGGACCCCAGGGGGTCCTAGAGAGCTGCTGTTTCCCCCTCCCCTGCACTCCCTCCTACCACTTGTTAAGCTGATTTAGCAACAGTTTGTTGGGAGGGGTGATTAGTTCCTTTCCCCATCCATGGGAGGGGGAAATGGGGATGGGTTTGTGCTGCTGGTATAAACACTTAAATGGGTTGTTGCTGTTATTCAAAGAACTCAGGGTGGTGTACAGGGTTCTCCCTGTCTCCATTTTATCCTCACAACAAACCTGTGAGATACATTAGGCTAACAGAAGTGACTAGCCCAAGGGCACAAAGTGAGCTTCAGGGCTGAGTTGGGATTTCAAGTCCTGTTACTCAAAACTGGAAAAAAAAATTGCTGTAGTTTTGAAGTATTAATAAATAATTGCAATGAAAGAACACACTGCTTGCTCTTTAAATTTTGAATCTTGAATATCTGGACAGAATTGCTGTAAACTGTAAATCACTTTCGACTCTTGCATTGATGTAGTAATGCCAGCCTAAGATTAGCAGATGAAAGACCTGACCTGCAGTAACATGAAATCTGAGTTCTTTTCATGGTTTAGGGTTGGCACTGAAGGAGAGCGGGCTCCTGACACCTGTGTGGCAGCCAGATATTAAACGAAGTAAATATTTTCTAGTATGCAACTACAATTATGGGAAAAGTTTGATCTGTTGATATGCTTGTCTGTTACCAGAGCTTGGAAAAGTTACTTTTTTGAACTACAACTCCCATCAGCTGGCTGGGGCTGATGGGAGTTGTAGTTCAAAAAAGTAACTTTTCCGAGCTCTGTGTTAGACAGCTTATCACTCATGTGTGAGCCCTGATTTATGTTTGGGCGCTCCACCACAACCTGCAAAAGAGGGTACAAATTTGAATATGGCCTAACATGTATGTGTATTTTATGCAAACGTGTCTTGTTTTGCAAGAGCAGCTGAGGGCCCAATCCACATACAGTATGCTAGGCCCAGAATATCCCATTACCACCCCTGCCTATCTCAGCTATTGTTAAGCTGTGGCAGCCAAGAAGGATATGGGCCTTCCATTTACCGCAGTATCCAAACAGTGTCAATCAAGATGTACAGTGTGCACTAACACAAAGAACACACATCCTCAACTAAGCTTTACTCAGAGCAGACCCATTGAAAGTAATGGACCTAAATTAGTCATATCTACTAATTTCAACAGATCTACTCTAGGTAGGACTAACATTGGATACAACGTCATGAGTGATCATGGGGCGTGCATGTATATTTCTAGAGTGCTTGCTGGAACCCATTTGTTTCTAAGAATATGAGCAAAACACTATCTAGAATTAAATGTGCTTGACGTATTTATGTTGGAATGTATAACCTGCCATACAGGCCCCAGCAATTGCTGCCAAGAAAGGCAAAGAAAACCAGCTAAACTTCACAGTGTTAATTAAGAAGACAAAGCCATCTCATAAAAAACAGCATGGCATATTTAAGAAATTGCAGAGAGAAAAATGGAAGCACTTAAAACTCATTTGGCTCATGATAAAATGCTTTTTTAAATAAAAAAAGAGTCTCTGCTAAAGACAGAGAGCATGCCCACCAAGTGAATCCCTCTAGGGAGGCTCAGATGATCCCCTCCATACAATGAAAGATGCATGGGGGGGGGCATGTCACTGCACAGGGTAGCCCTGTCACTCACCAGTGATACACCCAGAAACTATCCCGTGCCCCCATCCGTGCATTCAAAACACACCTGAAGCAGCTCTATGATCATGCTTAGGACAGCTCTGATTGGGCCAGGATTCTCCCCTTGCATGGAGGAGTTCTCTGTGTGTGTGTGTGTGTGTGTACACACATGTGCACACAGGACCCCTTCCAACACATTCAGAATACACGGATAGTGATGGCATGTGTGACTGTCACAGGGGGAGGGGCAAGCTTGTGCAGTCCACACCCCCTTTATGCATTCTTTCCATGCATAGAGTGGGTCTTTGGAACCTCTTTACTGTACCAAGAAGGTGTTACCCTTTATAGACACCCAACTACCTTTTTGGGGAAACTCAGCTCAAGCTTTTCCCCCAAAGACCTAAGCAAACGGTGGACAAATGAGCTCCTTAAGATATCCCAGTTCAAATTGTTTTGATAGCGCCTTCTTTGTGCTCCATCCGTCATAATGAACATAATTAAATCCAGAGCCACACATGGTGTGTGCACAGTGGCCACAGTCCAGAAAAACGTGGAAGTGGCGCAACGTGGTATGCGTGCTATACCAATACAGATTTAATCTGTTTATTTAACAGTATAAGCTGTTGATGTATAAACTGTCCACCATTCGAAAATACTGTGGTGGTGTACAAAAAAAGAAAATACAAAATGCAAAGTTAAAACAATAATACACAAAATCCATCTGTAAAGACAGATGGGTGCAAAGTGCTTGACGCATAATCCTGGGGCTGTGTATGAGGTAGCTCATCAGGCTGCATATAACTCACCAAGTTCTTGCCTATGATGAAAATCTGTGAAATGGAAGAGGCAAGAGATGATATACCTGGCTATTCCAATTCTTGCCTCTGGCTACAAACTCTTCACAGTAACAGCCATGTACATCGACACGGGAATTATTCATAATAAACATCCCTTACTCCAGTTCACACTGACTCATTTTTAGCTTTTCATACTGCTGGATACAATGAAGCTATCAGCTTCAGAACTAGAACCAGAAAGGCTCGTCTGTTTTGCAATTGCTTATTTACAAAGCAGACCCAATGGAATCAATAGCACCATATTGCCTCTGAGGCTTTAGGATTTCATAGTTTATCTTTATTCTTTTAAAAGTCATCCTTGGTTAGGGTGACTAGCAATGTTGTCGCAGGGCATTTCAATTCCACACTGACACCTCTCTGGCAGTATATGTGGAGGATATTACTATCCTAACATTTATGTCAATTGATTAAAAAAATCCTTTGCCATCGTAATCTGATCTGGCATTTATGTTATTTAGCAGTACACAAATAAGCAACAAAGCTCCCTTTTAGAAAGTAGCATATAGACTCTTCTAGACTATTAATCAAAACTACATTCATGGCTGACGGCCTTAAGCATACTTAACTCCATGCTGGATTTTGGCTAAAATCTGTACAATGACAAAATTGAACCACTTAAGCAATTTGTCCAAAGCACAGGCATTAAAAGACAGTCAGCTAGATAAATAACCTTTGTAAGACAGTTTTGGAGGCCTCCTCACATATCTCCTGAAATGTATGGTATTGTCACCATCCTGTCGAGCTCAAAGTGATGCAGAATTTCTAAAATTATATTCTTTAAGGATGGATTGCAGAAAACTATTTTTGTGATTAGACGCAGTTCTGACCACCACTGAGTCTGCATCCACAATGAATAGGGTTGCCAGGTTCAGGGCCTGAGACTGATCCTGTATCTTTAGGACAAGAGAAAGTCAGCCAAGTGCAGGTTTCTTGCAACCCTGTAATGGGAAAAACCACAAGGTGGAATTCTCCCTTCCCCCTGCACAACTTTTAAAGATACAGAAGACCTCTTGGAGGCTGGGCCTGGCAACCAAGACAATGAGAAATCAAATGTGTCATAGGGCGATCACAGATATATCTCCAGCCATTTTTATGAGAGCACCTTTTCTAACCCTGGCAATGATAAGAATTGGACTTCGTTTTCATTTTTTTCCCATATGACAATTAGGACAACCTATGTGTACAGAGTCTAACTCCTATGAGGAAGAGAATGGAGTCTATAAAGTTATGCAGAACTTTTCATCAGGAAGAATAGGTAGTACAGGTACTTAATTTTTAGCTGTCAGCAATAGATGCCTAAAAGCTATGACACACACCAGCTGAGTTCACTTCCACATGCCCTTGGTGCTTGGGCATAAGCAAGAACCTTGGCAGAATGTTTTATGTCCTTGCTTAAAATACTTACTCATACACACTTTTTTCCTGCCGTGTTAAGCAGTTCAGACAGCCATGTGCCTCACGAATGGTGAGACAGTCCAGTGCTGATAAGTAAACCCCATTCGTGACGTAGGTGCACTGCTTCACATAATCCACTAGAGCCAGGGTGGGGCACCTCAGGCCCAGGGAGCAAAAGCAGCCTTCCTGGCCTCTCTATCCAGATCTCAGGGCTCTCCCAGGCCATGATGCCACACACCTCACCAACCCTGCTCCATGGCCTTCTCGAGTGTTTTTGCATGGTTAGAATGTGCTTTTGAACTATGATCATGCTTCTTGCTTGCCTGTTTGGAGGATGGAGAGGGCTGTGTGTGTGCATGTGTAGAAATCTCTCAAGTCTGTGTGGCTGGGATGAGGCCTAGTGTACAAACATAGTAGTTTTATCCTTTGTTCCACCCATTTTGCCTTCTGGTCCTATCCACCATTGGCAATCGTTCCCTGAAAGCTTGCCCAAAAGGGAATGAGGCCCTCAGGCTGGAAAGGGCTCCCCGTCTCTGCACTAGAGCCTGTTTCTCCCAGCTTACTTTCCTATTCTAGTATGATTAGTCAGAGACCCTGATGATCACACAGTGACTTACTCAAAGGTCCACTCTACAGTTCAGCTCTCAAAACGCAACACCGAGGAATTTGTCAGGCAACTGCTGTTGACTAGCTAGCTTTTCAGTGTTGATTCTTACATATGTGACCTATAGAGTATTAGCTGTGTGAAAAGTTCAGATGAATTAAAGCCTTTATTTATCACATTAGCGAAAGCCGTAACTCCCCTGACCCAAAAGTATACTTTGGAGTTGAGATGCATGCATGTCAAATTGTGCATGCTAAACTTAATTACTAAAAAAGAAGTGGGGACTATGGTATCTACCTCTGCCCCAGCTGTCTGAACATCATGGACAGTGGACAGAGCCACAGATGTACTGCCTTCGGAGTTTTCTATTTCAGCCTCCTAGGGCTTCCATGCCTTTCCTTGCTGGACTTGAAGAGTCACAAGAATTGGCCCACTCAATAAAGAGGTTACATAAAGCCTATCACACATAAACAAGGGGTTATCACCCTTCCAGTGAAGTCCCATGGCCCTTAAAGCCCCCATCCTGAAGTCCAGGAGACCTGCAAGAGTGACATTCTATGAGGCAAGAGAAGATGTCAGATCAAAGATAAAAATCAGCAAACACAAAATAAAAGCCCTCCAAAAACAACAACAAAACCCATGTGTGTGGAAGTGCTTTGCACAGACATGCATGGACCTCTTTGTATCCCAGCCTATTATATGTGTCTATTATTACAGCACAGCCATGGAAATGGGCAGCATAATAAAGGAACAGCCTTCTCCTCTTGTCTGGCATGTAAATCCAAGACCTCTTGGAAAATGGAGCATAATAGGAAACATGGGTGTAGATCAAGCCAGGGAAAAAAGGATAGGATCCATGGAAAGGAATAGACATACAAAATGAATGTGGACTGTGACAAGGGCTCAGTGTATAAATTTAAGAAGAGAGATTGATGCAAGATAAGTTTAGCAGAGCCTGAATTGACTGGAACAGAGTCCAATGATTAGAGGATGACGCTGCAATCATCTAAACAAGAGGTGACATAAACCAGAAACTTTACAATGTAGACAAGTGCCATGCCTCCCACTTACAGTTGATTAATAATGCGATAATCCCAGAATAACGTCATGCTTTAACTTCACTGACTTTCACTGGAGAATCTTTATGCACAGAACATCTTTCTCCTATGATCTGGCTGTGATCTCCAAAAGCCTTTAACGGTCTGTGGAAACTTACTTTCATGCTTCAGATTGACATCTGCCTAAAAAGGTTACAGAAAAGCAACATTAATTAAAGCTCCTGGTTAGCTAATGGCAAAATATCACACAAATTCAAAAATGTCTCACCTTGTCAAAGCTAATTCTTTTTCTTTTCTGTAACACTTAATTAATACAGGCCCAAGGGGCTGTCTGAAAAGTTATTGAGATCCTACAAAACAAACACATGTAGATCTGCTATTTTTAGTTATCACTGAACACTCAGCCAAAGTCTTTAGTTTCCACCCTGTCTGCAATATTCCCAATATTTTTTAGCTGCCTCGTTATTACTTTACTGTAGGGGTCAGCAACATGGCTCCGTGGGGTCTTCCCCTGGTGCCCATGAAGCCCCCTCAACTCTGAGCCCCTCCCTCACTGCCCCTATGATCATGATGCGGTGAGGGTAGTTGGCTTTCTCACTTTAAAAGCACATAGAGCTGAAGGAGGAAGTTGAAGCAGTGACAACCTTCCAACTTCCTCTTTCAGCTCTCTGTGCTTTTCAAGGCTCAGATTAATTCTACCAGATCAGAATTTTACTCAAAGCTCTTGACAAAGTTTAGTATGTGTGTGAGCTCTCTTTTTGTGTCTCTGTGGGTAGGGAGCTGATCTGGGGAAGACAATTGACCAGGGGTGGAACCCAATGGCACTTGCTAAAAAATCCAGATGTGCCCACCTAAAAAGGTTAGCATCCCACTTGCCATTCGGGAGCCGGCAGTCTGGCAGGAAGTCAGCTCCACCAAAAGCTGCACGCATGAACAAAAAACAAAGACCCAGCTCTCACAAATACTCCTACCAGCAAGTAAGTGATCCCCACTGACTTCCATTAGAATTATTTTCTTAGACTGACGTTTTTCTTGGCATAAGTTTGACCTGGATCAGGACCCACAGGAACGCTCTGAACAGGAGTTGGATTTTGTGAAAGTCCTCTCCCTCCTCTGACATGCCCCTGGAACACCCCTTTTTCAGGCCTTATGTCAGCTTCCGCCAGCACCTCTTCCACACGGCTGGGCTTCCCTGTTAGATCCCCAGCTGAGCTGGCAAGGTCCTAGCTCTGCTGCAGCGGAGGGGCTTCTGCTGGAGGAGCCCGGCGCCTGCTGGCTCAGTCTGGGGCGCACCATATCCAACTGCCCTCAGCCTGGCATAAACACAAGTTGTATTGCATCCTAAGGCTGTAATCCTATATCTTTTTTAGGAGTAAATCCCATTGATGTGAATGAGACATAGTTCTGAGTAGATACACATAGGATTGTGCCATTAAGTGGGTGTGATTTTGGATACAACTCTATTCCTGGATCTGTTGTTAAAATACTTCTTATAATAATGCACCAATGTGGGGTGTAAAGAGTAGAGGGAGAAGAAATAAAAATTTAAAAAGTAAAACACATTTAATAAGTTGAATTTCAAGTGTGTTTACAGATATCAACATATAAGAAGGCTGTTCTTCCAAAGTGGTCTAGTCATGTCTTCTTACTTAATGGGCAACAGATATGTGTCAAGTTTCCTGCATAAAAATAATTCTTCCCCAGCAGTAGAGATGATCCATGAGTTTGCCCTCATTCGAGAGTTATTTTGCCACACTGGATGATCTGAGAAACATGCACAGGATCCCTTGAAACTTCACAGAATGTGTTGGAGGATGCGAGTCAGACTGTGAATTTTGTGTGATCCGAGAATTAATGCTCACCCTCAATCATGATGCTGGAAGTGTTCCTAGGCAGATTTCTTGGACTGCAAACGGCTGTACTGGCACCCCTAAAACTGCCCCAGAGTCTGCTTGAATTGCCTCTGCAGCTGATCTATTTATTAAATTCATGGTATGTAATATTCTAAGTTTCACCAAGAATGCTCTCATGGTGCCTAATCTGGCCATGAAATATAACATCAAGCAATAAAAATCACAGAACTACAAAATGGCAGAAAACATTAAAAACAGAAAGAATAATAATGAAATAATAATGAAATTATGTTATAGTGGCCTGGTTTTTACAAAGATATATCAGTTATGTTTCCCTAGAATTCTTCTGTGGTTATTTGTTCAGATACATGCAACTATTTTTGAAGTGGAAAAACACTAAGAACTCATTTTCTTCAGAATTCTTTTGCTTGGTATTATGGTTTTTAATAGCTGCAGAACAGGCGGAAATTTAATAGATAAAGACTTCCCTGCAATGAGCATGGCATTTGCTATTGTAAAATGTAACAAAAACCTTTGAGACAAATCCTCTTTCCTGTGACAAAGCTTTCTTGTGAAAACAGCCTCACAAAGAAAAACTACAAAGTTTCCATATCATGAAAATCGGCACTTACCATACTGAATGTGCTAAAATTTGTCATCTTCACAATGTGGGGCGGCTTTCTCTTGTTTATCCATATTATTCTGTTCCTATTATTCTAGTAATTTGGCTCGGAACTATTTTGAGGGGAAAGAACAATTTTACATCAAGGAGAGAAGATGGTACTGCAAATGGAAGCCCCTGACCCTGAAACACAGAGTGTATTAAGAAAATGTCAACATTCAAACTTTGTTTGGGCCACTTCACTGAAGGTGCTTTCCAAAGCAAAGATACCCTCTAGATACCCTAGAGAGAACATGTGCCCAAGTATGCACTTTAGGGATGGAAAGATCAGATGTGTATTGGAGGGGGGACACTCCAGGATGAAGACCCATTACTTTTTTTTGCAGACAGCCCCCTCCAGATATCCCTCTATCTGCTGTCTCTACAGCCAATCAAGTTGCCACATGCTTGCTTTTAAAAGAACACCCTTTTCTCTTGCCTTAGGAGAGATGGGGAGAATCTAGCAATGTCAGCAGTCACTACAGCCAGTCAGCAGTCAGTATGAATCTCCTTGTTGTTGTGGGCAGGAGAGAAACACGAGGGAGACAGTCAGGAAGAATAAAGCAAGGGACGTTTACAGATAAGAGGAATAGCCAAGCGTAATTTGAGAGTTTGCTTCAGAATGTTACTAAAATGAAGGGCTGTCAAACAGTCCCATGCAGACTAATAGCAGCCAGAGTGGAGGGTGGGTGAAGAGACCCACACTGGGGTGGGGTGGGGAGCACAGGGCTAAGAGTGAGACAAAGCAGTGTTTTCTCTCAGAGAAGGGGGGAATAGAAGCCAGGCTGAAGGAAGGGTGCTTGTAAAATAGAAGGTGCTTGTAAAGCATTTTTTCTTCCTCAAGGGTGGTTTTTGCAGATTGTCCATGAGAAAGTGGATGGGGGGGAGACAAAGGGCTTAGAATAGTGGGGGTATTTTACAGACATCACTGCACATGAGATAACTCCTCGCAGCTGATCTACCAAAAGCAAGTTTCTTCCCCTTATAAAATACAGGTAGTCTCACTCTTCACCCAACTTTGCCCTTTACTCTGTCTTCCCCCACTCTCTGTGAAGCTCTCTCCCCCCTTTCTCACAGACAAACTGCAAAAAGCACAACTGAGGGAAAAAGAACCGCTTTTACAAGCAATGCCCCTTGTATTCTACAGGTCTGCCTTCTTCCTTTCCTCAGGCTTCCTTCCTTTGCCCCCTTCTTTGTGAAGAAATGCCACCTCACTTCACTTTCCACTCACTCTTCTTAGCACTTTTCTCTTTTCCTTTCTCCCCATGCACCCTCTGTGATACCTGCAGTGAGTCTGCACAAGGAGAAAGAATTGCTTGTCAAGCAATGCCCCTTGTATTTTGCAGGCATCCTGTGCAAGACAGAAATCCTTCTCTCAGCTGATACGCAAAACGCAGGGGGAAGAAACTTTTATCTTTGCAAATCAGCTGTGCGAGGGACCTCTCTTGCATGCAGCAATACCTGTTAAATACCAGCTTCTTTGTCCCCACCCTCCACAGGGAGGGGAGAAGAACCACTTCGCTAGCCTCATGTTTGGTGCTTTGGGAAGCACCGACCACAGGGCTAGCAAAGTCCCATGTGCAGCAATTTCCAAATACCTATAGGCTGTTGTGGTTTGGGGACCCCCTGCAAGGGGTTTTGATAGGTGGGTTGTAGAGCCCACCTATCAATCATTTGACACCATAATCATGTCATGTGATTGTCCTGTGGGTGGCACCACCCATCAAATTTGGCCTATGAGGCCGATCCTGATGACTCATGAAAGGACCCTTCACTTCTAGATTTGCCACTACACTTCTGGGAAAGATCTATCACTTTCTATTATGTCAGTTTTTAATTCTTCCAATCTTAAATTCAGTTCTCCTACTGGAAGGAAGGGTGGGATATAAATATAATAAATAAAATTATCCACATTTCTGCAGCAATTTGCAATTTTAAAAAATCCTCATGAAAATTCTCCAGCACTTTGGTGTGAATGTCTCCTAACACATATTGTAGGCAGTTTTGACTAATGTACACATTTTTGGAAGCATTTTCTCATCATAGAATGCATTTTTGTGTTATTTCCATTCATATATTCATTTTTATGCACACTTTCCCCTAACGTATGTATTTTTGTAAACATTGGTTGGTGAACTGCATTGCAAAATTCAAATAAATTTGAATTTCAAAGGATGGCTGTGTTTTGGTTCTCATATTGTTTCAGAAAGTGCAGATTTGATAGATTAAGCTTGAAATGTGAACTGAATTGAATTTCTCACCCATCCCTAATGCACTTTGAGGAAACACACAATGAGGTGTGTCCATCTCCCTTATTATTAACATTTAGGCAGTGTTTTAAAACATTCCTGTTCATTCATGAATTTGATGGCTGAAATATATTGTTGCTTGAGATTAATCTGTTCTGAGGCTATTTGTTTCTAAATTTTTTTGGGGGGGGGATATATATTTTGCTGTTTTGTGTGCTGCCCCAGGCTGCTTTGCCAAGAATGGCGGGATAGAATTTAATAATAATAATAATAAGCAACAACACGTAACAAATAATAATGTTCTTTACTACTAAGCTAAGCTCGATCCAGCTCACACGTCCAGACTGCAACACAATGGAGGTCTAAGCAAGTGGAGGACGTTGAGGGGATTCAAACCTTAATGACTTGTCTTCCAGGTTGTCTAATTGGACTGGTGCTCCAGAACTCTACCCTCTTTCCTCCCTCCTGGCAGCAGACCATAGACGTGCCAAGTGGATGCTCTGCTTGGCACTCTGCCTTATGCACTCTATGGTCAGCCATCAGGAACTCAGAAATGATGGACAAGGGTGGCTAGACCAGTGCTGCAATAAAACAAAACAGTATGAAAAGTATAAACAGCTACCACAATAATATACCTAAACTCACACGGGCAACCTGATGCTGCTGCTTTCAGGGACAGAAGTGAATGGACGGTGTTACAGGTCCGCGTTGAGCATTAAGCCAACAAAAGAGAAAGGAAGGTAAGGAAAAGGGGGAAGACAAATGAAAAGATTGTATCTGAAATGCATACCTTGCTTTCCATCTCAGGTGTAGGGTTCCAAACGGCGGGTGGATGCTTTTTAATTTCACGTGCTTCATCTCTGATATACAGTGCCTGCCTCGCTTTTACGTTTGTTTTTAAATGGGGGGGAGGGTGAGGGACCAAAGAAAAAATAGTGCTTTTTGTTCCTGCAGTGCCTCCCTTTCTTTCTGTCTCAGGTGAGGGATGGTGGAGAAAAATTGTGTATTTTAATTTCATCTGCTTTGTGCCTGTCTTGTGATGCCTGTCGTATTTCACATGGTGAGGCGTACCAAAGGCAGAGGGAATAGCCCCTTTTGGCTCTGACAACATATGACCCTCAACTCGAAAAAGGTTGTCTATACCTGATGTAGGCAATTGTCCTGCCGTATGACAGTAGCCAGTCCTGGATGTTTTGAAGCAGGTACGGGAAAATGAATGATCTATTAAGCTTTGGTCCACAGACAGAAGCTCCCAAAGTGCATTTGAAAGTCCACTCGTCATAGCCAGTTCAAGAAAGAACATAGCCCTCGCTCTGCTAGAGATTAAGGCTCACCAAAAACATGTCTCGATGTGTAATGAAAAGGGTCAAACAAGAAGTCATTCCTAGATTATAAATAATTGGCCTTGAATTTAATAAAAGCTTGGGGCCCAGTAGTTTAGAGTTGCATGAGCATGCAGTGCAGCTTTCTCACATCCTAGGCTGGTGTCCAGGAGATATTTCACAACTCAGCAGGTATATATTTTACATTTTGTTTCTGTCAGACTTTTTATTTTTTGCTGTCTGCTCTTTCAGCTTTTCTAAATCAGAAAGCTTATGGCTTTTCCATTCAAATGTACATTTTTTTTCCAGCACAGCATCTTTCTACAAATGGTAGTAATTGAGATACAACAGATCAATGTGACTAAATGCAGCAAGCCCAGCATAAAAGAACATAACTCTTCTGAGGGTCATTAATTGCCTAGTTTCTAACAAACACTAGCTTGCTTCATGGACAAATTACTGTTCCAAGCTTTTAAATGTTACTTACTTGTTTTGAGAAATACATATACTCCCTCCCGTCTTCGTTTGACAGCCATTAAGTTTGGTCAAGCTGGAAAATGCAGTTGCTCTTTAAATGCAAGAGCTATTTACCTTTGCAGGATTCAGGGACAAGATAGGAAATTTATTTATTTATTAAACTGATATCTCACTCATCCTCCCAGAAGGAGCCCAGGGCAGCAACCAAATGGCAAAACACTAAAAACATCTACAAAACATCTTAAAAAACAAAACATCTTAAGAAATCATAAAAACAAAACATCTTTTAAAAATCTTTTTGAAAAAACTTTGAAACAATTCCAATGGAGATTTGCAACAGCTGAAAAAGTGCTAACCCAATCTTCACACAATGAGACAAGCAATCCTATCACCTCCTTTGCCCAATAAATATAATAATACAGTCTCAATGGCGAAAGACAAGGAAAACCTTTTGGCTTCAGACACACAGCTACAACTCCAATCAAAAAGCCTTTGCCAGTGTATATGAATTCTCTCCCTCCCTCCCCCTCCGCATTTCTGTGTACCCGTCTATGGTATCTGGTCTGGAATGCCAACTCAGGTGTGGGCACATCTTAAGTACCAATGAGAACAGAGATACAGTCAGAATGGAATACAACTTCATCATTGTCAGTGTGGTAGCTAAGAATCCTGACCTTCAAAGCCAAAAGGATGGCTTTGTTACTCTCAGCTATACACAGATTTCTATACGCGGCTTCTCCATACCACACTTAATGCTCAAGCACTCAATCCTACCTGCACTCTCCTGCATCAGATCAAGAAGGGCTTGTGAGAATGTTGGAAGTGGACTGCCTTCAAGTCGATTCTGACTTATGGCGACCCTATGAATAGGGTTTTCATGGTAAGCGGTATTCAGAGGGGGTTTAACCATTGCCGTCCTCTGAGGCTGAGAGGCAGTGACCGGCCCAAGGTCACCCAGTGAGCTTCATGGCTGTGTGGGGATTCGAATCGTGGTCTCCCAGGTCATAGTCCGACACTCTAACCACTACACCACACTGGCTCTGAAAGTTACTTCATCAGAAAAAGATATAAGACTTTATGATCTCAAAAGTGGTAATACATGAACACATTCTAGGCATTTTATCTATTGTGAATAAATATCTCTTTTTTGTGTGTCTAATTCATAGAATCACAGCACTGGAGGTCATCCAGACCAACTTCTTGTTCAATGCAGAATGCAACTATAGCATACCTGACAGAGAGCTGGCCAGCCTTTGCTTAAACATGTCTGGTAAAAGAGAGTCCAATGCAGTCTGTTCAACAGTTCTTAATGTTTTTAAACTGTAACTGGGTTACAACCTCTCATCACAGTAGGAATACTCTGGAGGCCCAAATAAATCCGATCTGATAGTATTTATGGTACACAACTCAGTAGCTTTACTCCTTGACCCCAGGATTTTTAGGACTGGGAAACAAGGAAGGTGGTACGTTAACCTCTGTAGTGGGGTCTTATGCATCACTCCTGAGTGATTGATGCAATGTCTTTAAAACACAAATCACAAACCTGAGGAGGAATAGACAACTGGAGAGTACCCACACACACACACATGTACGTGTCTGCTCCAGGCTAAGACAGGAAACAAACTAGTTAAGAGAAGGGGAGTCAACAAAGAACTGGCTTCCTGACTTCTGGCATAAGAGAGCAGCATAACCCACAATGCCATGTGTTCACCTCCTCTCTATGTTTTTAAAATAACTTGGTTTTAGAATGTGTTTAACTGTTTTTAGAATGTTTTTCTTGTTGTTGCTGTCAAATTGCTTTGTTATGTTTGCCACTCTGGGCATAATAAATGATGATGACAGAAGTTTCTCTTAACATTCAGCCAATATGTGTTTCCCTGCAATGTCCTTCCATTGGTTCTAGTTCTGTGCTCTGGGATAAAGAGAACTTGCCTGAAACTCTTCTCTATTTTACCAGCAGATGCTGTCTCTTCTATATTTTGCCATATGTAACGCACTTGCTCTGACAGTGTCAGGGACAACCAGAGTGGAATCAGATAGTAGTGTACAAGCCACATATGCTTCCCATAATACATTGTAAAGTTTGCACTGTTAGACTATACACATTGTCCTCCTTGATTTAATGAGTATGTCCTATTTTAGATATTTTGTATAAACTTATTATTTCTCCTTTTCCATATCCGTCATCTTTCCTACAATTCTTATCTTTTTTTCCCTTCCCTCTGACCATTTTTTCATTTCCCATATTGTCTATAAACTCATATTGGAAGGATTATCCTCCCATGTACTTTAGCGAATAGCTTGCAGCGTGAAAAGGTGTAATTAAATAAATGATAAATTATATTGAAAATGTCTCAAAATATATTAGGGTAAAATCTGCCTCTGAGTAGAGGAAGATGCAAAACAGAAAAGCAATCTGGAGATTAGTGTCAGGTGTCCACTCTCAGACATCAGCTTTGAGGGAGGAATCTCATTTCAGGGCAATATAATAAATAGCATCATCATCTTACTGTATTTGCCTAACAGCCATTACAAACCAAATGAGAAATATATATTAGTGACAAAACAGAGACAAAGTTCAATTTAGCAAATCCCCTGTACAGTCCACTGCAAAGGAGTTAAACAAGGCTGCCTGCTAGTGCCCCTCTTGTTCAATCTTTATATTAATGACATTGTAACTGAGTTAAATTTCCCAGAGCATTTCCCTCCTTTAATAGGTAACCGTAAAATGGCTATATTAATATATGCAGATGATTTGGTAGTTATCTATGAACAAAATTGGGTTGAAGAGAAGTTTGAACAAACTTTATTACTGCCAAACAAAACAGCTTGTAATTAATTACATTAAATCTAAGGTGATGGTTTTTGGCAGACCCCCCCCCAAGAATAATTGGAGTCTAGGTACAAACAAGATAGCACAGGTCTCCTCCTTGTAAGTACCTTGGAATATATTTGGATGAGAAAAATTATTGGAACATTCTTGGAGCAGAATATTAAGATAACAGCACAGAAAACCACCCAAGCTATTAAAAAAAATATTCTAGGGGAAGTAGGTTGGTAACTCCAGCACTGAAAGTGTTCCTTGGGAAAGTGGCTGCTCAAATCCAATATGGTATCAAAATCTGAGGGGTAAGGCCGAACAACTTGAAGAAATTGTGAGGTCTGCCAAAACAAGTTTCTGAGGTATCTATTGGTAGTACCCTCCAGGGACCCCAGCCCCATTTCTTAGGACAGAGACATCTGTGGAATCTGTTAAAGCTAGGGCTCAGAAGGCAGCACTTTTGAATTATAAGAGGGTTTTGGATATGACAGAAAACCGCCTTCCTAAGCTTTGCTTGAGAGAACAATGGAAGAAGGGTGGTTGGGCCAAGTTATGCCAAGAGTTGCTGACCTCTAAAAATATAATAAAAGAAAGAACAGAACTGCTACTAGCAACTGGGACAAACAGAAGTGTTAAAGTGGGAGTGGGGTCCCTTTCTTTGCACAATGCCAACAGCTCTAAGAAGGCTTTCAACAGCTGCTGACACCAACTTTACAGCATCTCCACCACTGGTTTATTTACCCACCTGCCCAAGACAGGCTGTTGGAAGCTGTTTTCAACAAACAGAGAATCAATACTCACTCTCTGTAACAGTGCCCTCTTAGTCAGGACTAGCCACATGTGCTGCCACATTCTTAACACAGATACTTAAAACAAAAGATGGCACCACCAATAGTCTTAGCTACTTAGAGATCACAGCCCACCTGCTGAACACCAGTAGCTAAGGGGAACATCTGCAGTTAGGACAGTAATCAAAAGGCTCCCAGTCCCAATTAGATTTGCCCACATATCAAGTCACTGATGATTTACCAGGTGTAGTTGCATGGCTACCATTAGGTGTGTTTGAGAAAAATCCCTTCAATTGTTATTCAGAAATTTGTGCATAGCCCAAAGATGTGATGGAATTCCATTTCTTCCCCAACTGTCCTGCTGTTGCTTTTAAATAAAAGATTCAATTTCATTTCAATACACAGTAACATTTGACAAAAAACAGCTCTTCACTAGTATCTTGTGGGAATGAAAAGAAATCCCACTCTCAAGCTATCATAAAAAAATGTTCCGTTTCTGAAGCATAAGATACTGAAAACATAAGTTACATGTCAAGAGTAAAAGACTGCAGGTGCGGGAATTTCAAGAAATGTGACATATACCATATATGGCAACTCCAGTCTTGAAATGTGTATTTTTAGCTATTTCTAAGGATGATTAGAGTTAAACTTTATCAGCCCTAAAAGGCTAGATGGGAAAGAACAGAACCCATTTGACACAGCATGGAGGAGTGTGATGTCTGTTGATATGTATTAGCCAATTTTCTGTAGGTTGAGTGCTTCCATATACAGTCAAACATGAACAAAAGAGAGGGAGAATTGCTTTTTAAAAGTATCCACTATCCATGTGCCACGACCCTAATATCCCCTTTCGGCACACACAAGGACTTGTGCAGACAGGCTAGAGGCTCTGCTGGGTTCTCCAACTCCTGCCAAGGGATAAGAACATTCTGTTCTAAGGCCACAGAGTTCTGTGCCAAAGCAACCTAAAGAGAACAAAAAGAAAATCAAAAGCTAGTGCCAAGTTCAAATTGTGCAAGTTACATACATTTGTGTTATTTGTTTTGCTTGAAATAACTGGCTTCCCACATAATTTCAGATTTTCTAAACATGGATGTGCATGGAAAAAAGAGGATAAGAACGTAAGTAAATAATAATAAAATAAATAAATACATAAATAAAAAGTCTGCTGGATCAGACCAATGGCCCATCTAGTCCAGCATCCAGTTCTCACAGCGACCAACCAGAGACCTGTGGGCAGTCCGCAAGCAGGACTTGAACACAAGAGCACCCTCTTCCAGTTTCCAGCCGCTGGTATTCAGAAGAATACTGCCTCCAACCATGGTAGGAAATGCTCAAGGGAAACAGTAAGAAAGGAAAAAAGGGACTCCTTCCCTCTGTCTCTCTCACTGTCTGAAGTATATAAAATCTCCATATACTCAGCAAAGATTGCATGTTATGAACTCCTGAAGGCTACAAGAAATGTTCAAAAACAAAATTCTGAAATTGCCAGGATCTCAGATGCCTCATTTTGCCCAAATGTAATGTAGATCATCAGTCAGAAAGTCTAGGGCTGATATGAAGCATTGCTCAAATATGATGCTTAAATATTTGACGCATATAACATTCTGGTCGACAACATCATCTTATTTTCTAAGCAGAAATAAATGATTTCACATTCTTCAGATGACACTGCTTGTGGAGGATGAGACACAATTCTATCTTCATTCCACTGGGTTTTATGTTGATTACAGGCTTTTCTCACGCCACTCAGGAAGTGCTCAACCATGAAGTAATCTCGGATAGAAGCTAGTGTAGTTTTTCTACTTCAGTATGGAGTCATTGTCCATGGATCCCACACTGAAAACCTTTTTCATGTAAAAAGCTACTAGCTTACTAGAATTTTTCCAAGAATTCTAAGGGGAAATTGTTCATGTATATCTGTGTAAAGATTCACAGCTGATTTTTAATTGTTTTCTGACAAGAACCTGTGGCTTTCATGGAGCTTACATGAAACTCTGCAACTGTATTCCAATACCCCTAAAAATAAACTACTGCCCCAGCTTGTGAATTATATCATCATGCCTTTTCTGCTGATCAGCTAGGCCATAAGGCTACTCAGATTTACACCTGGAAAAGGCATCATCAGCTTCCAAATATATATGTTTCAGAAGCAGAATCTTAGGCCTGAGAAGCAGTTCACCTACATTCTTGAACAATATCATAGCAATTATTACTCAGTAACACTTGTTAATAACAAGCACACCAGGCTGCAGCGCTGTACAGTAAATAGAGTTTTATTTTCTCCCAGCTCTGCAAGATTAGCACTGCCAACAGTCAGAGATCAGCTTATGATACAAGTAAGTAGTAACTATTTACAATTTACAGGAGTGTAAATTTATTCCCCACAAAATATAAGTACAAAAGCTAGGAATAAACAAATGAGGTACTGCAATTTGGATTAATTATAAAGCAAATGCTTAAAAGAAATGTCCTTTAGCAAGCAATCAACAGATCAAATTGGGAGGAGGGGGAAAAGTCAACAGTGGCTTAACTTACCATAAAAATCACCAAAGCCTGCTACCCACCCAAAGTGTATTGCACAATTATTTGAGACAATAAAACCAACAAAAATAAATAGGGAAGTCAAACCATTATGTATTTAGAGAGATCCTGTGAGAACTGTACCGAGATATTACAGTGAGGCAAAGCATTTCAATTTATTTTGACTTTAAAAAATTCTACACAAAAATAGAAAACAGTGTCCAAGATAAGCATTCATCACCTGATAAAACAATCTTTTCTCAAGGAAAATGATTAACTATATTCATGGCCCCAACCCCCAGCCCATCACTGTTCTCAGTTTTGCTCATTTCACATGGAACAATGAATAACAGTACTTCTCCAGTTCATTCTCCAAAGAGCTAATATGAAGATGTGATCATATTTCAAAGCAATGTCATCTGTTACAAAGTGCATGTGTCACAAGTTCTTCAAGAGGACGATCGTAGCCAGGACTGGGAGGGGAAAATGAGAGGAAGAGAGAAAAAAATGTAAGTAGCAGCAAAACAACAAACTATTTTATCATACAGACACATTAATACTTTAATAGGCAAGATATGAATCAAGTGCCTATTCCAATTGTTACAAAAAGGGTATGCGTTCAAATAATCCTGAAACAGGTGCTTTTGAAGTACCACAGTCTAAGATACTGTGAAAATATAGTTTACTCATGTGTCATTTATTTCAGTTATATTACTGTGTTGTACATATGAAAAGTAAAAATAAAATTCCTAACACTCCTTCCCTTGATTAAACAGTGTAGAAATGACAAGCTCAAATTTCTTTAATATTCATTCAAAGGAGCACATATTTGCAAAGTAGTCAAACCCCTTTGTTCATAATTTCAGTGGCTAGAAAAAGTCTCAATGGCATGTATAAGACATTGTACATAACTCTCAGGCTTTTTCCAGAGTAAAACTCAGGAATGCCAGGGGGGAAAGTGACATGGTCTATCAGGGATGGAAAACCCTTGGCTTCCCCATTTGGCCGAGCCACATCCAAGCTACAGGTAAAGGTAGCACTTGGACAAAAGGGGCTTTGTTGATCAGTGCTGCCTGAAAAGAACCCTTCCGGAGTGCTTCCTCAGTCCTGACTATAAGTCAGCACCTGGAAATGCTGCGGGCAAGATTTCCCAAATGTCTTTTTCGCTTGCATGGTTTGTTTTCAAAAATGTCACAATAACATCTGATTATTCACAAGTGGTCAGCCCTGCCCACATGCCAAACTTGGTGTGTGGAGATCCAGTTCCAGTCCCTGCAGTATATGAATGCAATGAGCACAAAGACATGACAGAAACACTGCAAGGGTCTTGGTTTGGCAGCAGGCACAAATCACCATTGGACATACAGTTGTATATCCAACATAGTGGATGTAAGGAGACACACAACTTATTTATGTTATCTATCTTTCTGTTTAATACGAACTTAATACGCCCTTCTGGAAGTTTGACAATACTAGTTGCCTTAAGGCTGAATGTGGAATAATGACATCTTCCAGTTTAATAGCCATCCAAATGGTACGCATCCTAACTTAGAGAATTTTTCAGTGTGAAATGCTTATATTCAGCATTTAACTGCAGCGTTATTTAAGTTAAAATCTACATCTTAATAGCGATACTTGAGAAATGGCTTTTCCTTTGGCTTACTTGTACTCATAGGTGATTTTAATCTTTTGCTGTTTTAGTGTAAATTGAAATGGTCCAGATGGCTAACCCTCCTGAGAGGGTGAGATGCAAGTGAATAAATAATACTTTAAAAAATCAATAAAAACATTTCATTCATAACAGCTTCATAGTACTGTGAGTAATTTCCCACCCAAGCTACCCACTATAAATATATTGAAACATATTGTTACTTCAAGTCTATTGCCAAAATGATTTTTACTTTGTAGCAAAGAAACCCAAATGCAAGTTCCTTTGTTTTTGTATTCTGTAATCTAAATTAAATAAATCTATATTACAAAAATGAAGTTTTGCATAATCTCAATCATTTTGCATGCTTTACTCTAAATCACTATTTAAATTTTGAAGAACAGAATTATCTCTGAAGTCAGTAGTGGAAGAAGGCAACCACAACTGAGAAACATGCATGGGTAGGATGACATGAGAGAGGTTATGTAGAGGAGAATAGGTAAAAGTGCAAAGCATAAACTTCCCACTTTTATAACACTGGGGGGCTTTCTGTAGGCAGCTTCCTGCACATTTTCAGATTTCCTTCCAAAACAATAAATGACTATACAGTAGGGCCCTGCTTTATGGCGCTTCGTCTTACGGCACTTCGCTAATGCGGCGGTCCCAATTAGACGCAATTAAACTAAAGCCCCACTCATACGGCGCTTGTTCTGTTTTTATGGTGGATTTTGGGCGTCGTGCACCATTCTATTCAATGAGTTCCGCTTTTCAGCGATTTTTGCTTTTCGGCAGGGGTCCAGAACATAACCCACCGTATGAGTGGGGCCCTACTGTATGCTTGCTTTTTTTTAGATCCTCGTGAATCTAGTCCTATGCCAGATTTCAAAATAGGGGTAAAACTCACAGGCAGCTAGAAAGAAAAGATTACTAGCCTTTCCTGACAGTTGTGAACCAGCTTAGACAATTAATTTTGAAAGTAAACCTATCACTGAGGTTTGCTAGGCCAGGAGCTTTAAATAAAGCATTCCATTCTTTCAAACAGATTTTTGAACATAAATTATTACATTTTGAGCATTGCAGTGAACATTAGTGTAGTAAGGCAAATAAAGGCCAAACTAGAAATTTTGTGGGAAATCTGCAACTGGATCGCTTTGACATCTTTTCTGTTGTTAAAAGCAGTTGTGGAGGATGGAGGGATTTGGATCAGGATGGTGATGTTATTTCCCACCATGTCATTTCCATAATTTATATTCCCTCCTGCCTCAAAGCTGCTAGTAGCCACAGAAGTAGAGAGAAGGCAATACAGGTACCTGTATTTTTCACCCCTTCTAGGGCTAATTGCAGCTTCAGTAGGGGAAGGGGGAATTTAAGTTGGGGAAATAGCACAGGAAAAGATTAACCAGCCCCAAAGTCTTAGCCCCAATGCCAACTGGAGGGTCCTGTTGTTGCTTTTAAATCACGATGGATCAAATAAAAAATGCTTGGAGATCCAATCAAATATCCCACATCTAGTTTGGTTTGCAACAATTAGTACATGAGGTAAAGAGTCAAAATCAATGCAACTTGCATCTTATTGCCTTGTTTTGTTCTATTCTTGCCACATCAGATGTGTAAAGCTCTCAACACCTTTTTCAGAAAGGTTCAAATTCACCCCAAATCACAAAAAATGTTAAGATGACCTCATTACAAACATTTGCCTTACAAAACAAATATTACAAGAACATGTGTTCAGCATGCTTGTTAGTGTGAAGAACAAATTATTACTGGGTGATATTCAAAGTTTGTCACATTCAGTAGTACAGTAGAACTGCTGAAATGAATTTACTTGAGTCCATTAATTTCAATGGATCTACTTGGTACTAGCATTAGATATCACCCACTATTTTTAGCAAAGAGAAGAAAAAACAAATATTGGATGTAGTAGGCAACACTCACCCGCATGCTAACTAAAAGCATTGATTGATGGCTTATTCAGAAGATACCACTGCGAGGTGAGGGAAACTACAAAGCCAGGAAAAGAACAGCTTACTGGGTTAGTGTGTTAATAAAAGCAAATGTGAATTTAGAAATATGTTAGACATCTATTTTCTCACTGTCAAACCTATGGCCATTGCAAATGTAATACCTATGATTAGCCATGCCACGTCTATGCTCTGCACAGAGCCTGGCATACTGGTGTGCTTAAATACATGTTAAAACAGCAGTGGTAGCTATCAGGCACTGCTCTCCAGGGTGACTTAGAGCCAAGTGCTGCCTGTTTCACACAATGCACATGCACAGTCCATGAATCTGCAGAAGTTTACTCTGAAGCCTAGAATGCCTTATAGTTCTTCTTTGCCGCTCTTTCCTTCTGGTGGTTCAGGGACAAGGTCTATGAATCTTCTGCTAAGGATGCTAGTATCCAAAAACAGAACTCCAGGGGAGGAACACATGCAACTTTATTTTGATAAACAGAAAATGAATAAATAAACTGGGGCTGGTATTGTATCCCTCTAATCTCATCTAACAATTACATGCAAAATTAAACAGGATTCAGTAAAGGGTCTTCCACTAGTAACTTTCTGATGGTTACCACTAAGGGCTTTCCCATCCTGTTCAGAGTCCTTGCATCCAAATTCAAAATCCTTCTATGGAAAAGTTAGATGTCCAATACCTAAAGGGCTTTTGCTTTAGATAACAGTAGACACAAATGAGAAACCACTTTTGTTTAGTGTCTTACTATGGCTTACCACTGTCCGTGCATCTTCTCGTTCTAGGATTTTCTGTGCTTGGTCAGCAGGGAATTTCAACACTGTAGTTATAACCTTTGCCATTGTCTAAAGGAGAAGTAAACAAAGTAACTGGCATGACAAGAATCTAATCTACTAAAGTGCAGTTTCATTGATTTATCAAAGCAATGTCTTTGTTTTTAATAGTGCTTATGGAAGCATGGTAAAAAAGTTAGATGTACACATTAGTTTCTCATTTTGTTTACTTGACAAGTAGTATTTATATGAATTTTATAGGAACCAAGATTACCAAACTTACGCAGTTTAGAGTATCACAAGCATTTACCCTAAATACTTAGGGAAAGGGCTGTAGCTCAGTGGTGGACCACATGCTTTGCATCCCAACAGTCTCAGGTTCAATATCTAAAATCTTTAAGAAAGAGCCATGTCTGAAACTTTGGAGTGCCAAAGCCAGACAGAGTAGACAATATTGAGCATATGGAACATTGCCTGACTCGGTATAAGACAACTTCCTAGGTTTTCTATTCTACCACTAAGCAATTGAATTTCCACATAAATCTCTAGTTTTAACAAAAATGAAATAAATCAAAAGCCAGTTTTAAAAGAAATGTCTTCAACTGCAGCAAGAACACAAAGAAGAAGATAATCTAACCTCTTGGGCAGGGAGGTTCACATAGTGTGCCACCACAGAGAAAGCCTTATCGTGTGCTGCCATATGCAAGAAGGGAACAAAAGGTGATCTTAAAGGACAGGCAGATTCTCCTAAGAAGAGATGGTCCTTCAGGTAGTTTGGTCTCATTCTGTTTAGGGCTTTACAGGTAGTAACCAGAAACTTCATTCGCCCTCAGGCTAGTTTCAGAAACAGTTCTCTGTTGTGGGTGGTGTGCAGAGGAAAAAGGAGAATGCAACAAAAGGAGGCAGCTGCTGTAGGTGTAACAGGAATGAGAACTTGGAAAACAGTTGACTTCTCCTCCCATCCCTCCCCCCAGCATGCATGTCTATGGAGGGTGAAGCCGCAGCATCTGAAACTGCATTTGAACACTTGAGATATATAACTAGCTGTATTAGTAAATTATCTACCAATGATACAACAAGATCACTTCACAAAAAATAATTTAAGGGCAGTACTCACAGCTGTTTTATATTTTTCTGCTTAGGGGCCCAATCTACCAAAAATAAGTCATGACTAAATCCTACTGAAATCAATAAATATTTGTTAGTCATTACTAAGTTCAGTCTGTTGCTGTAACTGGGACATGCAACCTAATCCTATGCATGTATAGTTGTAAGTCCTAGGAACTTCTTTCAGGTGTGCACAGGATTGCAGCTTTTGTTGACTGTCCCAGTAATTTTGTTACATGAACTTTCATGTTTATGACTGAAACCAACCTATGTTACTTTACCTGCTGTAGATTTTATTCTATTTCCGCCCAATCTCATATTGGGACCATTTAAATTCGGACAGATCAGACAGAATGCAGAATGGAGACTCTACACCAAAATTCTGTAGAACAGTTTTATGTACAGACCCACCTTTTAAGTGTCACAAAACATAGGTATGCATAATTTAAAGAATACTTGTGTTTTTCATAAAAATCTGCAATAGCCTAAGGCTAAGACTTTAAAATATATTTCCTGATGAAAAAGGTAGTGTTTGTAATTCAACATCACCAGTGACTTAAAATCCTTCAAATGGTTCTCACTAAAATAAGTGATGTAGATATGTCTTCCAAGCCATCCAATTTAAAATAAGGCAGAATACAAGTTCCAAACCATAATAAATTCCATATTCCATTACTCAAGTTTTTACTGTATTTGAAATAATTTGCTACAAAAGTCCAGATAAAGTCTGTATTTATTCAGTTGCTATCCATCAAAAAGAAATTCAACTTAAAAGGACCACTCCTTAACATTCCTTCCAAATGCTATTTCTTGCAAGAGGAACAAGCCATGTACAGATAGCCTCTTAGCCAGTTTCATGAGTTAGAATGTTTCTGTAACTCTGCTATATGGCTTATTTGTTGAGGGTCCTGTTCATAAGTGAAAAACAGCTTCTGTTCACAGCAAGAGCCCAAGAAAACTAAAAAAAAAAAAAAAACTGAGAAGATGGTGACTGAACTATGTTGCTGCATGATCTGTCACCTGAACTTTCAACTACTTGCCAATACTAAAGAATAAAAGAGGTTCACAGGGGAAAAATTAGTGCAAGGGTGCCAAGAAGAGCTCAGTGTACATATAGTTATCTTGGTAATTAGTAAGAAAAAAGAGTAAAGAAGGAACAAAAGACTTTGACATCATGAACAAGCACCCTATAATTTTAGTGCTACAATCCAGACATAAGAGACAGCCAGACACAACACAGATATTCTGATTCCACAAAGAGTGATTCCACTGTCTAATGGAGCCATGTCAAAATATCTACACATATATCTGTTCTCTGAATTTTTTAAATCTTTGAGTTCAGCTCACCTACTAAGAAACAGTGACCTAAAAAGATACAGAATAGGTATAAATAAGGGTACAAAAGACTAGAGCTTGGAAAAGTTACTTTTTTGAACTACAACTCCCATCAGCCCAATCCAGTGGCCATGCTGGCTGGGGCTGATGGGAGTTGTAGTTCAAAAAAAGTAACTTTTCCAAGCTCTGCACCAAGGATAACTTCTATACAGCACTAATTCAAAATCAGTATGTGGCCAGATCATATGTTGATGTACATATCAGACTGCATTACTAATGACTGATAAAGTGCATCCAATATCACCCCACTGGAAAATCTACTATTTGGTCTTCATATGCATATAGGAAAAACAGTGGCTTTGATATTGCCACAAAATGTATGAAGCTAACCTACTCTAAACAACTTTTCACCTAAAGATTTCCCTATCTATTCATCCAGAGTTCGTTTCTGTGATATTTTTACTGATAATTACAGCTTTTACTAGATTTTGTTATTTTATTTATTTATTATTTATTTATTTTATTACATTTCTAGACCGCCCTATAGCAGAAAGCTCTCAGGGCGGTGTACAACAAATAAAATCACAATTAAAATATGAGCAAGTGTGAAAAATATAACATGATAAAAATCCGAAATAGAATTGCCATGAGTTTATAAATTAAAATCCATATTAGGTTTAAAATTAAATTTAAAATGTTTAAAAAGCCTGGGCGAAAAGGTAGGTTTTTACCTGGCGCCGAAAAGATAACAAAGAAGGCGCCAGGCGTATCTCGTCTGGGAGGGCATTCCATAGTTCGGGGGCCACCACCGAGAAGGCCCTAGATCTAGTTGTTGATCTCCGGGCCTCTTTATGAGTTGGGACCCGGAGAAGGGCCTTCGACGTCGAGCGTAGTGAACGGGTAGGTACATAGCGAGAGAGGCGTTCCACCAGGTATTGCGGTCCGATGCCGTTTAGGGCTTTATAGGTAAGAACCAACACTTTGAATCTGGCCCGGAAACATATCGGTAGCCAGTGCAGCTGCGCCAGGACAGGTGTTATATGGTCAAATTTCTTTGTCCCAGTGAGAACTCTGGCCGCAGCATTTTGCACTAGCTGAAGTTTCCGAACCGTCTTCACAGGTAGCCCCACGTAGAGTGCATTACAGTAGTCCAATCTAGAGGTTACCATAGCATGGATAACTGAGGCGAGATTCTCCCTGTCCAGATAGGGTCGTAGTTGGGCTACCAGCCGAAGCTGGTAGAATGCATTCCGTGCCACCGAGGCTACCTGAGCCTCAAGTGACAGGAGCGGATCTAATAAGACCCCCAAACTACGTACCTGCTCCTTTAGTTCTCAGTTATAATGAGAACTGCTCTGGTATTTTTTAAAAATGAAAAGTAGTGCAGAAGTTCTTGTAGTAAATAAATATAATAAAAAAGACATTAGATATTGAATGGACTATGACAAAGCAAGTCCAGATAAACTAAGGTCCAGATGAGTTCTTGAAATCTGTATTAAAAACCAAAGCATGTATCAGATATACTGTGGGAGAAGGAAAGTAACTTAACTTTATTTTTTTGTTCTTTTAAGGATGACAAACCTTTTGCGCAACTGATTTCCAAACCAATGTGGCTACCTTTGGTGAAAATTTCAATATACATATAAAAACAGCCCTGTAACAGCAGCCACTCTCCCTCTAGACCCACCTGCAACCCCCACTAGTTGAACTGTCAGTAGTCCCAGGAAAGATGATTTTGGTGCCCCAAAAGGGTATGGTATATCTCTTTCCTCTCCACACTATTATAATGTGAAAAACAATGTTAGTGTACTTACTACTGCTCATTATTTCTCCCAGATGCCTGGCCAGGCCAGATAAAGATAGCAACACGCACAAATAGTTTGTGACTGAAGGTTGGGACTTGCTGGAAGATGTAGCAGAGGGTTTAGAGCTGTGGCAATACAGATCCAGGGATAGGTAAGAGATAGAACTGTAGGGAAAGCGGTCTAGCATTTCACTTCGGAGGGAATGGGAGGAAGGGGAAGAAGAAGCTATGACTCCATGAAGAGAAGTAAAGAAATTTTGTGGGGAAATATGGTTACATGAGAACTACATCAAAGGAGAAAGGGGGCTGGTATGCAGGCTTGAGGATGATAGTTTCATTACATTTGCAAAGGAGTATGTAGTTTAAAGCAGGGTTAGGTGGACTTCAGGCATGCAGGATCTACTCTGTTTTATAGTAGCTAGAGCCTTGAGATGCACCAACCAGAAGCAGGTGCAAACTAGCGGCTCAGCCAGGACAATATACACATACATAAAATAAAGTACTTCTGAACGTATGTTCACCCATGAATTTGTCATCAGTGTCAGAACCAAGCTAGAAAGTCCTTTCATACAAAAATCTACCCCGGTTCCTCATTCCTTTGCTCCCAATCCAGTGCTCTTTTACAGCAAGCTAATTTAAGGGTGGGGGGACAATGACTTTCTAGTTGTTGCTCTTGGTAGAACAGTTATCCAGAGAACTACCAGTAGATCCTGATTTGTCTTCTGCCACCCTGACCTATAGATCTTGATATCTACTGTAGCAGGCCATACACTCTGTTCATTAAGAGTGGGCCTAGCCAAAGATCCTGTTTGGAAGTATTATTTACGATTCCTTAGTAAATAGATTGAGAACCTACCCTTCATCAAATCCGGTACCATGATGGTGTATAACAAATCACCATTAATAACTAATTCCACACAATAAAACAAGTCCATACTATTTATGAATCATTCTGCCTTTATCCAAGGCAGCAGTAAGAACTTTTGTAGCTCAACCTGTGAGAACTACCTGTGCAGCTCTGCTTCTTCCTCAAAATGATTAACATGATAATTACGTGTCTTGAACATGAAGGATACCTTTGTTTCACGACCCATCATGTACTCAAATAACACCTTCCTCAAGTATTCAAACTCTGTTGGTTCCCCAAAGAGAGAGACATCTGAATGGCAGAGGTTTCCATCTGCATAAACAAATAGAATTTTATACAGATCGTTTTACACAGATGTATACAATTAGTGTTATTAGACAATTAGATTATCCTAGATGACCAAGTTGTAACATACATAATGATTATTATTTTCTAATAAGTTACTTATTTTACTTACATTATATGTATCAGCAGAATTATGCTGGTTTTTTGGAGGAGTACTTTGAATTTTAAAAGTAGTATCAAGCAGTTCTCAACTCTTACCTATGAAGACACTAACTTACTCTCTCCCTTAAAAGTGATGTCAGGCAGAGGCAGGTGACTGCTGCCCAAACCACGCTCTTAACCTGAGAGAGATTATTCTTCCTGTTCCTGACCAGTTTCCATTCCAGCTGGTGAGAATTAATATTTCACTTTAGGAATCTATACCTGGTTTTGCTTTTTTTTCCCCTCTCCCCATCCCATTTTTCTTTTGTGTCATGTCTTTTAGACTGTAAGCCTCAGAACAGGAACCGTCTTGTTTGAATATATATTTTTATGTAAGCTGCTCTGGGAGTCTTTTCAGCTTAAGAGTGGAGTGCAAATGCTCTACACAAACAAACAAGCAAACAAACATTTCTACAAACAGGATCAATTGAGTACACAAACATCCTACCCGTAAGCACCTATCTCTTTCAGAGATTCATGAGTACCTTTTCTCTCTTATGCTTCATAGTAGAAGTACCTATTGAAACAATGGAAAATGGTCCCTTGGACCCACCTGAAGGGTGATTTTCACAGGTACGCCTGCCATCAGATTGGGTAGTACTGCCATCTAGCGTCCGAAGGCAAGAATGCACTAGAGTTAAAACCTGGGGCTTGAGCCCCTCCCACTCCAGTCTTCATGATGACGAGTCCGAAGTGGTAATCTGAAAGTAACCAAAGGGCAAAAGCCCCAGCAGCAAAGAAAATATACATAGCAAATATCATAGAACTTGCAACATAAGAACAGGTTTTAAGTAAAGAAAATCAGACAGAGCACGAAGCACATAGGTTGAACTATATACGAAATACTGAACCAATTTCCCCAGAAATCCCCCACAAGGGAGGGACGTGATGGCAGGCGTACCTGTGAAAATCACCCTTCAGGTGGGTCCAAGGGACCATTTTCCACAGGTAGCCTGCCATCAGATTGGGATGTACCAACGTAGCCCCCTAATAGGGAGGGATTCCTAGGAAGTTACAAATCAGAAATAACGTGTTGCAGGACACGTCTCCCGAAAGAGGCGTCAGCTGAAGCATAGCGATCAATCTTATAATGCTTCACAAAGGAGTTAGGGGTAGCCTATACCGCCGCTCTGCATATGTCTGTAAGAGGAGCATTAGTTAGGAAAGCCGCCGTAGTGGCAGCAGACCTGGTCGAATGGGCCGTGATGTTAGACGGCACTGGCAAATTAAGTGACTGATATGCAATAGAAATACAGGCTCGAAGCCAACAGGACAAAGTGGATTTGGACACCTTTTTTCCCAAAGATCTCGGATGAAAGGATACAAATAATGCGTCTGTCTGTCTAATATCCTGGGTGCGAGAGAGGTAAACTTTGAGCGCTCTCCTAACATCCAGCGAATGCCAGGCCTTTGCGAGGGGATGGACCGGCTTTGGACAAAAGGATGGAAGTACAATGTCCTGGCTACTGTGGAACACTGAGTTGAGCTTAGGACAGAACGATGGATCCAGCCTCAGGACTACAGAGTCCTTATGGAATACGCAGAGATGACGGGCCGATGACAGGGCCTGTAACTCCGAAATCCGCCTCGCTGAAGTGATAGCCACGAGGAAAAGGACTTTAAAAGACAAGAGTCTTAGAGGCACCGAGGCAAGAGGCTCAAATGGAGGTCGCTGTAATGCCTGCAAACCTTGGAGAGGTTCCAGGATGGAAAGTGGTGACGTACCGCTGGAGAGAGGTGGGGAGCTCCTCTTAAGAAGCGTTTGAGGAGCGGGTGAGTGCCTAGGGGTGCTGCCGATGAAGAAACAGACAGAATTGAGGAGATGGTGGAGGCCTGTCTACGCAGGGTGTTCGGTCTGAGTCCCAACGTCATGCCTCTGTGTAGGAACTGTAGAACGTGCTGTACAGTGGCTTGGGGTGCTGAAAAACCTTTAGAAGTGCACCAGCTGGAAAAAGTACGCCAAGTACTCTGATAGATTCGAGTAGTTGACGGACGCCGAGATGCTAAAATAGTGTTTATGACCCCTTGAGACAGACCAGCAGAGATCAACTGTGTCCGCTCAAAAGCCAGGCTGTCAGTCTCAGCCAGTTCGGGTCCGGATGCCAAACTGGTCCTTGGGAGAGAAGATCCGGCCTGATTGGAAGAGTCCAGGGAGCCGCCATTGACATCGAGAGGAGGTCCGAAAACCAGGGTCTGCGAGGCCAGTAGGGTGCTATGAGTAAAATCCGTGTCCGTTCGAGTCGGAGTTCTGTCAATGTCCTGCCTAGGAGTGATATAGGCGGGAAGGCATAAAGGAGCCCGTGTGGCCATGGTGTCGTCAGCGCATCCACTGCTTCCGCCGTTGTCTCTAGGTACCTTGAGAAGTAACGAGGCAGTTGGCAGTTTTGGCTGGAGGCGAAGAGATCCAGTGAGAGGGGGCCGAACCGCCGCTGAAGGAGGGTGAACACAGCTGGATGAAGTTTCCATTCTCCCGGATGGATCGTTTGCCTGCTGAGCCAGTCGGCCGTAACGTTTAGCGTGCCGCTGAGGTGTTCTGCTCATAATGACAGGAGGTGGGACTCGGCCCCGTCGAAGAGTCGTGTCGCTTCCTCCTGTGGAGCCCTGGACCTTGTGCCTCCTTGTCTGTTGATGTGAGATTTCACGCAAACATTGTCCGTGCGAATTAGGACGTGTTGTAGAGCGAATAGTGGCTGGAAGTGTCTTAGAGCGAGATGAGCAGCCCTGAGCTCCAGCCAGTTGATGTTGTAACTTAGTTCCTGGGTTGACCACATGCCTTGGACAAAGGTGGAGTTGCAATGGGCTCCCCAGCCGGACAGACTGGCATCCGTGGTGATTAGGACTCTGGTTGGGTCCCGGAACGGTGTCCCCTTGGTAAGGGAAGTTGTGGATACCCACCAGCGGAATGATTGCGTCAGAGATTGGCCCAGAGGAATTACGCGATGGTTGGAGTTGGAGATGTCCGCTTGAAAGGGTAGGAGAGCCCATTGTAAAGGTCTGGAATGATGTCGGGCCCACGGAATGATGTGGATGGTGGAGATCATTGCCCCGAGAAACTGGGCCAGAAACATGACATCTGCTGTGGGGCGATGTAGAAGTAAGTTTGCCATGGCTGTGATGGAAGCAATACGGTCTGGGGACAGAAAGGACATGGCTAGGGATGTGTCCAGTATTGCCCCTAAGTGCTGGAGGCGCTGAGTTGGTTGTAGATGACTCTTTTCCACATTGATCAGCCAGCCGTGAGAGTGTAGTGCCTCTAGGGTGAACTGGATCTGCCTGTTGGCCAAGTCCCGGGAGCCTGCTCGGAGGAGGAGGTCGTCGAGATAAGCATAAATATGGACCCCCTGGAGGCGGAGATACGCCAGCATGGTGGCCATCACTTTGGTGAAGACTCGGGGGGCTGAGGAGAGGCCGAATGGAAGGGCCCGGTATTGAAAATGGAGGTGGCCTAGTGCAAATCTCAGGAACCGTCTGTGACCCGGGCAAATTGGGATGTGTAAGTAAGCGTCCTTCAGGTCGATGGATGCGATAAAGTCCCCTTGTTGTAGAGCCTCTACAATAGACGCCAGAGATTCCATCTTGAAGTGGCGGTATTTGACGAAGCGGTTGAGACCCTTGAGGTCTAAGACCGCCCTCCATGAGGAGTCTCGCTTGGGAACCGTAAAGAGGACGGAGTACACGCCTTGTAGCCATTCAGATGGGGGAACAGGCTCTATAGCGGCTATCTCTAGTAGATGTCGTAGTGCGTCCTGCATGATCTTTTTGCGTGCCCTGGAGACGGGGGAGATGCAAAATTTGTCCGGTGGTGTCCGCCAAAATTCTATATTGTAGCCCTGGGTGAAGAGAAGTCTGACCCAGGAGATGTTTCTCAAGTTTAGCCAGATGCTGGAGAAGAAGGAGAGTCTGCCTCCAATGGGGATGGAGTCAGAACTGCCTGCGTTGACGGTTTCCTCTGCCATATGCCTGCCTGCTCTGGTATTGGCCCCTGTATTGTGATCGTTGTCTGGACCAGGGTGCCTTGAAGGGACGGAAATTTGTAGGCCTGGTGTCCCGTCCTCGTCCACCGGGTCGTCCTCTCCAAAAGGGTTGGAAGGAACGGTAAGGGGTAAACCATCGTCCGGGTCTGCGGTCGTCTCTTTTGGCCGTAGCTAGTGCAGGTTTACGATTGTCCTTGGGGTCAACAAGGACTGCTTTGAGAGCGTCCTCGCCGAAGAGCATATTTCCCAAGTATGGAGCTAAGGATAAGTTGGTTCTGGCAGTCGAGTCGGCGTCCCAATGTTGGAGCCATAGAGTACGACGAGCTACAATTTCGGCTACAAGGGCGCGTGCACCGTGATGGGAAGCGTCTAACGTGGCGTCGGTTACAAAGGCAGCAGCCTTGTGTATCTTGAGGATACCTTTCCTTAGTTTGGCGGGATCCGGGTTGGGTTCGTCAAGGATATCCTCTAACCACATCATGGAAGCCCGTGAGAAGATAGAGGCAGTAGAAGAGGCCCGGATGGAATGAGCGGAGGCCTCATGGATCTTACGGAAGACAAAGTCAAGCCTCCTCTCATAGGGGTCCTTGAACAGTGATTCGCCTTCCTTTGGAAGGAGAGAACGGGATACAAGATTGGAAATAGGTTGGTCCACCCCCAGGACGTTCAGAAAGGACATGGATTACGGGTCCAGGGTATAGAGCTTGTTGGCTAAGGAGGAGGAACGACGTGGACGAAGGGGACAGGCCCATTCTTCTCTGGTCAGTTTTTTAATGGGGTCTGGCACGGGAATGAAGTGCTGCACTGATCTGGGGGACTTGAGAACTCTGGCACCCTTGACAGGAGGGACAACCGGTTGAATAAGTTCTGGTTGAATGCCAAGAGTGTCCAAGACTCTACGTGACAGACGAGAGAAATCCGCCGGGTCAAACAGGCGATAGGAGATCTCTTCCTCCTGGTCAGATTCCCCACTCCATTCATCCAGGTCAGTCTGAAAAACGTTCATGTAGTCATCAGACTGAGATTGTTCTACGTCCAATCTACCCCTGACCACCTCATATGGGTTAGGAGAGGGTAGTGGAGCATCAGTATTGTCACCAGGTTGTCTCGCAGAGCTGGGCTGTCGTGAGGTTCCGGGCTGAGAAGACAAATGTAGAGTAGGCTGGGGATGGGATAGGCACCCCAGCAGCTCTCGTAGTTGTTGCAGGAAGTCAGGGGTCAACTGTATCCCTGGGGGAGTGGAAGAAGGTAGTGCCTGTTCCTGAAGAGGAATTTGAGGCTGCCCATGCGGAGTTTGAGGAGCTTGACAGGGGAATCCTTCAAACTCTTCCTCTGAAGACTCAGAAGGAGACTGGAAAAGTGCAGGAACGGCTGCATGGCGAGGTTTCTCTGGGAGTGATGATACGTAGCGTGCTCTCTTGGGCGCTCCGTGACCAGACAGGTGTTTAGTCTTTGCTTTTGCCTTGGCGTGTTTATGTTTAGCTGGCTGGCGTGGGGATGGACGGCCTGCTTCAGGGGATATTGTCACCTCAGGGTTCAAATCCGCCATGACAATCTCTGAATGACGCCCACAATGGGGAAGGAGCGGTAACAGAGCCAAGGTAAAAATAGTATAGGACAGACTAGAAACAGTATGACAGGAGTGAGTACGCCCAGTACAAGAAAGGTAACAACTCGGGTAAGGTTGGCGCCAAGCGAAGTACACGCACACAATGGGGAAGGTGCAAGACCGCTAGTTACACTGTCAACTTGGCCTTGAGCTAAGTACACGCACACAATGGGGAAGGTGCGAGACCGCTAGTGACACTGCCAGAGAGGTAAGCTTTATTTAAAAATCGCAGTGTGGCCAAGGTTAGATACACACACTCAATGGGGAAGGTGCGGTACCACCAAGGTGCACAGACTAGTCAATTGGATGTGCACCTACAAATATACACACACACAATGGGGAAGGTGTGGTATAACAGGGCTACTGGATGTGCACCTACAAATATACACACACACAATGGGGAAGGTGTGGTATGACAGGGCTACTGGATGTGCACCTACAAATATACACACACACACTGGGGAAGGTGTGGTATAACAGGGCTACTGGAGGTGTACCTACGAATATACGCACACATAATGGGGCAAGTGTGGTATAACAGGGCTACTGGAAGTGCACCTACAAATATACACACACACAAAGAGGAAGGTGTGGTATAACAGGGCTACCTGATGTATCTGAAGGGAATACTGATTAAGTGAATATAAATTTGATAACCGGAGACTACACAAGTCCCACAACAGGGCTACTTGCTGTGTCTGAGGGGAATACTGAATAGGTGAGTATATGTTTGTTAACAGGAGAGCACACAGCTAAAAAACAGGCGAGAGGGGTGATATCAGTAAGCGTAATTGAGCCCAAGCCGGGTTGAATGAACAGCAGGGCTGAGGGGCTTCTGTAAAAAAATAGAAGAAATTGCAATGGCGGCCGCCGAGGGAGCCGCAGCCGCAAGCTTCCCTAAGGACAGAAATAAATAACAATGGTGGCCGCGACATCGGGGTTGGCGGGAAAAACGGGAGCGCTACAAGAGGCTTCAGAACGGGCGGGGTGTCTACGAGGGAGCCGCAGCCGCAAGCTTCCCTATGTAGAGGCTAAAATATAGACTGAAATAAGGAGGGGGAAGACCGCAGCCGCGGAGCCCCCGCTAAACGAAAAAACAGCAACCGCTGCTGTTGGAGCCTAACAGCCGCGGAGCCCCCGCAAACACGAGAGAGCAGCAGCCGCTGCTGGAGGAGGCTGAGAAGGCTGAGTAATAAACGGCAAAAAGGGGGAGGGGGGACCGCAGCCGCGGAGCCCCCGCTAAATGGGAAAGAGCAGCAGCCGCTGCTGGAGGAAGTTCTGAAAGCTGAGTAACAAACGGCAAAGAAAAAAAGGGGGCGGGAGGATCGCAGCCACGGAGTCCCCGCTAAATGTAAAAGCAGCAGCCGCTGCTGGTGAAGCCTCAGGGAAGAGCCCCGAAGAAATCAAGAGGTAAAAAGATAAGAAGAGTAACAGAATGGAAATAAGACTTAGCTACGCTCTGTCTAAATTCAGATCTGCCTCGGACAGAGGCAAGAATGAAGACTGGAGTGGGAGGGGCTCGAGCCCCAGGTTTTAACTCTAGTGCATTCTTGCCTTCGGACGCTAGATGGCGGTACTACCCAATCTGATGGCAGGCTACCTGTGGAAAATATAGGAAGCTGCATAAATCCTTTAAGGTAGTGGTGGTGTGGGGCAGGTACATATGCAGCTATGAAGTAACCATCAGGAGCTTAAAGCGTGCTCCTGATTGTTCCTTTGCAAGCAGGGCTTCCTGCCAGTACTAGTCAGCTGATCAGCACTGACAGGGAGCCCCACTGGGATCAGCTGCACTAGGGAGTTCCTGAGAGGAACTCCCTAGTGCAACTGAGGGGGGCTGCTTTCTCTGTTTGGAAAAAGCTATTTATATCAAAACTGACCCAAACCTCTTCCTTTAAACAGAACTGAAGGAAGCTCCATGTTATCACCAATCAGTTGATAGGCAGTTACAACAAGCCACACTTAAGGTGCACTCCCAGCACCAATCATCACCAATGCTGATAGGTATCATTCACCTGATATTATCATGATGTCAGGTGATTTGATCAGCAATCCTACCCACTTGTCAAAGCTGGCCCATGGGGTTTGTGGAGGAAGTAAGGAAATGGCCCACCAGTACCTCACTTCCTGCTAGAGGGTGACAATGGAGAAGGTGAAAAACCTAATTAATCCTCTGTAAGGCCCTGACAGTGGGACCCAACCATAGTTCCTGGCAACCAGACCTCATTTATCCTTTGTACCACTATGGCCACATTTTTGTCACAGGTCTTATAGGCTGATCTATGTTCCTCACGGGCACCACTTATGCTACAAAAAAAAAGCTTATATATATTTTAAACTTAGTCACTGAACACAAGGGCCAATCTGGCTCCACCAGCCTCAGAACATGATCTTCAGTCTGGGAAAGTCATCTCACTGGATCCTATTCCACAAAATCCAGTTCCACAATTCCCCACCACCTTTGGAACCCAAAATGTTCATGTGTAGGATTTTCTTACTTGCAGCAGGCCCTTTGCATCTTAGGCTGCTGCTTATTAAAACTTGAACCTTTGTTGTCCACTCTTTACCTCTGGCTCCTTTAGATAAACAGCTGGCTCTCACAACATTGAAGCCTAACTGTTTGGGGTCCAAACCCCACAGGACCCTCACACCCTTTTGAGACAACTGTGTGTGACTATGTGCATACATCTAAGTATATACAAAATCTTTAAGAACAAAAAATGGAAAATAATTTTAACTTGATTCTTGTATGCTAGGACTTCTAATCTAATTTTGTTTGTTTGTTAGGAATGATTTCATTGTTTTCATAAAAACTTAGCATGACAACTGATATTTTAAAATGTTTGCTTCATAAAAACATATAAGGAAAGCAGAAATTCTAACTATGCCATTAGACTAGCTTTTAAAGGTCAAGGGGAAAATATCTGCATTCTTGGCACTCCATTGGGTTCAGTGGAACTTACTTCCAGGTAAGTTTGTACTTATGTTCATTTAACAATTAAAAATTCTAGAAGCAGCTGATTTTATTTTCCTAGTTACATGTATATTTTAACCTTTTATGTACAAATATAGCTGTAAATACTGCTTGAATTCAGCAAACGTTCTTGGCTGCCACTGAAAATCCCTGCTTCTAAAATCACAGGATTGTTAAAGCTGAAGCATTCTCCTCCAATCTGAAACTGCTTCAAATAGAACTCCTATAGCCCAGCTCTCAGTCATATCTGTGCTTTGGCTTGATGTCATTGAACCAGACATCATTAATCCTAAGGTTTGAGATCTAAACATGTCTCCTTTACAGTACTTCCTGACTTCTAGAAAAGTATGAACTACATATATACCAAAATGTTAGCCACAGGTTATTGAAGTACACTAATTTTTATATTTTGCATGTGCTTGTACACATATATCATTTTGTGCTATTTTGCTTATTTTGTACGTCGCCCAGAGTGACTGGTTAGCCAGCCAGATGGGCGACTAAGAAATCCAATAAATAAATAAATAAATAAATAAATACACACATATGTAGCAAACATATTTATGAGTTACATTCATTTTCCAGGAAATATAACATTAAACCAAAACATAAAATAAAATAAAAGCACAAACCATAATCTGTACCAGCAACTGCATTACTACAACCCATGTTCGAAGATATGAAAGCAATTGGAATGAAAATGACTGAAAACATGAACTATGTTTTATTAGTGATTTCAATGGGATTTTTTTCAAAGAATTAATACATATATATGTGAATTGCATGTGAAACGATCCATGAGGTAGACATGGACAAGTAACTAGTCTTACATTTACAGAGCATGTAAAATCACTACAATTTTTTAAACATGTATTGTGCAAGAAGCTTCAGAATTAGCCTAATGAGCTGTATTTTAGCAGAACATCTTTAATCAGATGTATGCAATTTTTTAAAGCAGCCCTCAGAAACTCCAAGGTCAACTGTACAAGGGCTCCAGATTCATTACAAGATCTGTATAGCTCAATTCAGCTCAACTGAGCAAAATGACATAGAACTGGGAAACATCAATTATCATGTGTTAACATTGCTGTACACAGCTGACACAGCCATAAGAGACTGAAGATTAACTTTTGGCCCTCAATTTATTGGTTACCCTAAATTTATGTATAGCCATACAGCTCACTGGGGTTTACTACCAGGTAGGAGTGTACATGTTTGCAGCCCTAGTTAGGTTTACAAGTATTCTCTTAGGCTTTATTCCACAGCTTACTGCCAAGACAAACATTCCTCACCTCTATAAGGCGTATCAACTGTTGTGACATATATGTTCTTCTCATAATTTTTCAGCCGGTCTTGCAGTGTATGAATCTAAAAATAAAGTAACAAATTAGAAGGATAAAACAAACATAACTGAGATGTCTTTGGAATATGTTTCAACACTGATGTTTACTGAACGTAGGAAAAATTGAACTACAAAATTACCAAAACCTGGTCCCATCCTGACCCCAAGGTTGCAACTGTGGATGTTAAATATTTTGTGTCTATTCCTCCTAAACTTACCATATCAATATTTGTTAGTGCGCATTAGGCACGTTGATAAATACTAGCAAGGATGGAGGAATCATACCTATTAGAGTAAGTTACAGATGTCTAATTTAAGATCAGGCTTGGCTGGTAAGAGCAGACCTGGCTGTGTGCCTCCTGGGGAGCAGACCAGGAGGAAGACTGAACAGGGAGGGGCTGGTTAGCACATTCCTGGCCCTTGCCTGGCCTGTCTTACCCAGTAAGAGTGTTTCTGATCTGACCACTTCAGTTTGATAGCGTTTTTTCCTGTTTTGTTGCTGCTTGCAAGAAGAGTGTTTTTGCTGACTGCAGTGCATTCAGTGGGTCAGTGCTGGCTTCAGTGATTACAGGCGGGAGTGTGGGTATGCACCAAAGCCTTCCCTCTGCTTGGCTGATATGAACAGACCCAGCCACATGTGGTGGGGTCAACTAAGGAGAGATTTATCCCAAAGTAAGTGACACTAAAGAGGATCTTCCCTTTGGGTCACCACTTGAGGGAGTCACAAGAACAGGGGCACTTCCCACTAGTGGTCAGAAATTGGAACTGCAGGCCAGGTCCTGCTGGAGAAACCGACCTGTGATTCTGAGTAAGAGCCTGGATTGGGGTGAGAAGAAGTCTGGTTTTGGTCAGATCTCCCTGAGTGGGAGTCAGGAAGAGTGTTGCTACAGAGTTAATATTTTCCAACTGGCAGTTTAGGATACACTGTTTACCACTGATCCCTAGATTACCATATTTGGCCCTAATCTTTGCACTGTATGCAATGTTACTGGATGATGTGTTAAGATGTGTCTTTATGGGCATGTGGTAGCAAATTACTATGATACTACCTCAGTTTTGCTAGTGCAGGCGGGGAGAGGTAGAATTTGAGTGAAGGGGCCAGCTACTATCTGGGACGGAGGTCTAGATGTCTAGTCTTCATCCAAACTTTCTCTCTCTCTCCAAATCTATGCTGAATCTTTGCAACGAAAACCAAGATGAAACTACAACTACTCATACAATATATTAAATAGTGGGAGTAACACCTCAGTTAGTCATTGCAGAGATTCAACATAGATGTGGAGAAAGAAATCCCTGCACTACTACATTTTCAAGCTGCTTTGCTAATTAGAACAAGGTGCTTTTTAATTTTAAGAAGTCTCAAGTCTTGCAAGTTCTCCGAAGGTTTTTCTTTCTTTCTCTGAAATGTGTTTTGCTACAATAAGGAGTATTGCATCAGTGAGCACCATAGACTATTCTCCTTTTTGACTTGCTTATCCACTGAACCCTCTAGTCTGGTGCTACTGCTACTTAATACCAGATTGGTCTGTAATCCACAGTTTGATAGTAAATAAAGGGGCTGACTGGCACGCATCACTGATGATGTAGGTGGGTTAACTGAGTGGGTCTGACCTAACTCAGCTGTGCCTGTCCAGGTACTCAGTGCCAGACTGGAGGGTTGAGGAGGGCATCGCCGTTGTCCATAGAAATACCATCTCCTTTACCAGAAAACCTCTTGATCTTGGGGTGGGCTTAGAGGGTTTGCACTTGGTGATGCGTCAGAGGGGCAAACTAGGAATGCTGCTATGTACCAGTCACCTTACTGCCCAGTAAGTGCTGGAAGACTTTGATATCCACATGGATATTGGGCTGGCTCAGGACTTCATAGCCTTTGTGAAAACCATAGGGATGTCTCAAATAGTCTCTGGTAAGGTTTAGATTGATGGTGACAATTCTTCACTGCAAGGGTAGCAGGCCTCTTTGGATGGCCCATTCCAGGAGACTGATAGAACCCAATAGACTCTTTAATGATTTTCTAGCAGAGAAAGCTGACAATCCTGTAGAAGTGTCACTGTGGAATGAAGAGATGGGCAGTTGACACAATAGCCTCTGAACATCCTCTTCTGCTGTTGCAGAACCCAAGTGGCTTCTTGTTGTTCTGGGGAAGAACAGGCTAAGAAGCAAACCAGATGAAGACTAGAACATGCCTTGCTCTCAGGTCAACCAAACACTAGCTGGTAGACATGATTATGTGCACCGTGTGGTGGGGCAGGTTTAGAAGAAGGCATATTTTGCAGCCCGCGTATCCTCAAGTAGTTGGCTGGCAGAGCTCTTTTGGATAGTCTTGAGGCTGCTGACTCCCACTGTGGAGGAAGGACCCCTGGAATCCTTGAAGACCTAGCGTGACCAACTGGCTGCATATTTTGAGGGTGAAGTTGCTCAACTTTGTAGAGATCTTGACTCTGTAGTTGTTGCAGTTCCAATGGAAGCATCCAATGCCACAATCTATCATGTGTTCTAGGATCATTTTCAATTTATGCAGCTTGATGTTATGGACAAGGTGTTTGCATCTCTGTGCCCGACCACATGCCCCTTAAATATTGGGTCCAGAATATGGTTAATACTTCACTGCATGAGGGGGTGGTCCCTGCCACCTTGAAAGAGGTGATGTTATGACCACTCCTAAAGAAGCAGGCCCTGGACCCATTCATTTGGACTAGCTACCAAATAATTGCGAATACCCCTTTCTAGAAAAGGTGGTGGAGAGGGTTGTGGTGGGAGGCAACTGCAAACATTGTTGGGTGATACAGATTATCTAAACCCACAGGGCTCTATTGTATCCCCAGTGCTTTAATATGTATATGAAGCCATTGGAGCAAGTTATTAGGAGACTTGGGGAAAAGTGCCATTACTATGCAGATGATGCTCAGCTCTATTTCTCCGTAACTTATTCTATTTCTGAATTCAGAAAGACTGTGAGGGCCCTGGACCAGTGCCTGGATGGAGTGGTGGCCTAGATAAGGGAAAATAAGCTGAGCTTTGAATCCCAGCAAGATGGAGTTGCTGTGGGTAAATGGTTCCCATGTCTGAGAAATTGGGGAATAATCTGTGCTTGACACTCCCTCTGGAAGAGTAGTCTGGGGGTGCACCTGGATCCATCTTTGTCACTGGAGGCTCAGGTGGCCTCAGTGACTATAAGTACATTTTACCAGGTGCAGCTGCTAAGATAGCTATGGCCATTCCTGGACAGGGATAGCAGTAGTTCAGGCATTGATAACTTCAAGAATGGATTACTGCAATGCATTCTATGTGGAACTTCCCTTGTGATCCAGACATAAAAGATAGTTAGAATATTGCAATGCAATTGCTGACAGGAAGGAGATCCTCTCAGCCTATTACATCCCTGCTCAAAGATTTGCACTGGCTGACATTTTACCAGGCCAAATTCAAGGTGTTACTATTAGTATATGAAGTCCTCAACAGTTTGGGATTACCTGAAATATTGCCTTACCCTAAACATGCCCATTCCCTACCTATTGGTGTCAGACAGTCCCTTCACTGTACTGTTTTCAACATTCACTAAAAACTTCTTTGCTTAGGTAAGCCTACCCAGAAATATAATTTTATTATGTATACTTGCTCTTAAAGTCTATTGATTTTTTCTGTATTTTAATATTTTTATTATGTGTACTTGTGTTTAAAGTTTGTGATTTTAGTGGTGTTTTCCTATATTTTACAAGTTTTTATGTAAACTGTTTAGAGGTTTTTTTTATTGAGCAGTCTATATATTTAATTTTTTTTTTTTTTAAAGCCATCTTCACATTCTTTTCTCTGAGGAGGCCTCTGGGTGAGAAGGACTCCGCTGTGCAAACTGAAACCAATGTGGTATAGTGGTTATAGTGCTGAACTATGACCAGGGTTCAAACCCTCTCAAAACCACAAAGCTTCTTTAATAAACTTGGACCAGTGTCTCTAACACTACTTACTTTACAAGTGGTTGTGAACGCTTTGGAGAAAGGGCAGGATAAAAAAATTGTATAAAAACCCATTTCCCTTCCCACAAGGTTTCCCTATTCACTTCAAAGGAAATGATAGCTCCATGTACACAAAGAGCTTGCAACTTTACTGATATGAATGGAGATTTTGGGCAGGACAGGTCAATGTGTCCACTGAAGGCACACATGAATCTGGATTAGAACAAGCCTGAAACAAACAAAAAGAAAAAAAGAAAACAATATTGCAACCTTAAACTGGTTTGATCACTTTAGCTGTCATGATTTCTACGAAAGAACACAGAAAATTGTAATTTTGAAAACATGCTAACAAGTTTTTTTCCTTTAGTCCTTCATAGAACAGAGTTCCATGATTGGTAGCCATGACATTCAAGTAGGTTTGAAACAGAATTAGAAGCTGTTAGCTGAACTTGGTTTTGCTTGTTGCACTCTGTTTTCTGCTAGGGTTTTAGAGAGTCACACTGTTAAGAGCCTGGTAACAGTGGCGAAAGAGAATCCATGTTTAACAGCACTGTCCTATACATATTTAGTCAAAAGTAAGTTCACTTATGTGGCCTTTTATAATCTTTTCAAATTATTCCTAGAATATGTTTTAATGTACCTGAGAGCTAAAGCTGAACATTCCTTCTGTTCTGAACCAGATCCTTCCTTACCTGTTCTTTGAATTCCTGTTCTTTCAACTTTGACTCACTGACAAGTGTTGTCTTCTGGGCTAGCTGGGCCTGAAAGACACCCACCCAATACAACACCACATACATGAAAACATGCGCTACAAACACTTCTCTTATTACTTTTTAGCGATATTGTAAAGAGCGTCACAGGAAAATTTCTAGTGACATAATACTAGTGAAAAACATGAAAGCAATCTTACCTTAAGTTCAGCTATTGTTACCTGTAACAAAGAAAATACGAACATTTAATAAAATGTTTTTGCTCTACAAAAAAAAACTACAAAGCATGTTTCACCCACACAAAAATTGCCATTACTTTCCTGATTAACACTCCATTACTTATTTCTCCAAATTATAACCTTATTGTAAAATAACCTTTGAGTTAGTAGATATTATTTATTTGGTACTAAGTAATTTATCTTCCAAATTTTTCATTACATAAAAGCAGTTATGATGAATGTCCATTATTAAAATAGTTTAGTGAGGATAAAATGGAGAGGGAGGAGAATAATGTATGCCATCTTAAGCTCCTTGAATGAAGAGAGGGCTATAAATGTAATTAACAGTAATATATAAATATTAAATAAATTCATAAATAAGTGGTATAAATCTTTTATTGCAAATAATCTACTGTTATCATAATATCTACCAGCTAAGAGCCATGCGGGGCAACGTTTTAAAAAAAGCAAAGGTGCAACTTTAAGTTAAAATCCCATGTTCGTTACATGCACTTACACCCCATTTAAATTAAAGAGTGTATGTAAATAATTGCAGTAGAATACATTATCACCTCTCAAATTTTTTTCATGTTTATGGCAGAGAACAAACAAATTTTGGTTAAATTGTGACAGAAGGGTGCTCTAACCCCAATATTTAAAAAGATAAAATACACCATGTATAATTTATGGCAAAGGGCAATCTGAACATGCAGTTTCAAATGAGAGTAATAAAAGGTGAGGAATATTTTTATTCACCTCAGGATACCCACTCTCCTCATTTCAACCAAGTCACAGGATTTTAATCCAAATGCCCAAAATCTTTGGGGCTGTTGTTGTTATGTGCCTCCAAGTCAATTTCAACTTATGGCAACCCTATGAATCAGCGACCCCCAATAGCATCTGTTATGAACCATCCTATTGAGATCTTGTAAGTTCAGTTCTGTGGCCTCCTTCATGGAATCAATCCATCTCTTGCTTGGCCTTCCTCTTTTTCTACTCCCTTCTGTTTTCCCCAGCATGATTGTCTTTCCTAGTAAATCATGTCTTCTCATTATGTGTCCAAGTATGATAACCTCAGTTTCATCATTTTAGATTCTAGTGATAGTTCTGTTTTAATTTGTTCTAACACCCATTTATTTGTCTTTTTCACGGTCCATGGTACATGCAAAGCTCTCCTCCAACACCACATTTCAAATGAGTTGATTTTTCTTTTATCCACTTTTTTCATGATCCAACTTTCGCATCCATACATAGAGATAGGGAATACCATGGTCTGAATGATCCTGACTTTAATGTTCAGTGATACATCTTTGCATTTGAGGACCTTTTCTAGTTGTCTCATTGCTGCCCTCCCCAGTTCTGGCCTTCTTCTGATTTCTTGACTATTGTCTCCATTTTGGTTAATGACTGTGCTGAGGTATTGATAATCCTAGACAAGTTCAATGTCCTCATTGTCAACTTTAAAGTTACATAAATCTTCTGTTGTCATTACTTTAGTCTTCTTGATGTTCAGCTGCAGTCCTGCTTCTGTGCTTTCCTCTTTAACTTTCATCAGCATTCGTTTCAAATCATTACTGGTTTCTGCGAAGAGTATGGTATAGTCTGCATATCTTAAATTAATGATATTTCCCCCTCCAATTTTCATACCTCCATCTTGGTCCAATCCCACTTTCCATATGATATGTTCTACATATAGATTAAACAAATAGGGTGATAAAGTACACCCCTGTCTCACACCCTTTCCGATGGGGAACCAATCGTTCTCCATTTTCTGCCCTTACTGTAGCCTCTTGTGCAGAGAATAGGCTGCACATCAGTACAATCAGATGCTGTGGCACCCCCATTTCTTTTAAAGCATTCCATAGTTTTTCATGATCTACACAATCAAAGGCTTTGCTATAATCTATAAAGCACAGGGTGATTTTCTTCTGAAATTCCTTGGTCTGTTCCATTATCCAATGTATGTTTGCAATATGATCTCTCATACCTCTTCCCTTTCTAAATCCAGCTTGGACATCTGGCATTTCTTGCTCCATATATGGTAAGAGCCTTGGTTGTAGAATCTTGAGCATTACTTTAGTTGCATGGGATATTAAGGCAATAGTTCAATAATTACTGCATTCCCTGGGGCCCCATTTCTTTAGAATTGGGATGTATATTGAATGCTTATAGTCTGCAGGCCATTGCTTTCTTTTTCATATTTGTTGACAAATTTGTCAAAATTTGGACAGATTTCATCTCAGTAACTTGTAGCAACTCAATTGGTATGCCATCTGTTCCTGGTGATTTGTTTCTTCCAAGGATTTTAAGAGTAGTGTTCACCTCACATTCTAAAATTTCTGGTTCTTCTTCATACGGTTCCTCCATGAATGAATCTGTCATCCTGGCTTCTCTAATAGAGATTTTCTGTGTATTGCTTCCATCTTCCTTTTATTTCATCTCCGTCAGTCAGTATGTTCCCCTGTTGATTATTCAACATCCGTACTCTTGTTTTAAATTTCCCTTTGATTTCTCTATAATATTTTGGAATAGGGCTCTTGTTCTACATTTTTATTATCCTCTCCTATTTCTGTACAATAATTATTGTAGTAGTTCTTTGTCCCTATGTACTAGTCACTGTATTATTGCATTTAGGGTTCTGACCGTGTTTCTGTCTCCTTTTGCTTTCCTTCTCTCTTTAACCATTTTAAGAGTTTCTTCAGTCATCCATTGAGGTCTTTTTCTCTTCTTAACTAGAGGTATTGTCTTTTTGCGTTCTCCCTTATAACATGTCTGACTTCAATCCATAGTTCTTCTGGCTCTCTATCACCATTCATATGCACATTAAGAGAAGGTCCAAAAATGGTCCCTATTCGACACTCAAGCTATCCACTCTCTTTGCACAATTAAGTGATGTAAGGTACCAACAACTTCATAGGCAATATTTAGCAGCAGTACTTGACACTTGGATTGCAGCTCCAGGACGTTTAAACTTTAGAGTGACTGAGCTCCTGGTTGCAATGTCTGAACAGTGAACTCAGAGCATAACATTACTGTAGTCACAGCTGGATCAATGACTTCTCAGACATGGTAATGCTGTTTTGTACTTATCCTTCTCTTTGGAACGGACATAGTTAAGGTGAGCAGAGCATTCCAGTTCTGATTTAAGTATTAGCTGGGAACAGAGCACCATCAGTTACCAGGAGCAGGTTGAGGGCAGTCTCTTATTGTGAGGCAATCCTCCTCCTTACTAGCACTTTCAAATAAGCAGCAAGACCAGATCTGCAACTGAATGGGCCATGTTATTGTCAATATCCACAACTGGTTGCACTGATGACATCTGGTTCTAATCAGATGTGTCACAAAAAGCTTGTTTCCACATCCCACTAATTTCAGTGGAAGCTACGTGCAACTAACTTAGTCTAGAACCAACCTATATTATACAGCCATGAAAGTGGCTGTATATTATAGTCAGCATGGATTTTTCACATTCCGCAATGTTAAATTAAAAATACCCCCATGCCATTCTGATGCTTCCTATAAACTCATTTCAAAACAAAATCTTACAAAACTTAGAAAAGATTGCTGAACAACCCTCTAAGTTTTCATGGTCATACGCAAAACAGTCAGAGAGAATCGAGCGTTAAAAGTGTAAAGAGAGAGAGAGAGAGAAACCAGACCCGTTGGATTTTTTCAGTCAGAGTTCTCATAATTTGTTGAAATTAATGAAAAATCAACCATATTCACAGAGTACCTGTAATCCTATTACCGACCTTGCCCCATACTCTGACCTTCATCTTCTGCAGTTTAAAAAAATGCCTGGCCAATTTTTAATTAATTTAAGAAATTTAGCATTGTAGTCAATGATAAGCATGGGCATGCTCAGTAAGAACCAACTGTCAATGTTCTAAAAGCCAAACTCACAGATGCTTGGCTAATCAGGGGGAGACCAGGGCTGTGGAGTCGGAGTCGTGGAGTCGGAAGCAATTTTGGGTGGAGTCGGAGTCGGAAGAAATGTACCGACTCAGTCTTCAAAATAAATTTTGATTGACAAATTTTTTAAAATATAAATTCAAAATGTCAAAGAAGCTTCCCATGAAGTCAGCTGTAGTTGAGCATTTCACCATACCTCAAGATGGAAAACAGATGAAGACAAATGCTGCGATGCCAAGATCAGCGCATATTCAGGCAGCGATAAAAATGCTCCTATGAGAGCTTCCAATTTAAAAAGACATTTACAGCCCTTTCCAGGGCTGTAGAGTTGGAAGCAATTTTGGGTGGAGTTGGAGTCGGACAGTAGAAAAATAGAGGAGTTGGAGTCGGAATCAAAGGTTTGGCGTACTGGCTCCACAGCCCTGGGGGAGACACCCACACCAGGCCTTTATTTCTCTTAAATTTGGGTGGGAGGCTACATATGCCTGCTGTAGAATAAAAAGGTGGGGGAAACGCTGAAAAAGATTGATACTGTTCACAGTGTTTTGCTTTTGGAAATGAAAGGGACTTCCCCTCTGCTCAGTGCCCACCCATCCAATTTCCTCTCCATCCCTTTCTCCCCTCCTCCTCCTCCTCCCCAGGTCAGTTTCACCTATCCTAAGCATAATTGTACAGGAGTAAATCCTATTAAACTCAAAAAGCATGGAAATGATCAAACCTACCCTCCCCTCCCCCTATTCCGTCTGTTGACCCTTCCCTCCCCCTTCCTTTCTCCCTCCCTCCCGCTCCTCTATCCCATTTCAATCCCCTCCTTCCCCTCCCATCTCCCCTCCCCCATGGTCAGTTTTACCTATCCTAACCATGACTGCACGGGCGTAAATCCCATTGAACTCAAGAAGTATGCAAATGATCAGATCTGCCTTTCCCCTCCTTCCCCCCACCTCTCCCTTCCTCCTCCCTTCCCCTCTTCTTCCTCCTCTGCTGCCCCCTCCAGCCCTCTCTCCCTCTTCTCCTCCACCTCCCATGGTCAGTTTTTCCTATCCTAAGCATGACTGCACGTGAGTAAATCTCAATGAACTCAAACATGCAAATGATCAAACCTGCCCTCCTTCTCCCCCTCCTGCCTGCTCCCATACCGCTCCTCCCCTCTGCCCTTTCTCTCCCTCCCTTACCCTTCCTCCTCCTCTCCCCATCCCCCTGTGGTTTCACCTATCCTAAATATGATTGCAGGGGAGTAAATCCCATTGAACACAATAAGCATGCAAATGATCAATCCATTCTCAACAAACTTGCACAGGATCCCATTTCTTACCTCCCGCATTAAAAAGCAGAGATATTCATTAACAGGCAAAAAAAAGTGCCGTTTAAGAACGTACCTATAGCGAAGAGCTATTTTTATCAAACTTTAAAAAGCAGTGAAATTTGGCAGCTATAGTGAATGCACCAGGGGAGCGGAAGACCTGACCTCCTCTCTGAGATACTGTACTGACCTACACATTTGTAAAAATGGTAACACAAGATAAAAAACAGCCAATCCCTTTGCCAACAAGTTAGATCAAAAGAAGATTAAAATACTGTGTCTCACAGAATATTTGTATTAAAACTTTGAAGGGAAACAATGATGCAAACAATAAATTCCTAAGTAATATATATATATAATTATGTTTTCCAACTTACTTCAGAACTGTTCCAGATTTCTTCATCTGCCAGTCTTTGTTTGTACTCCTCCTGTAATTTCTCCAGTTGTTTCTGCAGCTCATTTACTTTTTCTGTCATTTCTTCTTCTCGAGTCTTCGGAATAATAATAATAATAAACAACACATTATTACACAGTTAGGAGCAATCTAAATTCCATCAGCTTTAACTGCAACAGACCTACTGATTTTTTAAAGAATTTTTTTTTTACCCTTAATATCTGAATATTGAAATACTATCACAGAAATAAGACATTTGGTCTTACCATAAAATGGTTTTCTCTGTGCATGTCAAAAGATGATCTCAGGTGGGTAGCTAGCTCCACCTAGTGGTTGAAGGCAGAAGAGTGCCAACTGATTTTTTTAGAAGGACTTCCTGCTCTGCGTAGTTCCTTCAGTTCTTGATAACAAGCCAACCAATGAGGGGGAAAAATAGGAACCACAGAAAAGAAACAGTAGACAACATCACTCATACACTCTCTGCTGTAGGCCTATGCTGAAAAAACAGTGATGGCAGCCCAGCTCTTCTACAGAGTGGCCCTGAGATCATCTTTCGACATGCACAGAGAAAACCGTTTTACAATAAGACCAAATGTCTTTTCTCCTGTGCATGTAAAAGATGATCTCAAGTGGGGCATACCAAAGCTGACCCTTGTAGGGTGGGAATATCACTGGGATGAGTATACTACTGATCTGGGAGAATGTGCTGTAGCACTCTCGTCCCAAAGGCTGCCTCTATCGAGGAATACGTGTTAATCTTATAGTGCTTAATAAACGTATTAGGAGTGGCCCATGTAGCTGCTCTACAAATCTCTACAAGAGATGCATGGTGTGAGAAAGCTGCCGATGTGGCTGCTGCCCTAGTTGGACGGGCCACTATCCTGGCCGGCTGGGCTAACCTTAGTGAGGCGTAGGCTAGTGTGATACATGCTTTGATCCACCTAGCAAGAGTGGATGAGGAAACCTTCTTCCCTAATGACGCTGGGTGAAAGGACAGAAATAAACTATTTGTCAGAGGTGTTTTGTTTTAGAAATATATACTTTTAGGGCTCTTTGCACATCCAGCGAATGCCACATTTTCTCTGTGGGGTAAATAGGATTAGGAGAAAAGGAAGGGAGCACCAGCTCTTGCTGACAGTGGAAGGTAGACGGTACTTTAGGGCAAAAGGAAGGGACAGTATGTAGGACTACTCTATCCTTATGGAACACACAGAAATTCTTGTCCACAGAAATGGCATTCAACTCAAACACTCTACAGGCCGAAATAATGGCCACAAGAAACAAAACCTTAAAGGAAAGGAGACGTAGAGAAATTTGACTTAGGGGTTCAAAAGGGTGCTTTTGTAGGGCCGTTAAGACCTTTTGTAGATCCCAAGTTGGGCAACGATGGATTGTAGGAGATGCTGATGCCGTTGCCCCATGAAGAAAATGCTTGAGTAATGGGTGAGATCCTAGGGGTTTCTCAGGAGATATAGACAGACCCGCCGAAAGGGCTAAAGCCTGATGTCTGAGAGTGTTTGGTTTAAGGCCCAACAATAAGCCATCTTGTCAAAAGCAGAGGATCTCATTAATACCTGCTTCCCATGGAATTAGACCCTTCTTTTGCGACTATGCCGAGAAGGCCTTCCATGTAGTCTAATATATTCTAATTGTGGAAGGGCATCTTGAGGCCATCCCAGTTTCCACCACCAGAATGCCTTGCTTCAAGAGGCGTCACCTCTCAACCTCCAGACATGAAGTGCCAACCATCCTGGATCTGGGTGATGAAGCTGTCCCTGCGACAACCGGTCTTCCTTGAGGGGAATTTGCCATGGAGGATCGATCAACAGATCGAGGAGTTCTGGGAACCAGGGTCTCCTTGACCACCACGGGGCTATCAGTAGAACTGTTGCCCTTTCGGCTCGGATCTTTTGGAGTACCCTGGAAATGATTGGAAGTGGTGGGAAGGTGTAAAGTTGTCCTTGAGGCCACCAGGCCATCAGAGCATCTATGCCTTCTGCCTCTGGTGTCATGTATCTGGAAAAGAATCTTTTTACCTGGCAGTTGTGGTGGGTGGGAAATAGATCCAGTTTGACACTGCCAAAGCATTTCACTATTTCCTGAAAGGCCATCGGGTGGAGTTTCCATTCTCCCTGATGAATCTTCTGTCTGCTGAGCCAATCTGCTTGGCAGCTGTCCTCCCCCTTGAGGTATTCCGCGAGGATAGAGTCCACGTGTGCTTTTGCCCACTGAAAAAGGAGGACAGCTTCACTCTGTAGTTGGGGGAGCGGGTGCTTCCCTGACGGTTCAAATGAGATTTGGCTGATACGTTCTCTGTCCTGACAAGCACCGCCCCCAACCGTCTGACCTCCATGAAGTGCCTCAGGGCCAGCCGAATTGCACGAAGTTCCAGAAGAATGATTGGAAGTGCAGACTCCTGTGATGACCATGTCCGTTGTATCATCTGCCATCACAAATGGCTCCCCAGCCAGTTAGGCTGGCGTCTGAAGTGATCAGGGTCCATGGAGGATCCTGGAGCGACACTCCCTTTAGTAGATTGGATTCATGTGTCCACCATAGCAGTGAGTGACGGACCACCAGTGATGTCTGGCTGCAATGTTGCTTTGAAAAGGTAATAGCGCCCACTGGAGTGGTCGAGAGTGGTGATGTGTCCATGAGGTAGTTTGATAGGTTGAGACCATCAACTCCAAGATACCCACCAGATCCATAAGATCCACTGATGGCAAACTTAAAAGTTGAGTTACAGCTGTAATTATCTTGTCCGCTCTGTCTTGCACCAACGTTATGATTCCCTGATGTGAGTCTATGGTGGCCCCCAAATGTATTATGCAGCGAGCTGGACAAAGCTGGCTCTTGGTTTTGTTGACGAGGAAGCCATGATCCTTCAGGCATACTAGGATGATGTGCAGATCTTCCCAAGCCTTGTGGAGGGAGGCAGACTGGATCAGAGAGTCATCTAGGTTAAGGAAAGACATGGACCCCCTGCATCCTGAGGTGCCACTAGAGCAACCACAATCTTTGTGAATACTCTGGGGGCAGATGCCAGACCGAAGGGCATGGCCCTGTACTGGAAGAGATCCTCTCCCACCACAAACCGGACATAACGTCTGTGAGGTGAAAAAAGGAGGACATATAGATAGGCCTCCTTTAGATCAATAGATGAGAAGAGATCTCCCTTTCTCAATGCTCCTTGATGGACAGCAAGGTTTCCATGCAGAACCTACGGTATTTTATGTACTGATTTAAGTTCTTCAAATCGATTACCACCCTGAAAGATCTGTCTTTTTCCTGAAAACCTCTCGCCTATTGGGACAGGTTCTATTGCTGCAATATGCAAGAGGTGGGCAATCGCTTGTAGGGTCCTTTCCTGTTTGTCTGGAGACGTTGAGAGGGGGAAGGGGATAAATCCGGTTGGAGGGATGGAGGTGAATTCCAGCCTCAATCCGTATTGAAGGATATACAGTACCCATTGGTCCAAAGACGTGTCCCTCCAGTGGTGGGCGAAGTGTTGAAGGCATCCTCCCACCTGAGGGTCCCTGGCATCAGAATTGGTAGTGGTGGTGGTGATTGTTGTTGTGGTGGTGGTGGTAGTGGTTTTTGTTGTTGTTTATTTCTACCCCGCCTTTTGGCCAAAAGGCCCTCAAGGCGGCTTACAAAAAAAATAAGCACAAATATAAAAATACATCAATAAAAACAATACAATTTACAAAAAGCAGCAGTTACAACATACAATAAAATACATTAACAAATCATAAAGCAAAAATTCACTCCTCTCTCTTCTTGGCCTTCTAAAAAGGGCCCAGGAGAAAAGATGGGAGGCAAATGCCCATCTCCAAATCGGCAGAGACACACACAAAGCAAGAAAAGCCCCTCTAGAAAGAACAGAGAGAGGAAGCTGGCCCAGCAATGGCAGATGAGGGGAACAGCAGTGGAGTCAACACCGTCCTGTGAAATGTGTCTCTCCGGCAAACCTTCCCAAGTCTAGGCTCAAGGCACACTCTCTTCTGCACTCCTAGCACATCTGATAGGCGAAGAAGCAGGACAAAGGCTTGAGAAGGAGGCTGAAGATGGCCTTGCCAGTGCTGAAGCAGGTGGTGTCAAGCAGCGAGGAAGGGCAACACAAGCCGTGGTGGCGAGGACGCCAGCGGTGAAAAAAAGGGCCAAGGTGAACTCCCAGTTCCCGTCGCCGGAGACGTTGCCCAGGCCGGAGACACCGCAGTTTTCCTTGGCTATGCTGGAGCAAGGTATGTTGGCACAACCTGACACTCCTCATATTTTATAATAGGGCTCTGACAGGCACTTTAGCAAGATCAACAGAATGCTGCTGCTACATTGGCATGACTCACCCAGAATTTCACCTCTACTCGCAATCCTTTTGAGTCAGTTCCAGGGAACTCAAGAGGGAACCATCCATAGGTTTGACCTTTTTTTTAAAAAAAAGTCAATGGCTCCTGTTAGATGCATCTTTTGCTGGGGTACAATTTGCCAGCCTCTTGCTTCGGTCCCTCCTGCACTCAAAACGGCCGCTCCTCTCATAAGAATTGATGCTTGTTCCCTCGAGACTGGGATCCAAATCCAGATCTATTGGGGAAATGTTGTTGGCCTTTAGTCTGGGTACGTTGCCTATTCCAGAATGGACGGCTGGTATGGGCATCCTTTGCTCTTCCGAATGCCCTGGAGCCTCGAAAGGACTGAGAGGGCAAATAAGGATGGAATGGTCTCCGAAATGATCTCCTATCATCCCATTTCTTGGCAGAAGGCATAGCTTTCTTCTTTTCCTTCGATTCCAAGACTCCTGCCAGAGCATAATCGCCAAATAGTTTGCCTCCCACATAGGGCTCAGAAGCGAGATTAGAGCGGGCTGCAGTATCAGCCTCCCAATGGCATAACCACAGGGTCCTTCAAGTGAAAACACTCGCTGCTAATGACCTTGCCAAAAACTGCATGGTGTCCATGGATGCATCTGCCATAAAGGTCACTGCTCTTAAAATTTTTAGAAGAGACTTACAGGTTCGAGCCAGATTCTGCTGCGGGCCATCCAACAGGTCCTCCAGCCATAGCAGGGATACTCTTGTGAAGACCAAGGAGTCTGCTGCTACTCTGATGGAGAGCACACTGGGTTCATGAATTCTCCTGAGACATAGATCCAGCTTGTGTTCTGATGCATCCTTGAGGTAAATTAGTAAATTGACAATGGGAGCATCTACCAGTGGGACCTTGAGTTGGTCCATGATGTGTCGTTCCAACATACAGTATTTGTTGGCAGTTGAAACAGATTTATTGCACTGCAGTGGGACATCAAATTTGGACTTAAATCACTTTAGGTAGTAGTGATGGAAGTTTTAGCACCCTTCACTTGGGTTTCAGGTCTGGGGACACAGCCAAAATTCTAGATGTTGAGGGAGCCGGAGGATCTCCTGGAGGATTTAGGCTGAGAGCTTCCATTGCCTTGCACAGGAGTGGAAGGAAATGAGCCTCCTGGAAAATCCTATTGGTTACTATCTCCTCTGACTCTGAATCTCCACTCCATTCTTCCTCATCGAGGACAATCAGACTGTTGTCTGGGTCAACCGTTGCCTCATCCGGAAGTTGAGGATGTCTGCCTTGTGAGGCGGCATAAGGGTCAGGTAATGCACTGCCCAGTGGATGGCACACATTTGAAGGAGAGCAGACTGTAGTCAAGCCCTGCGCCACTTGTGTTCTCGAAGATGGCGGAATGGGTCCTGCGGCTGGTGTGTCCTGTGGGAGCTGTTGTGCAGTAGTAGCTGATGTAGAGAGATCTCTGGCTAGATCCATTAGCAAAGAATCCCTCAGCTGTTCCTTTAACTGTTATAGCATGTGCGCTGACAGTTGCAACTATAGAGGTTGAACGTGAGGACAATGTGGGTTGTGCACCCCTCCGAATTTGGAGTTCCTGACGCGAAGAGGGGGGAAAGGAAGATGCTTCCCCCTTAGCCTCCTGCAATGCTTGGTGAGACGCTGCTGTTTCGAGGAAGCCTGTAAAACCATCAGGAGAAAACGATCCAGAGAAAAACCGCATCTAAGGTAGGCTGGAGCTGGGTGCCTTCCTCCTCAGATAAGGATTCTTGGTCCCTCTGCCTCCTGCAAATGGCGCTATGAGCCTCCTTCCCTGCAGCTCCCTGTGGATTATCAGGTCGTTGCCGGTTGTGACTAGTTCCCCTGTTTTTCTTAGGTGCCAGTCCTTGTGAAGCCACCCTGAACACCACAGAACACGCATCAGCCACCTCGTGCCTGCTGGAAGAGGGGCGGGCCATGGCTGCCTCTGCCTGGGGTTCCATAGAATGTAAAGGCCCTCGGGCCTGCTTAGATAATGGCAGCGGCATGACGTCCATTCTGAGGGGAAGCTTAGGTTTCTTTGGTGGATTTTCCAATTTACATGTTGCTTTCCCCATGGGAGCAAACCATGCTGCAGATCTTACAGGGGCTGAGGGCTGCGATACAGCTATGCCTTGTACTGGTGTGCTGTGGAGAGGTAAGGCTGAGTGCACTTCCCCCGTGGCTGTTGCATCCCACTGAGGCCTTCCATGGGCAAGGGTATGGAAGAGGAGATGGAAGAAGCTTGGTGTCATGGGCAGTGTGCTCCAATAGGCTCTCCTGCTCATGCCGGGAATCCGAGGAGGCCGCTCTGGTGTTTACCATTAGGGTACCTCAAATGCAGCTGAGATAACAAGGCTAGTGAAGGGGTGCTGGATCCAACGAAGAATAGCAAACTGGTCTCGAAGAAGGGGGGCTTGGCCCCACCGCAAACTCTCGGGGGGGACTTAAAACTACAACCCCTTTTTTAAAAAATAAGACACAAGCAGGGAATACACTAAAGGAAAAGAAACAAGAACACACAGTAGACAGACACAAAACTATACAGGCCTGAACACAAAGTAGAGATAGATCAACCGTTCTTGGTGGAAGGCAGAAGAGAACTGATGTAAGGAGCTGCGCAGAGCAGGAAGTCCTTGTAAAAAAATTCATTAGCACTCTTCTGCCTTCAACCGCTAGGTGGAGTTAGCTACCCACCTGAGATAATCTTTTACATGCACAGGACACTTGTTTATGCAAAGCTTTAACTAATGCATAAGAAGAAACACTGAACCCAAATATAATCATTCTATCACTGTAACTATTGAAACAAGTATTATCAGTTGCAGAACCAGGTCTGTTGCACTGGATCAGGCCAACTGCCCATCTAGTCCAGCATACTGTTCTCACAGCAGCCAACCAGATGGCTATGCGAAGCCCGCAAACATGACCTGAGCACAAAAGCACTTTCCCCTCCTGTAGTTGTCAGCAACTGGTATTCAGAAGCATACTGCCTCCAACCATGGAGGCAGAGCATAGCCATTATGGCTAGTAGCCATTAATAACCTTCCTTAATTTTTCTAATTCTCTTTCAAAGCCAAAGTTGGTGGCAATCACTGCCTCCTATGGGAGTGAATTCCATAGTTTAACTATGCACTGAGTAAAGAAGTACTTCCTTTTGTCTGTCCTGAATCTTCCAATGATCAGCTTCATTGGATGTCCACGAGTTCTAGTGTTGAGAGAGGGAGAAAAACTTTTCTCTGTCCACTTTCTCCATGCCATGAACAATTTTATATACTTGTATTATGTCACCTGTTACTTGCCTTTTCTCTAAACTAAAAAAACCCAAATGCTGCAACCTTTCCTTGATCAAGGGGATGCAGTAACTCCCCTTGATCACTTAGGTTGCCATTTTCTGAACCTCTTCCAATTCTACAATTTTGTTTTTAGGTGAGGTGACCAAAGATGAAAAATAGCTATATTGTGGGAACTATATCAATGCCTATAACCTTTAACTGAGTTTATAAATGTATAGCCATCTTAAATACAGAAGGCACAGAGAAAATAGATCCTGTTAGGATGCAACAAATCATTAAGAATTTGTGACTATACGTTATGTTATGACATCTCCAGGCCAATGACTGGAGGTGGGTGTGAGAAGTCTGGAGTGGAGCCACCTGTAAGTATGCAACTGAGTTTGTTTTGCCTCTCTTATCCTTCAGGAACTTATTTGGCAGCTGCCTTCACCAGAAGCCTGAGCCTTTGGAGCAAGCATGGTTTTCAACCCATGACTGGGGTCATCTACAACCAGAGTTCATCCAGATTTCAGCAAGGGAAAGGGACACCCACTGGCAATCTGCATTTCTAAATGAAACTACCACCTTATACACACTCAAGAAACAACCCAGAATAACTTTTTTAGGAATGTAAAAGAGTCAGGCCCCTCCTTTCAGATACTGCTTGAAAATAGGTCCTCCCCATTATCACTTGTTGATATGGACTACCTAGAGCAGCCTTTCCCAACTGGTGTGCCTCCAGATGTTGTTGGACCACAACTCCCATCAGCCTCAGCCAGCATTGCCAATGGCTGAGGCTGATGGGAGTTGTGGTCTAACAACATCTGGAGGCACACCGGTTAGGAAAGGCTGACCTAGAGGCAGAACAGCCGCAATCTTTGCTGTCAGCACCCTCTCGTTATAAATGTGATGTTTCTGTTCCTCTTTAGCTGATGGTTCACTAAATTATCTTTGAAGTCATGAGAATATGGAATCAGGATGCCTCCAAATGTTGTTAGACTACAATGTATACTAGCCCCAGTCAGAGAAGCCAATAGTGAGAAAAAGTTAGTCCAATATCATCTAAAAGGCCACAGCTTCTCCATCCCCATTTTAGTGACTAGGAAGTTAACTGAACATTTGTTTAGTAGAATGAGAGAGATGTAAGACTCATTCTTAAAACTGGAGAAGATAGTGAAGACGACTTTAAGGAGAGAAGACTAGCTTAAGCATCAGAGATTAATTAGGTGCCTGGGAATTCTAATAAAAATATTTCCTGTTATCCACCAAAGTCAAGAAGAAAACTATAGATGTGAAATCAGCAGACAGGAAAAAAGGCTCTAAGACTATCCCCAAAGTTAATTTGAAATGCCTTAGGATTTGTTGTTTTTCCCTTGCTAAGTGGAAATTTGCCAATTTGGCAAAATAAAGTACAAGTTGTACAACATTTCTTACTGCTCTGTCAAAGTTGGTAAAACCAAGATGTTAGAAGTATAAGTAAAATGCCAAGTACAAGTCATACACAGAAAGCAGTGACTTATTTTGGAAATAACTGACTGGTACAAAACATTTTAGAGAACAATGGACTATTTAGCTATAATTATACTATTTCGTGTTTTTAGAACTAACGTTAGAAAGAACCGCTGGTTCCCTATCTGAAAGATAGTTCTGTGTTGCTAGACAGAAAGTTATCAGCTTGTGTTATGGCTCCATCTCGTGGTTAGAGGCAGGAAAGACGAGTTAGGGAAGTAGGTCACACCCAGCATTCCTCAGTTCGTGTCCTCACCAAGCTTGAATGGTCCAAGGAAAAGTAACCATGCAAAATAGAGGACATGTGACCTACTTCCCATTAAGAAACAACTGATGGATAAACTAGTACTGCATAAGAGTTAATGGACAGGACATCCGTAAGGGTGGGGTTTATGAGTTTCTGTCCAGCAACACATAATTACCTTTCAGGTAGGAAACCAATGGTTCTTTCTCATCTTGTCAGAGAACCTCATCAGCTTGGGATGTCGCAAAGCTTCCCATGTAGGGAGGGAAATAATAAGTTGGAAGGATCCGCTGAAGAACCGTTCAACAAAGGCAGCTTAGGTGTCCATTTTATAATGTCTAGTAAAAGTACTGGGGGAAGCCAAGGTGGCTGCTCTACAAATTTCCTCTATTGGAGCATTAGCCAAGGGAGCCGAAGAGGTAGCTGCAGCCCTCGTAGAATGGGCCATTATTTTGGATGTAATAGGCAATCTCTGGGCCTCATAAGGAAGCACAGTGCAAGCCCTGATCCACCTAAATAGTGTGGAAGTGGTGATTCTTTTACCTAGCGTGGCTGGATGAAAAGAAGAAAACAGGGAATCAGTTAATCTAAATGACTTGGTTCTGGAAATATACACTTTAAGGGTTCTAATGTCTAAGGAATGCCATGCCTGCTCAAGAGGGTGGACAGGATTAGGACACAAGGTGGGAAAGATTAACTCCTGTTGACTATGAAAACGGGTTAATACCTAGATTAGGAAAAGGGTACAAAATAACATCCAAGTGTTTGGATATCCCAATGAGCACAGTTGGATAAATAATCAGGAAGTGGTAGCTGCATCACATCACCCAGGCAATGCTAAGAAAAGACCGTCCCTCAAAACTCAGTGCTCAAAGGAGACTTGTGAGAGAAGCCACAGAGAAGCCAACCATTATTATGCCCCTTCCATTATGAGTTTCTGCCGGGCCTTGAAGACCTGGCTCTTCAGGCAGGCTTTTGGGGTGGGCTAGATTTTATCTTCATTGTTTTTACATTTTTAATGTCTAGGTATTGTATGCCTATTTTGTACGTCGCCCAGAGTGGCTGGACAGCCAGCCAGATGGGCAACTAATAAATTCAATAAATAAATAAATTTGAAGGAGCTACAGAGTTCAGTGGGTGGGATTGGAGTAACGGTGCACTAGTCAACCATATCAAGAGCTCTGCATAACACTGGCCTGTATGGGCCAGTGGCAAGAAATAAACCTTACTCAAAAAGTACCATCTGAAAGCACGTCTGGAGTTTGCCAGAATCCATGAGAATGCCCTAGCTGTGATGTGGGAAAAGGTTATGTGGTCAGATGAGACCAAGATAGAGCTTTTTGGCCAAAACTCAAAGCGCTATACATACAAGACACACCATCCCTACAGTGAAGTATGGTGGTGGCAGCATCATGTTTTGGGGATGCTTCTCATTGGCAGAGACTGGGCATCTTGTTAAAATTGAAGGAAGAATGGATGGAACAAAATACAGGGAAATACTGCAAGAGAACCTGCTTCAGTCTACTAAAAAACTGAAGAGTGGGAGGAAATTCACTTTTCAGCAGGACAATGATCCCAAGCGCAAGGCCAAAGCAACATTGGAGTGGCTCAAGAATAAAAAGATGAATGTTCTACAGTCGCCCGGTCAAAGTCCTGATCTCGCTCCCATTGAGAATCTGTGGCGCTCTTTGAAAATTGAGGTCCACAAGTGACATCCAACCAACCTGAACTACGTGGAGCGAATCTGTGAAGAAGAATGGGTCAAAATTCCTCAGACACTGTGTGGAAAGCTGGTACATACCTGCCCTAAAAGACTTAAAGCTGTTATTGCAACAAAAGATGGCTCTACCAAATAATAATAATAATAATAATAATAATAATAATAATAATAATAATAATTTAATTCATGTGTCGCCTATCTGGCCGATGGCCACTCTAGGCGACGTACAAATCAGTTGCAGTAAATGCAGCACAATAAAATACACATAAAATACAATATAACAAGGAAACTATAAATAAGAATGATAACAGTTCAGAGTAATAGGCAATTAATTAAATATTAATGTGTGGGGGTTGAATACTTATGGAAGCAACATGGTTCAGTTTTTTATGTTTCTTACAAACATTTCCCAACATAAAACCAATGTCACCTCATAATAATTAATTTTGAGTTTCAGTGTTTCAAAATAAAATATCATACAGGACGAAATTACAATGTACCATTTGTAATTCAGCATTGGTCAGGAGTCTGATTACTTTTGCAAGGCACTGTATGTAGGGACTCTTAAACAAGCCAGGATAATTTTCCTTCAGTCCTTAAATGACATATTTGACCACAGATCAAAGTACTGGTTTCAACTCAAGTAGCAAATTGTTGGTCTGGTCTTCAGTGACTGAGGCCAAACCTTGAAATTGCCTATCTTTTGTTTTTTGGCAGTGATGAAAGTCCTTGCAAATCTCTTTCTGAAATATAAAAAGTCCTTTTGCCTCAAAAACAAGATCTTATACTGTAATGCGAGTATGGGATTCTCTTCTCTGTGTATGACAAAACTGCAAAATGTGGGGGTTTCACAAGCGTTATCAGCAGCACGTAAGATATAAAGGAGGGACAGTCTTGCAATGCTCACAGAGTTGGAGAGTATCTTCTATATATATTTTATTGTGGCATTCAGGAAATCTCCAGATCTTATTTCTGTAGTTTTAATTGTGAGTTTGTATACGGAGTATAAAGATTTTTTATTTAGACTGATTCTGCATTTCCAATATTTAAATAATATATTTTTATCTTTGCAGGAGTTGTACTGTGAATTGTATTGTTACATACAGTTAAGCTGAATTGTATAGTTGTTTGTACATTGATTGACACTGAAGACGACTTTATTTATTTTATATATTTATTATTTGATTTATATCCCCACCTTCCTCCCAGCAGGAGCTCAGGTAGGCAAACAGAAGCACTAAAAACACATCAAAACATCATAAAAAGAGACCCTAAAATACACCAAAACAAAACAACTTTAAAAACATTTTTCTAAAAAAAGCTTTTAAAACATCTTTTAAAAAGGGTTAAAAAACATTGTTTTTTAAAAAACCATATTAAAAAGCAATTCCAACACAGATGCAGACAGGGATAGGTCTCAACTTAAAAGGCTTGTTGAAAGAGGAAAGTCTGCAAAAGGAGCCAAAAAGATAACAGCGATGACACCTACCTAATATTTAAGGAGAGGGAATTCCACAGGGTAGGTGCCACCACACGAAAGGTCTATTTCCTATGTTGTGCAGAACAGACCTCCTGATAAGATGGTACCTGCAGGAGCCCCTCACCTGCAGAGCGCAGTGATCGACTGGGTATGTCAGGGATAAGACACTCTTTCAGGTATTCTGGTCCTGAGCTGTATAGAGCTTTGTAGACCAAAACCAGAACCTTGAACTTGGCCCGGTAGCAAATGGGCAGCCAGTGCAATTCTTTCAGCAGTGGGGTGACATGCTGGTGATACCCTGCCCCAGTGAGCAGTCTTGCCGCCATATTTTGCACCAGCTGCAGCTTCCAGACCAACATCAAGGGCAGCCCCACATAGAGCGCATTACAGTATTCCAACCTGGAGGTTACCAGTGAGTGGACAACAGTGGTCAGGTTAGGCTGGTCCAGAAATGGCCGCAGCTGTCTTACCTGCTGAAGCTGGTAAAAGGCACTCCTAGCCACGGAGGTCACCTGGGCCTCTAGCGACAAAGATGGATCCAGGAGCACCACCAGGCTATGGACCTGCTCTTTCAGAGGGAGTACGACCCCATCCAAAGCAGGCAACTGACCAATTATCTGAACTCGGGAACCACCAACCCACTGTGCCTCCATCTTGCCAGGATTCAGACTCAGTTTATTGGCCCTCATCCTGCCCACCACCAAGTCCAGGCAGCAGTCAAGGGCTTGCACAGCTTCTCCTGATTCAGGTGTTACCGAGAAATAGAGCTGGGTATCATCAGCATACTGCTGACACCTCGCCCCAAATCTCCTGATGACCGCTCCCAAGGGCTTCATATAGACGTTAAACAGCATGGGGGACAAGATGGTACCCTGCGGCACCCCACAGCACAACCCAATGCTATTCTCTGAGAGCAACCCTGGAGATAGGATCAGAACCATTGTAAAACAGTTCCTCCAATACCCATCTCACCAAGTTGGCCCAGAAGGATACCATGGTCAATAGTATCAAAAGCCGCTAAGAGATCAAGTAAGAATAACAGCGTCGCACTCCCCCTGTCCTTCTCCCAATAAAGGTTATCCATCAGGGCGACCAAGGCCGATTCAGTCCCATAACCAGGCCTGAACCTAGACTGGGATGGGTCAAGATAATCTGTTTCATCCAAGAGTACCTGCAACTGCTGTGCCACAACCCTCTCAAATCACCTTCCCTAAAAAGGGGATATTTGCAACCCGTTGGTAGTTGTCACAAACCAATGGGTCCAGGGTGGGTTTTTTCAGGAGCAATCAGATCACCACCTCTTTCAAGGCGCCTGGAACCACTCCCTCCCACAATGATGCATTGACCACACCCTGGATCCACTCAGTCAACCCCCCTCGGCAAGCTTTAATAAGCCAAGAAGGGCAAAGGTCAAGAGGACACGTTGCTGGCCGCATCATTGCAAGCACCTTGTCTACGTCATCAGGCCGCATCAACTGAAACCGTTCCCAAGAAGTTGCAGCAGATGTTGCACTGGACACCCCATTGGGGACTACAGTAGATGTGGAGGAGGCATCAAGACAGCCACGGAGGTGAGCAACTTTACCCTCAAAGTGCCTTGCAAACAATTCAGTGGGCATTTAAACCTTGTCTAAATGTGTTTGGTCATATGTTTTGATATTGTATTTCAGGAGTTGTTTTTGTATATACTGGTTATATTTACTCTTGCTCATTCAGTTATGACAGATACGTACATGTTATTCACATGTTTTTAATTTTTTTATAAAGCATTCACATCCATATTACAGGCAGTTTTGAGTCTGATTTTTTTGTTCCCAGTTTCTTGTTTTTCCAGCTACCACTTTAGAAAACACAACTCAAACTGGCATTGTCCATATGTAATCCTGATGCCAAATAAGAAAAGCAGAAAAATGTGACCATTCATAAGAACATAACAAGAGTCTGCTGGATCAGGCCAATGGTCCGTTTAGTCCAGCATCCTGTTCTCACTATGGACAACCAGCAGGAAGCCCACAAGCAGGACCTGAACACAATAGCATTCTACCCACTTGTGATTTCCAGCAACTGGCATTCAGAGGCATACTACCTCTGACAGTGGAGATAGAACATAGCCATCGTGGCTAGTAACTGTTGATAGCCTTTTCCTCCTTGAATTTATCTATTCTTCTTTTAAAGCCATCCAAGTTGGTGGCCATCACAACCTCTTGTAGGAGCGAATTCCATAGTTTAACCATGTGCTGTGCAAAGAAGTAAACTTGGCTACCTCACTACTCACCCCATCTCTAAATCATTTATGAACGTGAAACAGGTGCAATAAATTCCTTAACTTCAACTCTGTAGATTCAGTTTAAAAAGCAGCTGAAAAGCAGCACAGATTACAATAACCATGCTCATAAAAGTTAGCTGTAGGCAAGGATGCTTTTCATAGTATCACTCAAAGAGAGGACAGATAGGATTATGGAAAATGACATCAAAGGACATGCAAGTGTAGATCAGCAAGAACCTCCAGACAAAACAGTACTGATGTTACTGTAATCTTTGAGCCACACTTCCTACATGTCTCTTTGTGCCAGTAAATTGCTTCTGCCCTACCTCCACTTCCGCTTGTGCTCTATGACAGGCTGAGCTCATTTCTCACACATAATAATAATAATAAAATTTTATTTCTGAGTCGCCTATCTGGCCGAATTAACGGCCACTCTAGGCGACGTACATTAATACACTAAGATACAATATAAAATAGATAAGACCATCAATCATCTAACCCACTCTTCCAGTTAATAACACGTTAACAACTAACCCATCCCAGAAATCCCATAGGCCTGCCTGAATAGCCAGGTCTTCAAGGCTCGGCGGAAACCAATTAAGGAGGGGGCATGATGAAGATCAAACGGGAGGGAATTCCAGAGGGTGGGGGCCACAATTGAAAATGCCCTCTCTCTGGTCCGTACCAACCTTGCTGTTTTAGTTGGTGGAACCGAGAGGAGGTCCTGTGTGGCTGATCTCGTCAGGCGGCATAATTGGTGATGCTGGAGGCGCTCCTTCAGATAAACTGGGCCGAAACCGTATAGGGCTTTAAAGGTCAAGACCAACACCTTGAATTGCGCCCGGTAAACAATTGGCAACCAGTGTAGATCTACTAACACCGGAGTGATGTGATCACGACGACGGCTGTTCTTAATCAGCCGTGCCGCCGCATTTTGTACCAATTGTAATTTCCGGACCGTTTTCAAGGGTAGCCCCACGTAGAGCGCATTACAGTAGTCTAAGCGAGAGGAGACCAGGGCATGTATCACCCGTGGGAGCAGATGAACAGGAAGGTAGGGTTGCAGCCTTCGTATCAGATGTAATTGGTACCAAGCCGCCCAGCTCGCTGCCGAAATCTGAGCCTCCATGGACAGCTGGGAGTCTAAAATGACCCCAAGGCTGCGGACCTGGTCTTTCAAGGGTAATCTTACACCATCAAACACCAGGTCTATATCTCCTAATCTTCTCTTGTCTCCCATGAGCAACACCTCGGTCTTATCGGGGTTCAGCTTCAGCCTATTCCTTCCCATCCATCCACTTACAGATTCCAGGCACTTGGACATGGTATCCACAGCCAACTCTGCTGAGGACTTAAACGAGAGATAGAGCTGAGTGGCACTGCAGCCCAAATCTCCTGATGATGGTCCCCAGCGGCTTTACATAGATGTTGAATAGCATGGGGGAGAGAACAGAACCCTGTGGCACTCCACAAGTGAGAGGCCAAGGGTCTGAAAACTCATCCCCCAATGCCACCCGCTCATGCCTGTCTGAGAGATAGGAACGGAGCCACCGTAAAACAGTGCCCCCTATACCTAATCCCTCCAGGCGATCTAAGAGGATACCGTGGTCGACAGTATCAAAAGCCGCTGAAAGGTCCAGGAGGACAAGGAGGGTATATTCTCCCCTATCCAACGCCCTCCTCATATCATCCACCAGGGCAACCAAGGCTGTTTCAGTTCCATGTCCAGTTCTGAAGCCCGATTGGAATGGATCTAAATAATCTGCTTTCATCCAAGTGTGTCTGTAACATCCATTCTAAATCCCCTTTCTATGGCTTCACTTTACTATGTCGCAGACTGAATGCAGAACACACAAGATGCCCCAACAATGGACAATTATGTGCAATTTAATTCAACAATTTATTTAAACCAGACTGAGGTAATTTGTAGTCTGAAACAGCTGAAGGACTACCAGTTGAGGAAGCCCGATTAAGACAGTTCAGTTGTCTCAAGGCAGTGAGCCAACCTTTCCATTTCCTTCTGCATCCCTTCTATTACAGGAAAAGGGTTTCCTTCTCAACACTACTAAATGTAATGATCAAGTGCACCAGAGCAAATTCCATCCACTATCCTATCTTTAGTTGTGAATACTTCACCAGAGAAACTTTTCCAAAAATCTAAGATTTATCCAACATACTGATAAGTCACAGTCCCATCAGCGCAAGGATTTCCGCTTGCCCAACAGGACTTACCACCTCTCCTCCCCCAGTGTGTTCCCTAAATCTGTTCTAGGGGCTCCCACAACCCGCTGGAGGAGATTTGGGGAGGGCACAGGGCACGCATGGGGGGAGAAAAGGAGGGAAAGTTCTGTTGTGCAAGTAGAAATCCTTGGACTAATGGGACGCGTTAGTTGAATACCACCTCTAATTATGACCATCAGTAAGATCTTATGAACCTCACATTTATCTACCTGTTTGAAAGGCTCCAAGAAAAAGATAGGATTTCACACCTGAATACATATTCCTGCTTCCTAGTTTATTCAGTAACCTGTTAAAAGCACTTTTTTTGTCCCACCCCTTTGTAAATATTACTGCAAGATGTCTTTGGCTGCAGTTCTATGCCCACTTACCTGGGAGTAAGCCCCATTAAAGATCCACTCAATATGCACAGGATTGCTCTGTTTGGTACTTTTTATTATTTTAAAGATTAGCTTCAAATAACATTGATAACACCAAAAAATGGTTTCTCATCAGACTTCAAGTTTGGGCTTCTTCTAAACTGCCAGATAGTCACTTATCTTTGATGTAACATTCTGATAGTTTATGAAGGTCCACTTAATTAAAGGACTTAAAAGCCAGTACAACTATTAATTTAATATTAATTGACCTTGCAGATTGTATATAGAGAGTCTTACAATTAGCAGCATTTTTGCCTAAGCTGATCCCACTGAACTGACCATAAAGGCTATGTTCAGAGTTTGTTTCCAATAACGTTCCTCTTATTTTCTCAGCTTTGATAACACTAAGCTATTCCAAGCATTATGTTACCCTATGCTTGGGACTCTTGTTTTTATCTTAATGGAAAACACGCCGAGTGTTTTCACCTTGGAATCTGAGTGGAAGCTTCACAGATTGGAGAAAACTGCGTTCGCAGGCCTATAAGCCATCCTATAACAAGTATTTTACTGACCTACTCTAATGAGGAAAGGTACAATATCTGTGCAGCGCTGTTTTTAGAAGAAAAGAACCTGCCTTGGTGAAGGTGCTGTGACTTCACGACATTTGGTTATAGAACCTACATGGTCCTTTGCTTCCATCAACATTTATTCTACCAATGTCAGGATACACAGGAAACTCATCCTCATGTGCCTAGGTCCCCTTACTACCTCCCACTGATTGTCTCATTTTTTTCTTGCCATTTTCTTGCATAGTAAGTCTGCAATAGACTATTGCAGGTTCAGTGCCTAACTATCCTTTTATTCCCAATTCAACTCCAATGCAACAAATGCTTATTTTCCTAATCTACTGGTATGGATACCAGTAACTGTAATTAATATAACTATTTCTTTTAGATAATGCTCCATATACTTCAGTGGCATTGATGAACCTATCCATTCCTTAACTAGCTGTGTACAAGACCAAATCTATATCATGTACCAAATAGTACAAGATTAAACTATACTCTAACTTTTAAAACAACCCAAAACAAGCAATACAGCACATACCTCAAGGATTTCTTCATACTTTTTCACCGTCCTTTGTAAGACATCATCTTTTTCTAGCATCTTTTTATGTAGTTGAGTTATCTCTGCATGGTGACTTTCTATCAGTTCAGACTCAACCTCCTGGGCTTTACCTGTTTTAGAAATGATCAACTGTGTTAATATGACATATGACTGGGTGGCTATTTTAATTTTAATTAAATTAGCAGCAAGGCATTCTAGACATGTCCAAAAAGTAAATTATAGTAACAGAGAAAACCCCAAACAAACAAATTCATGAAAAACAAAGCAATTCTATTAGCATCTTGTGAGGTTTCAAAATGCAAAAATGTAATTGATATATTTTTTCTTATTTTAGTTCACAGGTGTCTTTTTGCACACAAGAACAGGCTGGCTCAGTGTTGGGCCATTAAAGCCAGTATCGTATTAAAATCAACAGACAACATGATGCTTGAAGTAGTAGACCACAAGTTACATTTCACTCTAAAGCTTAGTAAGAAGTCAGCTGCTTATCTACCACCTCTTCTTCCTCTACTTTTTTTTATTTTACAGCTATTGATCAGTCAGTTGGAACTCTCCTCTCCTATACTGAGCCAATCAGTAAGACAAATAAAAAATACCTAAAAGCAGAAAAGGCAATCCAAAAGACCTTGCTGGATGGGCCAGAGCTGCAATGCTAGCTCCCTAGCAGGCATGTTCTTGCACTGGGGGGGAGTAGAAGGAGGTAAGTTATGTTAAGCATACAGAAGGAACGTTTTCGAAACCTCTCCTCCTCAATACCCGTTATGCTCCCCATGTGCCCTGGCAAAGCCTCTCCAGAAGTCAGGGTCCTCCTGAACATTGCAGGATAGGATGGGGGGGGGCTTCTTATTAGGGAAGGTGTCCCATTTTGGATTATTCCCTTCTACCAGCAACCCCTTGCACCCCATCCCACATTGCTCTGGAGCCCCCCCCCCTTACATCCAAACAGGCTTTTCCAGGAGGCTGCAGTGGGGAGGAGGGATGGAAAACTTTCCTTCTCTGTACTTCCTTACCTTAGGATTCAAGCCAGTGACCACAGTAACCACCTAAGTACCTTTTACAACTGTTGATTCTCAGGGCTGACAAGAAACAGAGGTAATTTGTGTACAATACAAACTTCAGCTACCTCTATGTCACATAGGTGATAAATGGCCTTTTATAACTGCCCTCAATGATCCCAAACTATACACACCTTTCTACAGTTTGGTTTGAAGCACAAATTGAATGCATACTTTTAACTGCAAAACACTAAATAGATTTTATGGTACTTTCTACATATCTCAACACCTGTTAACCCATCACCACAATTTGTTTTCAGAAATCTTTGCAAAATTCATATATAATAAATTAATGGGTTTGTGTATCTGAATTTTTATGTATATATTATAGTATTGCATGAGAATTCAAACCTAGGAATGGAATTGAGACTAGATAGGAGGAAATTCAAACTTTGTTAGCTCCTAAATTGTTCTTCAGTACACCCTTATCTATTCCTTCCATCTATCGTTGTTCTTTCTTCTAAATTGACTGTACAAAAAAGGGTCTGATGTTTGAATGTACAGGAGATATAGCCATTTAAAACTGATACAAGACACCGTTCCAACTCACTGATAGTTTCTTTTATGGTTGTTTCTAATTCCTGGTCCTTTTGTGCCAGCTGGGTATTGAATTCCCTCATTAACTGCTTTAATGTGGAGTTGTGCTTCAATTCAATGTCCTCCAGTTCATATCTATAAAGATACAGCAAAACGAGAAGTCAAGATTTTCTAGGGCAAGTATGGTAGCTCAAAGGGAAAGCTAATTTCCAACAAAGGACTGTGAGAGTCTGCCCAAATATTCTAAAAATATACTCATGTAAGACAGGGTTAAAATAATTGGTATCACTAATACTTTTTTAAAAGAAAAGTATGATTATTCTTTTCAGACAATACTTATTAAAAAGTGAAAAACAATCCAGCATCAAAAATGTTACCATCTCCCTATAATTTATATATATATATATATATATATACCTCAAAGCAGTTTACAAAAAAGTAATTATTCAAATGTGTCCAGAAAAGGCTATATAGAGGAGGATTTGCTTCAAGTACACTTTTAAATATCAAATTCATTTTCTTAGACCAAAATTAAATAATTTAACTACACTATGTACACATGAGGTTTGGCTTGCAAATTCCTATGACTTTTAGGACAATGAAAAAAACTTTAGGAGGACACACCAATATGCACAAGTATCTGAACTCATCCTTTTCTTTGAAGGCCACAGATGTTGCTGGATTATAACTCCCATCAACCCCATCCAGCATGACCAATGGCCAGGAATTATGAGAACTGTAGTCCACCAACATCTGGGGACCCAAAGGCTGGGAAGGCTGGTGTACACACTTACTTGAAAGCAAGTCTCACTGAATACAATTAAGAGTGCTTAGAAGCGCACTATAAATGAGACTTTTGGTCTTACCGTAAAAACGGTCTTCTCTGTGCATGTCAAAGATGATATCAGGTGGGTAAGTAGCGCCACCTAGCGGTTGAAGGCAGAAGAGCACTGTTGATTTTTGCAGGAACTTCCTGTTCTATGTAGCGCCCAGCTCAGTTCTTGATGACAAGCTAACTAGTACTGAGAGCATTGTCAGGAAGCACGATGTGAAAAGTCAAGCAACAGCACTCATACACTCTCTGCAAGAGGCCTACCAGGCACCAATGATTGCAGCCCAGCTCTCCTAGGGAGTGGCCTTGATATCATCTTTGATATGCACAGAGAAGACCGTTTTCACAGTAAGACCAAAAGTCTCTTCTCCTGTGCATGGAAAGATGATATCAAGTGGAACATACCAAAGCTGACCCATGTAGGGTGGGAATATTGCTGGGCTGAATTCATTTATAGCCGGAGAGAACATGCTGTAGCACTCTCCTCCAAAAGGCTGCTTCTGCGGAAGCATAGGTATTGATCTTATAGTGTCTAATAAATGTATTGGGAGTGGCCCATGTGGCCGCTTTACATATCTCCGTTAGTGAAGCATTTCTCAAGAATGCCGCCATTGTGGCTGCTGCTCTAGTGGAATGAGCCACTATCCTGGCTGGTTGCGCTAGTTGCAGTGAAGCGTATGCCAAGGTAATACATGCCCTGATCCACCTAGCAAGGGTGGAGGTTGAAACCTTGTTTCTTATTGAAGCTGGATGAAATGAGACAAATAAACTGTATGTCTTGCAAAAGGGCTTAGTTTTGGATATATATATTTTAAGGTTCTTCTCACGTCCAGTAAGCGCCACGCTTGTTCTGTGGGGTGCACAGGGTTAAGACAGAAGGAAGGGCGCACTAAGTCTTGCTGACAGTGAAAGGTAGATAGAAGAGACATTTGGTCTTACCGTGAAATCGGTTTTCTCTGTGCATGTCAAAGATGATATCAGATGCGTAACTAGCTCCACCTAGTGGTTGAAGGCAAAAGAGTACTGCTGACGTTTTACTGTAGCTCCGTCCCTGGTCTGCGCCTGCTCCGTGCTCAGTTTCCAATGACAAGCCCACGAAATCAGGCCAATAGACGCCACAAACAAGACAAGACAACAGTACTCATACACTCTCTGCTCCAGGGCTAACCGTGCTTATAAAGGCAGCCCAGCACTCATAGGGAGTGGCCCTGATATCATCTCTGACATGCACAGAGAAGACCGATTTCACGGTAAGACCAAATGTCTCTTCTCCTGTGCATGGAAAGATGATATCAGATGGGACATACCAAAGCTGACCCATGTAGGGTGGGAATAATGCTGGGCTGTGGTCACGAATGATCCTTGAGGACGTGCTGTAGCACCCTCCTCCCAAAGGCTGCCTCCGATGAAGCATAGGAGTCTATTTTATAATGCTTAATGAACGTATTGGGAGTGGACCATGTGGCTGCTCTACAAATCTCCGCTAGAGGGGCATTACGGGAAAAGGCCGCTGATGTGGCCGCTGCTCTGGTAGAGTGAGCTACTACTCCGGTAGGGTGAGCTAATCTTAGAGAGGCATAAGCTAATGATATGCATGCCTTAATCCACCTGGCTAGTGTGGACGTGGACACCTTATTCCCTAGGGAGGTAGGGTGGAAAGAGACAAACAAATTATCTGTTTTCCGAATTGGCTTTGTCTTGGAAATATAAACTTTAAGTGCTCTTCACACATCAAGAGAGTGCCAGGCTTTCTCTAAAGGGTGGACAGGATTCGGACAAAAGGACGGCAATACCAGCTCTTGCTGGCAATGGAAAGTAGACAACACTTTGGGACGGAAGGAAGGAACAGTACGTAGGACTACTCTATCCTTATGAAACATACAAAAAATTTTATGGACGGATAAGGCATTCAACTCAGACACTCTACGGGCCGAAGTGATGGCCACGAGAAACAAGACTTTAAAGGAGAGAAGACGGAGGGAAACCTGACTCAGAGGTTCAAATGGAGGTCTTTGAAGGGCTGATAAAACTTTATGTAAATCCCAAGTTGGGTAGCGGTGCACCGTAGGTGGTGCTGTTACCGTCGCACCCGAGGAAACATTTGACGAAAGGGTGAGATCCGATTGGATTATCCAGAGATCTGGAGAGGATTGCCGACAAGGCCGAAACTTGGCGCTTCAGGGTATTTGGTCTGAGGCCCAAAGATAATACGTCTTGTAGAAAAGACAATATCTGGTTGACCCCCGCCTTCCGAGGAAGAATTCCTTTCTTCTGTGACCAGGATGAGAAGGCCTTCCATGTGCTCTCAAATTCTGAGTGTGGAAGGGCGTCTAGAAGCCATCATAGTTTCCAACACTTGGGGAGAGATGCCTTTTTTCAAGAGTCTCCTCCGTTCAAGTTCCATACATGAAGCGCCCACCACTCTGGAGCCGGGTGGCGGAGCTGTCCCTGAGAGAGTAGGTCCCTTCGTACTGGAATCTGCCATGGTGGTTCCACCGACAGGTCGAGAAGGGCTGGAAACCAAGGTCTCCGTGGCCACCATGGAGCCACTAATAGGAGTGCCGATCTCTCGGTCCGAAGCTTTTTGATCACCCTGGGAATAACTGGAATCGGAGGAAAGGCATACAGTCTGCCCGGAGGCCACCGGGAAGTTAAGGCATCTGTCCCTTCCGCGCCTGGTGTCACATACCGGGAGAAGAATCTCTTCACCTGCCGATTGTGCCTGGTGGCAAAGAGGTCCACATGAATGTGGCCAAAACGTTTCACTATCTGACGAAAAGCCTCTGGGTGAAGAGTCCATTCCCCTTGAAGTAGCTTTTCCCGACTGAGCCAGTCCGCTTGGCTGTTGTCCTCTCCCTTGAGATATTCTGCCGCTATCGAGTCGACATTGTTCTCTGCCCACTGGAAGAGGAGAAAGGCCTCCTTCTGAAGAAGGAGGGAGCGTGTGCCCCCCTGACGGTTCAAATAAGATTTGGCCGACACATTGTCTGTTCTGACCAGCACCGCTCCCAACTGTCTGGAGGTCGCGTAGTGCCTGAGGGCCAGACTAACTGCACGCAGTTCGAGGAAATTGATCGGCAGAGTGGACTCCAGCAGAGACCATGTGCCTTGAACCACCTGCCTGTCGCATATGGCTCCCCAACCTGATAAGCTGGCATCTGATGTTATCAGGGTGTGTGGTGGATCCTGGAAGGGAACGCCTCTCGTTAGATTGAATTTGTGGGTCCACCAAAACAGTGACTGTCGAACCTGTGGTGACAGAGTTATCCTGCGGTGATGTCTGGATGCTATGTCGGATTGAAAGGGCAGAAGTGCCCACTGAAGTGTGCGGGAGTGATGACGTGCCCAAGGCGTCGTCTGGAACGTGGACACCATCAAGCCGAGAAGCGTTGCCAATTTCATCAGGTCTGGCGAGGGGGATGATAGGATATCCAATGTTACTTGTCGAATCTTGCTGACTCTGTCTTGGGACAAAGTGAGGAGGCCATGTAGAGAGTCTATAGTTGCTCCCAAATGTGTAATGCGGTTGGACGGAAAGAGATGGCTTTTGGCCTCGTTGATCAGGAAGCCATGGTCCTTTAGACAGGCCAGGGTGACATGGAAGTCTTCCCATGCCTTTTGAAATGATGGTGAGCGAATCAGAAAGTCGTCCAGATAAGGAAATATATGAATCCCCAGAGTCCTGAGGTGTGCCACCAGGACAACCACGACCTTTGTGAATACCCTGGGGGCAGACGACAGGCCAGAGGGCATGGCCTTGAATTGATAATGTTCTTGTCCCACCGCGAAGCGGAGGTACCTTCTGTGAGGGGGAAAGATTGGTATGTGTAGGTATGCCTCCTTCAGGTCGATAGAGGAGAGGAAGTCCCCTATCCTCAGCGCTTCCTTGATTGAAAGCAAGGTGTCCATACGAAACTTGCGGTATTTTATGAAGCGGTTTAGACTCTTGAGGTCTAACACAGGCCTGGACAGGTCTTTTTCCCCGATGGTGAAGAACAGAGAGTAACTTCCCAGGAACCTCTCTCCTGGAGGAACTTTCTCGATGGCTGCTATGTGCAGAAGATGGGAAACTGACCGCAAAACTTTGTCTCTCTTGTGTGGATTCGTTGATAGAGGGGATGGAATGAATCTCGCCGGAGGGGTGGAAGAAAATTCCAGGCGAAGGCCGTATCAAAGAGTGTGTAGGACCCACCGATCGGAGGACAAGTCCTTCCATCGGTGAGTAAACTGTTGGAGACGGCCACCCACCGGCGAGGCGGAGGCGTCAGAACTGACCTCTGTTTCCACGTGACTGGGATGTGAATCCATAGCGACCCGAAAGGTGTTGTTGGGACTTAAGCTGGCTGCGCTGTCTGTTCCAGAAGGGACGGCTGGAGCGGGCGTCCTTCTGTCTTCGAAAGGAACGTGAGCCCCGAAAGGAGTGCGACGGAAAATATGGATGGAATGACCAACGAAAGGCTCTGCCATCATCCCTTTTCCTGGTGGATGGCATGGACTTTTTCTTTTCCTTAGTTTCCAAGACATGCGCGAGGGCGGTGTCCCCGAATAATGTGCCTCCCACATAGCGTTCCGAGGCAAGGTTCGAGCGAGCTACAGGGTCTGCTTCCCAGTGACAAAGCCAAAGGGTTCTTCTCGTGAAGACCCCTGCCGTCAGTGACCTTGCTGAGAACTGCATAGCATCCATGGACGCGTCTGCCATGAAGGTAACCGCCCGAGAGACCTTCAGCAGAGATTTGCGCACTTGGGTTGGATCTTGCTGTGGGTCATCCAGCAGGTCCTCCAACCAGAGAAGGGAAGCTCGAGCAAACACTGAGGAGGCTGCTGCTGCCCTGATGGAAAGCGCACTAGCCTCGTGAACTCTTCTAAGCCCCTGGTCCATCTTACGCTCAGTGGCATCCTTGAGGTGAGCATCTGAGTCTTTCGGGTTCAAAGATGGGTTCAGGAGATTGACTATAGGCGCGTCTATGAGCAGGACCTTCAACTGATCCATGAGCGGTTGTTCTAGTGTATAATACTTGTTGGCGATGGAAACTGACTTTTTGAATTGTAAAGGAAGGTCAAATTCTGATTTGAGCACCTTTGGAAGAAGAGAAGGAAGCTTCAACACTCTCGACCTAGGTTTTGGATCCGGACATACTGCTGACACTCTCGAGGTGGATGGAGTAGGAGGATCCTCTGTAGAGGTAAGGGTAAGGGCTTCCATCGCCTTGCACAGCAGAGGAAGAAAATGAGCCTCTTGAAATATCCTGGTAGATAGAATCTCCTCAGATTCCGACTCCCCACTCCATTCCTCCTCATCCAAGACAATCAATTCATTTTCTGCATCCATAGGCTCCTGGTCAGGGAGCTGTAGATGTCTGCCTTGAGATGCCGCATGGGGATCTGGAGATAAGCGGCCAGGAGGAGGGCGAAGATCTGTCCTCGAGTGATCTGTAAGTGGATACCTTGAGGGGTGGGGGCCTGAAGTATTTTGAGAAGACAAGTCCCTGGCTAGATCCAATAAGAGAGCCTCTCTAAGCTGCTCCTTAAGCTGTTGAATTGAATGCGCTGACAGATGTAACTGAACAGGGCAAGCCTGAGTATGAGAAGAGTAGAGCCTATGCCCTTCAGCAGATTGAACCTGTTGAACAGGGATTGGTTCATCCAAAAACCCAGCAAATGTGTCAGGAGAGGAGGTAGTAGAAAAAATAGCATCTAAGGGAGGCTGGAGCTGGCTGCCTTCGTCATCAGAGAGGGGTTCCAGGTCTCTCTGGTCCCTTGTATGGTGTACAGAAGCTTGACCATCTCTACAAGTTCGCTTATGTGGGGCAGATATCCTGCCTTCTGTAGTCACCCTGCCCGCCAGAATCTGAGCCTCAGCCACCTCGTGCCTGACGGTAGAGGGGCGGGCTGCCGCTACTTCAGAATGATCCCCCGAGGAATGAGCCTGCTCCAATCCCAGGGTGGGAAGGGGCTGTGATACTGTGCCTGTTGATGCCATGCGGGGAGGCGGCTTTAACCCCTTTGAGAGGTGTTTCGTTTTGTGCGTGGCTTTCCCCATCGCGGGCACACACTGCGGGACTTATAGGGTTAATAAATGCTGCTAGTAAACAACCGGGCGAAGCTTGCAATTTAACAGGGGCCGGCGTCTTCCCCTCTATTGCTTCTGCGCGTCTACCTCCTCTCCCGCTACAGAGCAGGTAAAAACGAAAGCCGCTCGCAAACAGCAAGAAATAACTGGGTGTAAGCCTGGGTATCGAGCCCTGGGAAGGCTGCTGCCAAGGTTGAAAACCGCCGACGCTGCAGCCTGGTGAACGAGGAGGAACGTCAGCGAAATTAGTTAAAGAGGGAGTCTGAATAGGTCGACGGCTGCCAGAGCCGCGGGGAGGGGCTGGCTGTTCCTCGCCACGGGGGAAGGTCAGAAGGAAAGAGACAGAAGGAACCCCTTTGGTTGTTTGTTTAAACTATTACAGAAGGAATAAGAAAACTTGGAGGGAAAGAACAAGAACGAACTCACACAGAAGATCCAAACAACAAAAACGCTACAAGCCTGAATCACGGAGAGAATCCAACCACTTTTCTGTGAGGCAAAAGAGAAACTGAGCACGGAGCAGGCGCAGACCAGGGACGGAGCTACAGTAAAACGTCAGCAGTACTCTTTTGCCTTCAACCACTAGGTGGAGCTAGTTACCCATCTGATATCATCTTTCCATGCACAGGAGAACCTTAGGACGAAAGGAAGGTACAGTACAAAGTACTACCCTATCTTTATGAAAAACACAGAAATTCTTATCTACAGGCAGGGCATTCAGCTCAGAAACACGACAGACTGAAGTAATGGCCACAAGGAACAGAACTTTAAAGGACAGTAAATGGAGAACTTGACTTAATGGCTTGAAGGGAGGTTTCTGTAGGGCCATTAAGATCTTGTGTAGGTCCCAAGTCGGGAAACAATGGACGGTAGGTGGCACCTATAACGTTGCCCCTTGAAGGAAACAGCTTAAGAATGGGTGAGAACCCAGTGGCTTTTCAGGAAACTTAGATAAGATTGATGACAAAGTCGAAGCTTAACATCTCAAAGTGTTTGGCCTGAGTCCCATTGTTAAGCTCTGCTACAGGAATGAGAGGATCTCTTTAATACCTGCCTTACTTGGATTTACGCCTTGTTTGTGCGACCAAGACAAGAAGGCTTTCCATGTGGCCTTGTATATTCGAACGGTAGAAGGGCGCCTGGAGGCCATCATTGTCTTCACAACTTGCCTTGGAATGCCTTTCTTTAAGAGACGTTGCCGTTCAATCTCCACACAAGAAGAGCCAGCCAGCCAGGATCCAGATGGAGAAAATGTCCCTGTGATAACAGATCTTCCCTGAGAGGAATTCTCCATGGGGGACAGACTGATAGGTTGATGAGTTCCAGAAATCAAAGTCTCCTTGGCCACCAAGAAGTCACCAGCAGAACCGTTGCCCGTTCAGCTCGGATTCTCTGGAACACTTTGGTAATGATTGGGAGAGGTGGGCTGCAAGAGCATCTACTCCCTCTGCCCCCGGCATCTCGTACCTGGTGAAGAATCTCTTCACTTGGTGGTTGAGGCTGGAGGTGAAAAGATCTACTTTGATCGTGCCAAATCATGCCAGCTTTGCCTGAAAGGCCAGAGGATGTAACTTCCATTCCCCTTGATGTACCTTCTGCCGACTCATCCAGTCTGCTTAAATGCTGTCCTCCCCTCCGAGGTATTCCACCGTGAGCGACTCCAGATGTTCTTCCGCCCACTGGAAAATGAGTGAGGCTTCTCTCTGGAGAAGGGGAGAGTGCGTGCCCCCGACGATTCAAATGAGATTTGGTGGACACGTCTGTCCTGACGATCACTGCCCCCAACCTTATGGTGCGTGTGAAGTGTGTCAGTGCCAGGCAGATTGCTTGAAGTTCCAGCAGATTGATTGGAAGGCTGGCTTCCTCCTGTGACTATGTTCCTTGCACCATCTAACCCTTGCAGATGGTGCCCCTGCCTGAACGGCTGGCATCCAACGTGATCCCTATACGTGGGGCATCGTGGAACGGCACTCCCTTGAGAAGATTGGGTTCGTGTGCCAATCACAGTAGAGACTGATGAA